>NW_021703774.1:78432870-78688622 GCF_005190385.1 Monodon monoceros | reverse complement strand
TCTGACGTCCTATGGGATATTCTGAGAAGGACTATCTCAAGGACGGGCCATTACAAAATTCAAGGGGAACCCTCAGTGACACCAGAGTCCGCGTCATTTGAATGCCTCCTATTTTGGGCTTTTGAGGAATTCTTTAATAGTTTGGTGCTGGTTCAAATTTCTCGAGCTGGAAATCTTATTTGGGTCAAATCTTGTGATTGGTGTCCTCTTAGACAAAGGGCAATGATAATTTAATGGCTGAGGACAAACCTCCCCAGACAAAGCAAGTCGACCTCTCTGGAGTAAATCCTGGGCCCAGGGACAGGTGGGACAAGCCATAGGAGCCAGTCCTGTGACAGTCCATCTACAATGCAGACAAACATGGCCCAATAGAAAACAGTACCCTCTCTGTTGAGAGACCTTATTGGGCATTGCCCTTTTATACAAGGCGTAATTGACCAGAGCCTTATTAGACCATGCCAATCAGCCTGTAATACCCCCCATTCTCCCCATAAAGAAACCAAATACAGAATACCAGATGGCATGGGACCCCAGGTCAGTCAGTGAAGCCACTGTGGATATACATCCACTAGTCCCTAATCCCTACACTCTTCTGGCCACTCTACTGTGGACCTGCTATTCTGTATTAAATTTAAAAGATGTCTTGTTCTGTATTCCATTAGCCCCAGAGTCATAAGAAATTTTTGCTTTTGAGTGGCGGGAACCAAACATGCAACAAAAACAACAATACTGGTGGACAGTCCTGCCCCAAGGGTTAAAAAATTCCCTCACCATCTTTGGGGAAACTTTAGCTAAAGGGCGTGAAAGATCTATTTCAGGAGGAGAGAACTCTCCTCCAGTATGTAGACAACATTCTGATCTCCAGCCTTGCTAAGGAGACCTCCGACAAAAATACTGTGACCACTCTAAACCACCTAACTGATAAATGATATAAGGTGTCCAAGAAAGTCTCAAATAGCACAAACTAGGGTGACCTACCTAGGCTTCATTCTCACAGAAGGTCAGAGAAGCTTATCCCAGGAAAGGAAAGAAGGCATTTGCAGCCTCACCCTTCCTAAAACTAGAAGACAGCTTAGGGGTTTCCTGGGGATGGCCAAGTTTTGCTACATCTGGATCCCTAACTATGGTCTAATAGTGAGGCCTCTTTATGACAAATTGAAAGGTAAGGATTATGATCCTTTTGAATGGAATTCAGAATGCACAGGGGCCTTTCAAGAATTGAAAAAGCAATTACTTCAGTTCCCTGCCCTGGCCCTCCTGGACTTAGCTAAACCCTTTGACCTTTACATTCGTGAGAAAAGGGGACTCGTCTTTGAGGTTATTAGCTCAAAAACTGGGACACTTTACTCAGGCGGTTGCTTATTTCTCTAAACAATTAGATCGAACCCTAAGGGATGGCCTCTTTGCCTATGGGCAGTAGCAGCTACTACAACCCTGCTAAAGGAGCCTGAAAAGTTAACATTTGGTCAGCCAATCACTATATGGACTCCACACCAGCTTCAGGCTTTAGTAAGATCTAAAGGAACAGAATGGCTATCCCCTGGAAGGTCGATTCAAGTTCAGACTATGATTTTAGACAACCCAGTGGCTACCACAAAAACCTTTCACATGCTAAATCCTGTCACCCTGCTACCCACAGAAACAGGGCCCCTGGAGCATGATTGTATAAAAACCATAGACCTGATCTATTCCAGTCACTCCAAACTAGGAAACGAACCTCTCCCAAATGCTGAAGAGGAATGGTTCACACATAGGAGCAGTTTTATGAGAGAAGGAAAACGGCTGGCGGGATACAGTGACCTCCCAGACCCAAGTCTAGGAGCAAGAAGCCTACCCCCAGGGACTTCTGCCCAAAAGGTAGAACTGATAGCTGTCACCTGAGCCTTACAGCTCAGGACGGGGAAGATCTGAAATGTTTACACAGATTCCCCATATACATATGCCATCCTATATGCACAGGGGGTTATTTAGAAGGAAAGAGGTATGCTTATTACAAAGAATAAACAGGTGAAACATGGCTTAAGCATATTGAAGCTCTTAGAAGTGGTACAGCTTCCAAAATATGTGACAGTGATTCACTTAGGGGTCACCAAAAGGGGAATGCAGAGGTGATAAAGGGAAACAATAAGGCAGACACAACTACCAAAAGGGCAGCCCTAGAACCAGTAACTTGGCAACTACTCCTCATACCTCAAAGGCCAGACCCATCCAATTATTCCCCAATCTACACAAAGGAAGGATTAGACAAAGCCCAAAAATGGGACTTCAATAGACATCTGAGAGACCATGTGTAGCTAGTTAATAGCTACATGGGCAATATTTCTTTCCCCAAACTGCAGCTTGTCAAGCCATCAGGGTGGCTCATCAAGGAACTCACTAAGAGAGGGAAACCCTATATAATTGGTTAGTTGAGGTCATGGCAATGCCTGGCATGAAAAGTATAATCAGTCAGATAGTTGAGACCTGCCCCATCTGCACAATGAACAACCCCAACACCAGGCTACCCCCCAGAGAGCCCCAGATAAGGCCCATTCAGACAGGAGGGACATATCCTGGGGAAGATCGGCAGATTGATTTCACTTCATGCTGAGTGTACTTCAGATACCTCTCAGTGCTAATAGACACATTTTCTGGGTGGATAGAAGCATTCCCTGCTAGAAATGAACCTGCTACAGCATTACTAAAAGAAATAATCCCCAGCTTTGGGCTCCCAGGATTCCTACAAAGCAATAATGGTCCAGCATTTGTATCTCAAGTGACAAAAGGGTAACGAGTGCCCTGGGTATAAAAGGGACCTTGCTTTCAGCCTGGAGACCCCAACCTTTGGGGAAAGTAGAGAAATGCAATCAGATCTTGAAACAGGCCTCAGCCAAGCTATGTCAGGAAACTCAAGAAAATTGGATTAAGTTGCTTCTGATTGCCATGCTCTGTATCCAGTTAGCCCCAAGGAATAAGTTAAAGTTAAGTGCATTTGAACTCCTGTATGGTAAACCCACTCCCCAATCCCAAGAGAAGGGACTCCTTAGCCCCCCTGAAATGGAACAATTCATGTATGCCCTCCAGGGAGGAGAAAATGTGAAAGCCCTCACTGCATATGGTAACCAGGTGCTGCCTGCACCCACCGACCTTGTGCTGTACCCCTTCCAGCCAGGAGATGGGGTGAACCTAAAAACCTGGAAAACTGGCAGCCTCAAGGTCAGCTCACTCCTAGGTGGAACAGAGCCCTGGTGATCCTAACCACCTACTCTGCCCTGAAGTTACAGGGATCACTCTGTGGGCACATCACACTTGAGTGAAGAGGCCCCTGAGCCCCAGCCTCCAGAGAGACAACCTGAGGCACTAGACCCCCTTGACTATTCATGGGAACCTCTCTCCAAACTGAAGCTTCTCTTCCTAAAAACAACAAAGTGTAACCAGGGCTATTCAGACCATGGCAGTGAGTCTCCATGTCAGGGCATGCTTGTGCCTACAGGCAAAAGACCTGGAGACCTGCATTTTCTTCCTTTGTCTCTAAAAGTTTAGACAGATGGTGGTCACTCAGGGATACGAACAGACAGGGCTGAGGCCCGGTGACCATCAAACACATCTAAAGGCAGCTGGGGAGAAGTTCTGCTCCTCTACTTGGGGTTATGACGACACCAAATATCAGCAGGAAGTAGTTACAGAAGACAGACCTGCACTCCTCAGTGCTGGTCAAGAATGAGGAGCAGGACAAAAGACAGAGGAGGGATTTGCCACCGGCAAAGCCCATTAACAATTCCCTGGAAATAAAAATAAAACCTGGGCAATAGGGCTTCCCTGGTGGCGCAGTGGTTGAGAGTCCGCCTGCCGATGCAGGGGACACGGGTTCGTGCCCTGGTCTGGGAGGATCCCACATGCCGCGGAGCGGCTGGGCCCGTGAGCCATGGCCGCTGAGCCTGCGCGTCCGGAGCCTGTGCTCCGCAACGGGAGAGACCACAGCAGTGAGAGGCCCGCGTACCGCAAAAAAAAAAAAAAAAAAAAAACCTGGGCAATAAAAGAAAGTCTAACCTTCTTTTCCTTTGTGCTTAGTCTGGTTTCACTTACTCGTAGGGAACTGCGCGTAGAGGTCTCACACCTGGGACTTCAGACTGGAGTTCCTAGCACGGAATGGCTGCGCTCCACACCTCAACTCAGGGCATGTGCAAAAGCTGCACAGGACACTCAATTCACGATGGTGGCAGCGGGCCGTGTGCAGAGACCTGAGCCCAGCACTCTGACCTGGAGCCTGAGCAACACGCCTGTGCCTGCTCCACTAGAGCTCCACCCCCTCCCCTCCCTGCTGATGAGATCCTTATAAAGCAGCCCCGCCCATGGCCTGTTGGGAGGGCATGGACTCTAGCACGAGAGCTCACACCTCTCTATTTTTCAATCAAAGAATAAAGCTTTCGTTTGCTTCTGAGCCAAACTCAGTCTTATTCTATTGCCTGCCCTATATGACACTAGGCAGGAGGACCCTTGTTGGGGCCCTACTTGATCAGATCAGTAACAGTATACAGAATGCTAATGCACCAGAAAGGAATGAAACACAGTAACAGACATCAACATGGATGAATCGTGAGTAAAAAGAGCCAATCAAAGAAGGATACATAGGCTATAAATCAATCTAATTAAAGTTCAAAAACAGACAAAACTAAGAAAATGGTCGTTAGGGACACACAGATGTTAAAACTATAAAGACAAGCAATGGAACAATGATCATAAGATCACCTTACTGGTTCCATCTCTGGGAAAGAGAGAAGCTGTGATTGGAAGACAGCAACGTACTTGATCTTGAAATCAGTGTTCTTTTCTGACTGCTGATTGATTGATTACAGAGGTGTTCATTTTATAATTGTTCTCTAAATTATTCTTTAAATCTATCCTTCGATCAGGCTCTGAGGAACACTGCCCTTAGAGGCTCCACATGAATCCATCAAAACCTAAAAATTCTACACCAGTACTTTGCCCACATCTGGTTCACTCATTCCTGGAGTGTGAGTGGGACATAAATAGTCTAAACTGTGTCTCCAGCTCAGAGTGAAGGCAGGCTAGCCTGGTCCCCACACCATCCTCTGAATCTCTCCTGAGGAACAGCTGAGACAAAACACACATTCACTCCTCCACAGGGACAAGTCATTATATATAAATATTGCATGGACTCTAAATCCACACTCAGGAAAGAGATATTTTTCTCCTGGAAAAACTCAATTAGTAGAGATGCAACTTTTCCTTCAAAAAATGAAAAATAGTTTTCATTATTAGGCAATGCAGTTTAGCTCCTGAGAGCCAGGGTCTCAAACCTGTCATTCCAGAAAAGGGTCAGTGTCCTATATTTGCATTACCAAAGGTTCTTTAGGAGTATTTTTTCCCCCAGAACAATGAAGCAGTCCACCTCAAAATTAACTCAAGGCAGAAAACTACTTCCAACCTCCAAATGAAACCAGAATGTGTTGTTACTTCTCTTTAGAAGCCTCTGGTTTTTTTCTTTCTTTCTTCTTTTCTCCCTCCCTTTTCTTCCTTTAAATCAGCAGTAACTTCCTTCTTCACACCAGACTCACTTCCATTTATGGATACACTTTGCCCCGTTAGGAATTTCTTTCTTTATTGAAATATTTCTCACTGGGAGCTTTCAGTCAGTTGGTTCTTATTCTGCCCCTTGGGGCCAGAGTTTAAATCTAATCCCTCTTCAACATGACAGCCTTTCAAATAGGTTAATACAGTTACCACATATTCCTGGAATTTACTTTTTCTCTCAGTCTCTTGACCATCTCCCAAAGGGAAGTTTTGAACCCCTTTTCCATCCTGGTTGATGTGTTCTTAGGCTCCACTTTGTCTCTCCCCAGCACAAAGAGGGGAGCCCAGACCTGAAGTTAAGTTCCAGTTGTCGGGGAGGAAAAACTGTTTTTCTTCTACCTATCTTATGTTCATTGTCTGGTGCTCTGCAACTCAGACTGACAAAAGACAATTTAACAAGAGAAAAACAAACAGCAGTTTATTAGCGTGTGCATTCCACATACACATGAGAGCGCTCAGTTATGAGTAACTCAAAGTGGTGGCTAGAACTTGGGCTTATATAGCATCTTAACAAGAGAACAAGGAAAAGAACTTTGGGCTCCTAGGGCTGGGAAATTGCTGGAAGGCAAATATATAGGGAAAGTAATTGTAGATAAGGTCTAGTTTTAGCAGAAGTCGTTATGTAGATTTTTTTAGCGCTGGTCTCTGGGCTGATAAGTGTCTTCAGTTATCTCTGGTGATTAACTTCCCTTTCCTAGTAGGGAGGGGAGAGGGGACATCTTTTTAAATTTGTGTCCTGCTTTGGGGCAAATAGAGGGAAGGCAGAGTGATTTCCCTTTATCTGCTTCTTCTCAATTGTCTTCAGCTCAAAATTATCCTTGTGCCAAGGGAATGTATTTGGGGTGGCATATTCTGCTACCCTTCACAGTCATAATGTGACCAGCCTAGACTGTAGCAGAGTCATCAACCCCCATGTTCTAGATATTATACGTCTATTAATGCCATGGTTTTAAGGATGATAATGTGGGTAATATCAGAAGCAATTTTTTTTTTTTTTTTTGCGGTACGCGGACCTCTCACTGCCGTGGCCTCTCCCGTTGCGGAGCACAGGCTCTGGACGCACAGGCTCAGCGGCCATGGCTCACGGACCCAGCCGCTCCGCGGCATGCGGGATCCTCCCGAACCGGGGCACGAACCCGTGTCCCCTGCATCGGCAGGCGGACTCTCAACCACTGCACCACCAGGGAAGCCCCAGAAGCAATTTTTGACTGATTCCAAGTGTAGGTTCTGGAGGAGGAAAAGAGTAGGAAATTAGTTTGTCTCTTAAAAAGCAAAAGCTATTACAACCATTTTGGTGAAATGTGTATTATTGATGTCTAGTTGTCATGCCGCACAATAACAGCTGATGTCAAAACCTGAAGGGCTGCCAGACAAATGAGGGATTTTTCAGATTACATTTGCCATGCATTGAATTTGACAATAGCAGTTAACTCTAGATAAGTGGCCTCGTCTTCATATTGTGGAGCTCATTGTATTAGTAACAGATAAACCCTCAAGGCTCAGTGATTTAACACAATAAAGTTTATTTCTTGTCTCTTTTTATCCAAAGTGAGGCTCCTGTATGGATGACTCTCTCCTCAGCAGGGATTCAGGGATCCAGCCTCCTTCTCAGCCATTGGCAACAGGCTGTTCTCAAGGTTGCCCTGGGGATGGGAAGCTGGGGGGAGGGGAGTCTATTTCATTCCAACCAGCCAGAGTGGGGAAGAACATGGATGGTCACCCATGGGAGGACTTTAGGGCCAAGTGTGGGAGTGGAGGGCATCACTTCAGCCTAGTGCCTAGAACTCAGTCACAGGGCCAACCTAACCACAGGGAGGCTGCAAATATAGTCTAGGTATGTGCCTAAGAAAAAGAATTTATTTCTTGTCTCTTAACAATCCAATGTGGGAGCTCCTGTATGGATGATAAATAGCATCTTAATATTATTGTGAAAATTGTTTCAACCTTATGGGCCCCTGAAATGGTCTCAGGGGTGTCCAGAGGTCTCCGGACCATACTTTGAGACCACTGCCCTAGAACATCAGATGACTCTTAGGTGGGCTGATATCACAACAATACAGTATGATATTAAAAGGATATGCAGTAACCTTTCACACATAGAGATATAAATATTTCATATTTAGAGTTAAAATGTCCTTCTTCAGTTTTCTGCCTTCCCCAGGCCCAATTCTAAGGGACTTGGCTAACTGCCTCCCCTCCACATTAGGGACCCCTACTACTGGCCAAGACTTCTCAGTCCTTGATTATCTCAGGGCTGTGCTCCCGTCTGCGGCGTATGGCCTCTTCCCATCTGTTCCTTTCAGCTCCGACAACATACGGCTCTCCTGGGGCAGCTTGTCCCTGCTGAGTCAGTCCCCACCTCTCCTCCTTGAATATGACCGCCAGAGGGGAGCCACACTCCCCTCTAACTCCCAACAGGAAGTCCACCCTACACCCCTTAGAACAGCGTCCCTTCTCCTGGGCTTTCCTGACGGGCACTGCCCTCCTGTTCAACCCAGACAAACTGAGCTGGTCCCCTTCCTCACCACTCAGTAGCTCATACAGCCCCCTCCCCCCTCCTCATGCCCCCCAGACAGGAAGCTCCCCAGGCTCTAAGGCAATTCTATTTTAGATGCTGTTCCTCCAACTCCTTCTGACTGGGGATAAAGACAGGGGCAGACCTTACAGCTCCTGCACTGTTGCTAGAACTTCCAGAACTCTCTTTCTCCTCTCCTGCCAGTGTTCTTCCTCTAAGTGTATGTCTGGGGGGAGGGGACCCTGGACAGAAACCTGCTCTGCCTATTTGTACTTCAGGTCCCTCAGCCTCACTAGAGATGGTGCCTTCTGAACCCCATCAGGCAACTTTTCACAGGTTTTATCCTTGCCTGACAATGCCCGCTTGGGGCAAATCGCAGCCTCACATCTCAATGCACAAATACCAGTGGTGGTGGAATAGAAATACAAAACAGGGTGGTTAATGTCTCGAGTTACGGGTCTGTTGTGTACTATCATGATTGCGAATGGGTTAAGTGGTGTCTGGGCAACAATGATACTTAAAGGCACTTTTTAATTTAATTTAATTTAATTTTTTTATTTTTATTTTTTTTGCGGTACGCGTACCTCTCACTGCTGTGGCCTCTCCCATTGCGGAGCACAGGCTCCGGACGCACAGGCTCAGTGGCCATGGCTCACGGGCCCAGCCGCTCCGCGGCATGTGAGATCTTCCCGGACCGCGGCACGAACCCGTGTCCCCTGCATCGGCAGGCGGACTCTCAACCACTGCGCCACCAGGGAAGCCCCTTAAAGGCACTTTTGAGAGAGAGAATGACTTATTCCAGAGGCATGGCTTTAAAATGAGAACTTTGCGGTTGTTTGCACCAGCTGCTGGCAGCCCATGGGGCCCAGGGGCAGGGTGTTTGGAGAAGACTAGGAGAGAAGTAAGCAGTGACTCTGAACATGCCCTGTGGGGGGCAAGGAGCCTCACTCAGTGCCCTCCACGCCATTTTTATCTAGAAAATTCTTTTCTTCCAGTCCCAGCTCCTGCCCTCAGCTCCCCATTTTGCTGAAGCCCAAGCAGGCCTTCTTCCTCCAGTCCTCTGTCCTGGTGTTCTTCTTTAATCTTGACAGGAACATGGCTGTTAGGTAGAGAAAAATCAGGTAACAGGAAACGCAGAGGACACAGCCAGCACCACTCTGTCCTCGTTCGCCCACCAGGGCTCAGGCCCAAGTCTGGCAGAAGTGCCAAGTCATGTTTTGCCATGATGTCCAGATTTTTGTACACTGATCAACACCTGCTTCCTAACAAAGACTCTCTCCTCTGAACTCTTTTCTCAACTGGGGCCTGATTTGGGGGCTTTCATATTCGTCTCTGCCTTGCCTAATTTGAGCAAGAATCCTGCTAAGTCAGCTTAGCAAGAACGCACAGCCTCGATATCTGATCATTCTCAATATCTGATCGGGCCCCTCCCCCCCCACCATCCCCCAGGTGATCTCCCATCACCCTGGCCTGCCTGCAGCAAGAATCCTGGTGGGTCAGTTTACCTGGAATCCGCCTTTACCCCTGATGTTTCCTCATAGCAATTCTTCATGCACTGACCCCCACCCTACGCCTTGGCCATAAATTTCCACTTTTCCTCTCTGTATTCAGAGTTGAGCCCAATCTCTCTTTCCCATTGCACGTATCATGACAGTCCCCCTGAATAAAGTCTGCCATATCATGCTTTAGTAAGTGTCATAAATAACTTTTTTCTTTAACAGAATAATACTTTTTCTTTAACATCTCATACCTAAGAGCTCACATGCAGGAACGCTGAAGGCTAGAGGCTCCTAAGGACTCCCAGGGAATGTGTAGATGAGCTCAACATAAGTCCTCTCTAAGGCAGTAGGTGAATGAAGCATCCCCTCCCCGAGTCTTGGGTGGTTTATTGTGTCCAGTGGGAGGACACCGGCTCTGCCTTCCCACCTCCTGGTCCCATGAGGAACAGAGGCACAGGAGACCCTGTGACGATGTTGGGAGGTCACAAAGGCCGGAGGGAGGATGAAGTGAAAACAAGTACAGAGTCAACCATGTGGACATCCCTGCTGTGTGGCCCACACAGAAGGGAACTCCAAGAGAGTAGAACTTGGAGAGGGATAAATGGGAGATTGGGACTGACATATACACAGTACTATATGTAAAATAGATAACTAATAAGAACCTTCAGTATAGCACAGGGAACTCTACTCAATACTCTGTAATGACCCATATGGGAAAAGAATCTAAAACAGAGTAGATATATGTATATGTATAACAGATTCAATTTGCTATACACCTGAAACTAACACAACATTGTAAATCAACAATACTCCATTAAAAGTTGAAAAAAAATTTTTTTAAAAGAGCTTAAGAATTTAATGGAAGAGGCAAGATAAACAAAAAAAGAGAGAGTAGAACTGAACGTTCTACGCGGATGCCATTGCAGAGCCGCGCACCCTTCCCAGTTGTGCCAGCAAACGCAGATGCATGTGTAAAATTTGGTTCTGATACAACTGACCATGTGTTCTAAAACAGCAATGATATGTGAGAAGGAATGTTGAGCTGAACAGGCAGTGGGATATAGAGTTGAGTAGAGTTTGCAGCAAAAAGAGGCAGAGGGCAAGGTGGTGCTGAAGACAGTTTTCTCTTTGGCTAAACAATAGAGAATGTTGCCTCCTGAGGATAGGAGTGTTCAGCCAGGGCAGTAAAGTTGTACTCAAATAGAGGCCCAAGTTTAAAGGATATCCAAAAGACCAGGGGATTGGCAGTAGATACAAGTGAATTTCTTCTTACGCACTAATAAAATCCTAGTATTTAATACATGCCAGGATGCAGGTGAGGGCATCACAGATGTGAAAACATTGGAATGATACAGAGATCATCACGGCCCCTGCACCACATGACTTTCACCTTCTTGAAGCACTCCGTATTTGGGGGCTGTTTTCTCTATGATTGAAGACTTTCTAATTAATACATAACATTTCTAAGTTTTCCCAAAACAACCAACAAAGTGGTTTAAAAAAAAAAAAGGACTGGAAATAAGTAAATCATGATGTAAGTGGTGGTAATTCACCGTTGTGAAAATATGAATGGTTGTTCTTTTCTTTTTTTGGATTTTTTAATTTTCTAAAAATAAAATGAAAATGTATAAAAATAATAAAAGAAGCTCAAACAAGCCGGTTGAAACCCCTATGTTTTCATAGGTGTAATTTTATTTAATTCTCCCACATCTTTATGGGATACAGATTATTTTTCCCATTTTCCGATGGGGAAACTGAAGCTAAAGCTGTCAGATAATTTCCTCAAGGTCACACAGCTAGAATGTGAATGAATCTGGACTTGAACCCAGGCCTTTTGACCCTAGATTTCATGCTCCTCCTTCTACGTCTCTCTATCTCTCAAGAACAGTACACTCTTCTGATGGCTAAACCAACAGGCTACTTTAGAAGAAAAGTGAGTAGTCCTCTCCTGCTATCACCCAGAATGAGTGACAGAGCTGCAAATGTCTGGGAGTGACCAGGAAAGGGTACTGGCCCATCAACTAGGAGACAGGTGACAGAGACATAATGTCTACAGAGGAATGACCACGGCTTGCCCATGGACTCGAAGAATCCTCAGATCAGAGCTTAGAAGTAGGCCCCTTTTTAAAAATCACCTCTGCAGCATACCTGTAATTCATAGGCCTTGTTGACTGAAGAAAAACACACAACCTAAAAGTTGTGCGTTATATTTTATTCAGGGACATTACTGGGAACTCTAGCCCAGGAGACAGCCTCTCAGGCAGCTCTGAGGAACTGTTCCAAAGAGGTGAGGGAGGAGCCAGGATACATAGGCGTTTTTGCTGAAAAACAAACCAACAAACCGTGTAGTGGAACATCAAAAGATTACTACTAATCACAAAAAACAGACATCTCAATTTCAGTGCTTCTCTATGTATGGGAAGAGGCAAGAGTCGGTGCTCATTGAAATGATGCCTTTGATATACATCTAACTATGTAGGACCAGTACTCTGTTTTTCTCCACCCTAAATTCCCCTCAGGGCACACCGTCCTGAGGGTGGCTGGGTGGCTAATGACTTGATGGTGGCAACATTCTTTGTTTACTGAAATGGCAGGTGACATTCTTTGTCCACAGCCTACACACAGTCTTGATTTGTCACCTGTGTAGGAAAGGCCTTCTAGGCCTTTATTCCAGTTACTCTTGTGGAATTACAAATTACCCCAAAACTTGGCACCTTAAAACCACCATATCATTTTACTTAAAAGGTCATGGCTGGGTCATTCTCACTCAGGGTCTTTCTTGTGGTCACAGTCAGATGTTAGCTGGAGCTGTGGTATCTGAAAGCTCAACTGGGCTGACCGTGCAAAATGGCTCATTGACATGAGTGGCAGTTGACTTTGGCTGAATGGGCTGTCCACTGGGAAGCCCACACAGGGCCTCTCTGGTTTGGCCAACTCAGGGTACTAGGACTTCACTCTTGATGTCTAGCTTCCCCGAGGACAAGCATCTCCAAAGAACCAGGTGGGAGCTGCAAGGTCTTCTCTGATCTAGCCTCAGAAGTCGTGTACCACTCCCATGGCATTCTATTGGTTACAGATGAATCATTAGACAGAGTAGGCTCAAGGGAAGGGGAATTAGGCCCCACCTCTTGATGGAGACATGGCAAAATCACATTGTAGAGAAGCACATAAGGTGAGAGATGTTTTAGCCAACTCTGGAAAATAAAATCTGCCTCAGGCATTTAATCCAATGCTTCCCGACCTTTGTCACCTCATAGCACACACAGAAAACATAATATGTGTGTAGTTCATGACACACCAACTGGGAAGTTCTGACGGCCTCACTATCTATGATCAACAAAGCTTCCTTTCCCTACTTTATGGCTAGTGTACATCTGAGGACAAGATTTCCCACATGCTTCAGGGCCTTTTTTATTTTATTGAAGTATAGTTGATTTACAATGTTGTGTTTAATTTCTGCTGTGCAGCAAAGTGACTTAGTTATACACACACAAATACATATATATTCTTTTACTCTTCTTTTCCATTATGGTTTATCACAGGATATTGAAAACAGTTCCCTGTGCTCCACAGTAGGACCTCGTTGTTTATCTGTCCTATATGTAATAGTTTGCAACTGCTAACCCCAAACTTCCAGTCTTTCCTTCCTCCACCCCCTACCACTTGACAACCACAAGTCTGTTCTCTATGTCTGTATGTTTTTGTTTCGCAGATATGTTCATTTGTGTCGTATTTTAGATTCCACACACAAGTGATATCATTGGTATTTGTCTTTCTCTTTCTGACTTACTTTGCTTAGTATTATAATCTCTAGGTCCATCCATTGCTGCAAATGGCATTATTTCATTCTTTTTAATGGTTGAGTAGTATTCCATTGTATACATATATACCACATCTTCTTTATCCAGTCATCTGTTGTTGGACATTTAGGTTGTTTCCACGTCTTGGCTATTGTAAATAGTGCTACTTCAGGGTAATTTTTGAGCCAACAGAAAAGAAACTCCCCAGCTCTGACTCTGCTCTGCTATAGGTTTCTATGCTATACGAGTCTTTGTCTCCAAAAGCTTTGAGATAGTTTTCCATCTTATCTTTTATAAACACTAAAGGAGAAAACATGCATTGTTTGTGCATTGTATCTGCTTAAAATATATGCTGCCAGGGCTTCCCTGGTGGCGCAGTGGTTGAGAGTCCGCCTGCCAATGCAGGGGACATGGGTTCGTGCCCCAGTCCGGGAGGATCCCACATGCCGCAGAGCGGCTGGGCCCGTGAGCCATGGCCGCTGAGCCTGCGCATCCGGAGCCTGTGCTCTGCAACGGGAGAGGCCACAACAGTGAGAGGCCCGCGTACCGCAAAAAAAGAAAAAAGGAAAAAAAAAAAAAATATATATATATATATATATGCTGCCAAACAAAAAGAATTGAATCGGAACGTCAAATATGTTAAAATTCATAAGTTTATAATGGTTTTAAAACAACAATGACCACAATAGGAACCATTATGGCAGTCTTTGGAGGTTTCCAGGGCACTAACTCATTCAGAAAACTGGATAATAAATGGAAAGAACAAAACATTTATTTTGCCTTTCCTGTATGAGCTACATTTCACGACATGTCTGTTATCATTGTATGAGCTCTCGACCCACCCTTCCTGGCTCTGTGTTGTGATACTGGTGCTGGACCCTGTGAATATTTCTCCTACGGCCACCAGTGTTAAGCTTTCGTCAGTAGAGGCCACTGGAAGGACACTGCAGGAGGAAGGAGTTCTCTTTGTGGCTCCAGTATGTTCTCCTGCTTGTTCCTGCCATCCACAGTGGTCAGTAGTGTGGAGGACATCTCAGTGAATTTTAGCAGCACACCAGTGGATGGCTTCCTATGAAGCTTTGTCAGCATCCCAGTGGGAAGTTTTGCTTGCCAGCCCTGGCCTAAAGTACTTCCATGAACTCCTCCACCATCCAGTGGGCTACAGCCATACTCTCTCCATCCTCGGGGATACGGAGACCCTCTTCCAGTTTGTCACTCCCTTGGGTGCTCTGACTCAGCTCGAGAGCTATGGCTCTTCCCTGTGTGTGCTATTCCTATATTCTTTAGAATTTCTTAATCCCTACTGGTTAATTCTCTATTACTATTTAATAATTTCTTATATTAACATTTTTCTGTTCCAATCACTGTGTGGTTTCTGCCTCTTGTCTGGACCCTGACTGAGTCACATGGTAATCAAATCACTAACATGGGACTGTTCTTTTATACACAAGAAGACCAGCTCATAAATGTGTAAGGAATGACAGAATTAAAATACATAACAGTGAAAAACCCAGATCTAGGCAATGATCATCAATGATGCTCGGCCATTCAGTAAGGTTGATGGGGAACCTAGTAATGAATGAAACACGCTGATTTCACCTGAATTCAGAGGTGGATTTACCCTGAGCTGATATACTATAAGTTTCAGCACCCCTCACTTGCATGGTCCTCTTCAAGACCTAGAACCTAATTTTATATTTGTAATTTATATTTCTTCCTCTTAAAGAAAGCTCCTCAAATTGGAAATTTTATTCTCTGCATACCTGGCTCTCTGTGTGAACTTATTGATCAACTTTAAGATCACAAAAATAAAGACAATCAAACATGATATGCCTCCTGTTGTGATGGAATAGGAAATAGCACCATCCATGAAATGCTTCTGCCAACAGTTTACAAATTGATCAAGCATCAGATACAATCACTAGTTTATACAAACCAATGGGGATAGAAGAACATGTAAAAGATACCATGAGGATATAATAGCCAAATCCAAAACATGGGAGATTTTATAGGACAAGTTACCCCAATTTTTCAACAAATAAATTGCAAGTAAAAAAAAAAAAATGGGGGGTGGGGACAGGGTGGGACGTTGTCATATAAATTTAAAAGGACTTGAGAAATAGCAGCAAAACTGACGTGTGTACCTTGTTTGGACCTGATTCAGATAAAATAACCGTTTATGGTATAATCAGAATTTTTATACTGACTGAATACTAGGTGGTATTGGGGAATTATTGTTAATTTCTTCTAGATGTGATAATGGTATGATAGATATATTTTTTAAAGAACCCTTATCTCTTAGAGATATATGTTTAAGTATTTTTGAATGAAGTGATATAAACTCTGGGGTTGTTTAAAAAATAATCTAGCAGAGAGCGGGATAGTAGAGGTTATAAAGTACAATTGGTCTTATGTTGATAAATGGTGAAGCCAGGTGATGGACCCATGGAGGTTCATTATAAATATATTCATTATTTTCAAACACACTTTAGTGTATGTTTAAAAATGTCATCATAAAAAGTTTAATGAAGTAAAATACATGTTAACACAGTTGATGTGTTATCTGTATATTAACAATAACCAAGTTCATTTCATATACTGCAGTTCACAGAACACTTTTCATGCATAACAACATAATCCTAACCTCAAGCCTATGAGATAGGTTTTATTATCCTCTTTTCACAGCGAACAGTTTCAGAGTGGTTAAGTCAATGGCTCAGAGGCCTGGAGCTAGCAAGAGGCAGAAATGCAATTCAGGTCCAAGTCCTTGATTTCTAAATCCCATGCTCCACAGAAATGCTGAATCTTCCTGGTTAAGTCATTTAACTCCTCAGCCTTAGAAAAATGGGAACCTGCCTTTTTCTTAGTTGTTGGGAAATTCAAGTCTGATAATTTCTAGAAAAGTGCTTGGTTAATTGTCAAGTGCCCTCTAAATTTAGATTGTCATACATAGACTAGTTTTCTAGCAGGGGCCTCTGTAAAAGTGGAGAGCTCTAGGGGCTGGTCTCAGGCAATGCAAAGCTTACTCTTGGCCTCTCTTGTCTCCCCTTTCTGTAGACCTCCCCATATTCCAAAATCCAACCCTTACATCACTATTAACTGTTAAGATGCTTTTCCTTGTGGCGCACTTGAATGCTTGCCGTTGTCCCGGTGTGCTTTATTGTTTTGTAGCTTGTGGGAGCAGAGGCTCCACGACAGCTGTTTGCAACTGAAAGTTTTATGGCTTGTTTTTAGGCTAAGTAAAAATGAGTATGAAACTGCATAGTATTTTCTGGTGTTGTCCAGAATCCTCTATTAGATTATTTATACTAAGCCGTTGGTACCCGTGAATTTTCATCAAGCAACACTGGAAAACAAATGAGACACTTTTGATTCTCCAGGAGGAAAAATAATGAAGTGCTACAGCTAAAATGGCTGACATTAAATAATAACAACTACAGAAACAAAACACAAAAACAAAACTCTCTGAGGACTTGGTAAACAGCCATGTCAAAACGGCTGCATGCAAACGACCACTTTAAAACATCTCTCTCTGAAACACACATTTAATGATTGCAACGTAGTTCTGCCAGTGTATTATTTAAACACTAAGAAGAGCACTTAAATATAACTATTTATTTTGTTTTAAAGATATAAGCTATTTCATTTGTAATTGTTTCTTTTATAATAACAGTTTTAGCTATAAATAACTTTGGAAGTCCCTTTACCTCTTTGTGTCTCAATTTTCTTAGCCCTAAGTTGGGAACAATAATAATGTCTATTTCATGGGTTGAAAAATTAGGCGATCATATGTGTGAAAGTACCTTGTATCTTGCTCAGGCACAAAGCAGGTACTAAATGTTAGTATCTCTTTGAATATAAGTACTTATTAAATTGTGTATTTAAGTCTATTATTGACACAGAGACAGAGTTTTGTGGCCACCAGGACCAGCGTGGATGCTGAACACACATGGTACTGAAAACAGAGGCCTGGACATGTGACAAAACAGCATAGAATGTCAATGTTACAATCTCAGTGCTGAGTATATGGCTATTCACTGCACATTTTTTTTCAACTTTTCTGAATGTTTAAAATTGTTCTAATAGGGGCTTCCCTGGTGGCGCAGTGGTTGAGAGTCTGCCTGCCGATGCAGGGGACACGGGTTCGTGCCCCGGTCCGGGAAGATCCCACATGCCGTGGAGCGGCTGGGCCCGTGAGCCATGGCCGCTGAGCCTGCGCGTCCGGAGCCTGTGCTCCGCAACGGGAGAGGCCACAACAGTGAGAGACCCGCGTACCGCAAAAAAAAAAAAAAAAAAAATTGTTCTAATAAAATGTTGGGAGACAAAGTTAAAAATAGGATCTGGTGGCCCCTCTGCACTGTCATGGCCATGAGCAGCCTCAGAGGAGTAAATGGAGATGAACTGTCCAGATGTTAAAAAGCATTAAATGGGCACCAGGGAGGTAGAAATGGAGGTACCGGGAGCGTTGAGGAAGGTAGAGGAAGCAGCTCTTTCCTGATGGGTGGACATGGGGCAGGAACCCCAGCTCACAGAGTGTCTTTCTCCTGAAGCCAGGAAAGTTTGCATCACTTGGAACATCAATGTAGGACTTCTCCTGCCAGACAAGCCGTGATCATTTCCAGTTCTGCTTCCAGCCTGCCTGGGGCAACAGCATTACAAGCAATGACTCTGCTTTCAAAATGGAAAATTTCCGTCCCCGGATTTCAACAGGCACTTCTGCAGTTCGGGAAAGGCACCGCCCTCCTCAAGAGTTGAATTAAATTGGAAAATTTCATAATTGCTGTAAAAGTGAGTCTCAAATGTCCTGAGCATAGTATATCCATAACTACTAAGTATTGTGTGGGTGACTCATTGGAGCTCTAATGCCTTGTTTCGGTTTAATGGATCGCTCAGGACATTGCTTCGGAGAATGGTGCAGTCTTCATGCCAAACACAGAGTAGAGGGTTACTATCATAGTAGCGGTTCACAATTAACTGAGTTATGGTTCCCCTCAAATTTAGTCAAATGAGAGGATACATGTATATCTTAACTCTGGACGAAGGTTTAAATATTATTAAAGCCAATAAACATCTGTCAAGCACCTATGAAGAAGTACAGCAAACACTCCTTTTTCTATAATGCATGAATTGTGTAATTTCAGGAAAGTGTCATATTCAAACCTTTGCAGGCACCATCTCTTCACCTGTACTACTCTGTAAGAATCATTGGGTGGATGTCTTCACAATCATCCAAGTATCAGATCAGGGGAAAAGTTGAGACTCTATTCAGTTGGCTAGGAGTTGTCATTATTCTCCAGTTGTATTGTCTGAGTGATACAATTTTAAATGGTTTTTAAAGTGAAAATGCCAATGGTTTGGAAGGATGTAAAATGAAAAGTAAAGTCCATCTCCACACAACATCCCCAGTCTCGCTTCCCAGAGTTTACCCTGATAACAGATTTTTGAATACACTTCTAGAGAATTTTTACACATATGCAAGTGCATATGTGACCCAGATGTTGGCTGTCTACCTCATCTGTATGGCTTGACTCTCTTTTGGTCCCATGCCATGCTTGACACAAAACTCAGCCCCCAGTCAAGGGGCATTTACAAGAAACCCAATCATACCAAATATATTTGGTGTATAAAGTAAATTAAATTAAAGATTGATGGGGGGCTTCCCTGGTGGTGCAGTGGTTGAGAATCTGCCTGCCATTGCAGGGGACATGGGTTCGATCCCTGGTCCAGGATGATCCCACATGCCATGGAGCAACTAAGCCTGTGCACCACAACTACTGAGCCTGCACTCTAGAGCCCGCGAGCCACAACTACTGAAGCCCACGCTCCTACAGCCCGTGCTCCACAACAAGAGAAGCCACGGCAACGAGAAACCTGCGCACCACAACGAAGAGTAGCCCCTGCTCGCCGCAACTAGCGAAAGATCTCGCGCAGCAACAAAGACCCAAAGCAGCCAAAAATAAATAAGTAAACTTTAAAAAAAAAAAAACGATTGATGGGGTTGGGGAGAAGGGTCACATTGCCTGGGATCAGCCTCTGCCTCTTGAACAAAACAAAACTATGTTCAGCATGCCTCTCCTCCATGGTATTGCCAGCCCATACTGGGCATTCTCCTCTTTGGCCCGTTCACTGTATCCTGCCAACACACACACACATACACACACAGACACACACACTTACACACACACAGTCTCAGTAATTCCCGTCATGCCTGTTCCAAGGCCTCTGCATCCCCATCCCAACCCTTACCTTCTCCCAGCCACCCCAGCTGAGTTGTAAGGATGCACTACATTTTATTTAACCAGTCCCTTTTTGATGGACATTTAGGTTGCTTCTAGTTTTCTTTCGCTGTATTCAACAGTGTGATAATTAATATCCTTAAAGATACATCTTTGAATACTTATGAGTTTGTTGTAAACTCTTAGAAGTACAGTGCCTGGGTCAAGAACACGTGCCTTCACAATTTGGATATATTTTGACAAATTGCTCTTTAAGTATGACATGAATGTACATTCCCATAATGCCTGGGAGCACCTGTTTCCCACACCTTGGCCAACACTGGATGTTACTAAACTTTATAATCTTTACCAATCTAATAGCAAAAAATAGTACCTTATTATCTCTCTTTTTTTTTTTTTAGTTTTTAAAAGGAAGATTTATTCAACAAGTTTCACTTAGCGCAATACACCTAAAAGGAAAATCACAATACAATGAAAAGATTTAAATCAAGGCCTCAGAATTTCATACAAACACCAAGACCAAAATCCTAAAGTATTGGTATTGCATCTCAAATTTTCCCCATTAACTTAAAAAAAAAGCTTAAACTTACGTGCCATAGAGGTTATTAAATGAAACTAGAATTAACCAACATGCCAAATGTTTCACTTTTAATTGTAGACACAGCTCCTATATTGTTTCACAAAAAAGCATGTCTTTCAACAATGCATCCAAACAGTGTTCAATGTAATGTGGTATAAGCAACATTTAACATAATTCAACTGCTTTAACCTAAATATACCTACTGCTTAAGTACATCCTACAATATAACTAACTTGAGAAAAGCTGAAAATTATTTAACAGTAACAGATTACTCAACCTAGTTACATCCTAAACGAATGTTTGTGTTCAAAATTACTGAACCTTAAGTCTTTAAAACAATCCTGATTTCCACTTAGAGTAAGCATAAACCACAAGTTTGTATTGCAAAACTGTTAAAACTTAAGTTTTGTTTTTCTTTTAAAAAATGTTGACCAAGAGTCAGTGATCAGGATCAATTACATTCCCCATCCACCACTCATGCTGGACATGCTAGACATCCCTCCCATTCCGTTCACTCCCACAGATGCTCGGCTTCCACTACTGTAGTAGCTGTTCCTTGGCTGCCTATGCAATGTTTGATTGAAAAATCACTGGAGTTTTCCTGTAAAACTTGGTCATATCCACTCATGCTGCTCTGGCCACCATAGCCGCCTCCATAACCACCACTCAGCTGCTGGCTGGCTGGGCCGCCATAACTGGACTGGTTTGACAAACCCATGCCTCCTAGCATTTGGCTACCGTAAGCACCACCGCTTGCTCCTGCTGTAGAATTCAAGAAGAGTTCTACATATCTGTGTTGCATATTTGCTTTGTCTTTTGACATAGCTGCCACAGCATCTTCAAGAGTTGCAGACTCGACATCTGCTTCACCAGTTACTCTGCCATCGGGACCAATTTCAATATGTACTCTCACAGGGTTGAGTGGTGAAAAAAAATTATAAATGTCATTCTCAGTAGCTCTGTAAGGTAATCCCCACATGTGTACACAGTGTCCTCTTGTGCTCTGGAAAGTAGAGCCACCATCCCCGTATCTCTGATCTGACACTCCTGAAAAACAATAATTGAGGTCTCTTCCAAATATATCTGACCCAAATCCATAGCCATCATTATAGCCATTATAATCATCATAGCCTCCATAACCTCCACCGTAAGCACCACGCCTCATCCTTTCAAAGCCAGCTCCTCTTCCAATGCTGTTATACCCTCTGCCAGCCCCAGGTCTGTCACAGGGACCTGGCCGCTGCATGGCCATAAGTTTTTGTGGTGGATCATAGTGAGTTCTAACTTCAGCTCAACTGCTCTTAAAGATTTCGATATACCTGTGCCCTATTCTTTCCTTGTGTTTCTTTAGAGCCTTTTCAGCTACTTCCTGTGAAGCAAACTGCACAAAGGCCTCCCCCGTACTCCTCCCCTGGAAGTCCACCGGCAATGTTATCCCATTTGGCACGATTTCCAACCCTGAGAACTGAACAATTTCTTCCTTGCTACATCCAAAGGGGAGTCCTCTAAGCCGTACAAAGCCATCATTGGCTGTGTCAGGACTACTTGGACCAGTATGCTTCAACACCCAATCCATTTCAACGTTGTTTGACTTGGATACTTCAACATATCTGTGTCCCATAGTTTCTCTGTCTTTTTTCAGGGCCAATTTGACTTCATCTTCTGATTCAAGTTCAACAAAAGCCTCGCCACTCGGTCTGCCTTCTCTGGTGTAGATGAAACGAACACCTTGAGCCCCATTTTGAATTTTGCAGTCAGAGAAAACCCACTGCACTTCGTCGGCCGAGCAAGACCAAGGCAAGCCCCGGACCTTCACCACGAATCCCTCGCCGCCTTCGGTGCCCAACATCATCGTCTCTTAGGGGGTCCTGGCGTCGAAACAGCCTGCAAGACGGGGGTGAGGGTCAGACCTGCACACACAACTTTGGTGCGGGTGAGAAGAAATCCCTTATTATCTTTTTAATCTGTACTTCTATAATGATGAGTGGGATTAAGCATCTTTTCATAGATTTATTTGCCATTGTATTTTTTTTCCTGTAGATGTCCTCTAGGTATTGATACCAACAAATCCATCTCTTCTTGAAATGATCTTTTTCCTTTGCTTCCAGGACACTTCTGTCTGGCTCCTCTTTCTTGTTCCTTTGCTGGCTTCTGCTTGTTTACCTACCTCTGGAATGTTGCTGTCCTCCAGGATTCCAGCCTCATCCTGCTTCCTTTTCATTGTACGTGCTCTCCGCCTGTGATTTCATCTACTCATCCAGGAATAGTTACCTTTTATTGACCATTTCTTATGTTCTAGACATGCTACTAGGCATTCTAAATGCTTATTATAACTCTATGAGGTCGGCATTATCATCCCCAAGTTTACAGATGAGGAAACGGAGGTCACAGGTTAACTTGCTTAAGATCACACGTACCACCTGTAAATAATGGAGCTGGGATTTAATTCCAGAGCTGTTCCTTTCTAGTGCACAAGCTCTTTCTATCACTCACTTGCTGTGTCCTCATTTATCATCTATAGGTAGAGCATCCCAAATCTATATTCCCACTCCAAGCCTCTCTCCTGGTCTCCAAATACAATTCCTCAGTAGAAATCTCTACCTTGACATCTGCAGGAACCTTAGAGACAACATGCTTCCCCATGAACCTGCCCCTCCAGTGATTCCTTTCATGGTTAGTGGGGCCTTCCAGCCTCCCAGACTCAGCTGATCAATCACCAAGTCCCATAGAAACAACTCAGACATCTGAACTTTTCTCTCCTTCCCTCTGCTGCCCCTTAGCTCAGGGCCTTGCCATTTCTTGCCTGGAATGTTGCATACTTCCTAAAAGATTCTCCCTGCCACCAGGCTCTATGCATTCTAGTTTATCCCCAACTCTGCTACCAGAGGTAGCTTTTTTCAATAAGCACAATAATCCATAAATGTTGATAATATTCTTTATCTCATTAGGCTCTTATAAGGAATAAGTGAAGCGATCTATGTAAGAAATGTAGCTCATGCTAATTCCTCAATAAATATTATCAAAATTTACTTTTTCCTCCCAAAAAGTAAATTCTGGTAACACAAATTCTTTCGGCCTGCATTATAAGGCCTAAAGGCCCATTGGATTCCAAGGGCCTGACCTACCACCCTCTCTTCTGGCCTCACACCTCTGTTCTAGTCAACAAAATTTCTCACATTTCATGTCTCTGTGCATTTGCATAGACTGTTCCCTCTGCGTGGAAGTCTCTTCACTGCACTTACTCCATTAGTGAGCTCCTTTGATTCTTTAAGATCTAGCTCAAAGGGCACTTTCCCCATGATGCCAGCCCTGAATTCCTTTGATCAGGTTCCCGGGCCCCCCCTTTTTTTTTTTAATATTTATTTATTTATTTGGCTGTGTCGGGTCTTCATTGTGGCACGTGGGATCTTGTGCTGCGGCATGCGGGTTTTCTCTTCTCTAGTTGTGGCGCAGGTTCCAGAGCTCATGGGCTCTGTAGTTTGCGGCACACGGGCTCTCAGTTGAGGCACGCGAGCTCAGTAGTCGTGGCGTGCAGGCTTAGTGGTCCCGTGGCCTGTGGGGTCTTAGTTCCCCGACCAGGGATCGAACCCGCGTCTCCTGCATTGGAAGGCGGATTCTTTACTACTAAGCCACCAGGGAAGGGAAGTCCCCCTGGGCCCCTTCTTTGCACCCCTTTATTTACTTACAACATTGCATTGCAGGTACGGCCTATCTCCATGACAAGGCTGAAAACAAGGGCTGTTTCTTATCCATCGTCATGTCCTCAGCATGTGGGACACAGGAAGTGCTTTCAAACTGTGTGTGGAATTAACATGCTTAACACGTGTTACGAAGCACCAGTCATACCCTCCCATCTGGTAGAGCCAGTGCCCTGCAGGCAAGAGGCCCAGGCCCAGCCTCTTAAGTCCGGGCCCTGGGCGTGAGGCTAGATGAGTCACTTAAAGCCTCTGAAACCTCATGTTTGGACCTGTATAGCCAACCTCAGCAGTCCCCCAGACGAGAAGGTCAAAGGTCATACATGAGAAAAGCCAGAATGCAGTCAAGATGCAAGATGTTAGAACTGTCAGCCAAAGCCAGGGGAGGGATGATTGTTTTAGGAAATGAAACGATACCTGGAAAGAATGCAGGCATTGGAGGCAGATAGACGTAAAGCATTATGTCCCCCTGTGCTCACACATTAGCCCTGAAATATCATCAGCTTAATACAACAAAGGGCTTGTCCCATTCAGTACAAGTCCAGCCCCGCTCCGTCCTGGACCCATACTGATGACGTGTGGCAGGTTGGCGTCCCCGAAAAGCAGGCTCAGGAAGGAAATTAACGTGCAGGAAGTTGTTAGGGAGTGCCCCTGGGATCAACACCTACGTAAAAGTGCAGAAGGAGGGCTTCCCTGGTGGCGCAGTGGTTGAGAGTCCGCCTGCCGATGCAGGGGACACGGGTTCGTGACCCGGTCCGGGAAGATCCCACATGCCGCGGAGCGGCTGGGCCCGTGAGCCATGGCCGCTGGGCCTGCGCGTCCGGAGCCTGTGCTCCGCAACGGGAGAGGCCACAACAGTGAGAGGCCCGCGTACCGCAAAAAAAAAAAAAAGTGCAAAAGGAGACAGGATTGTGCAGAGGGAGGAGGTGAGCTGCAGTGCAGGCCTGGCAACAGCCTTGGCCTAACCCCCCGGGTCTCTGCAGCTTGAATAGCCCTGTAGCGCTGTCTGGGGTTGGAACAAGATGGCTGGATCCTTATACCTCCGTGTCAGCCCCAGGGTAGACCACAGGCAAGGTGGCTCTCTGCAGCTGAGGTGATCCCTGCAGGGACTGACTGTGGAAAGCTGTCTGCAGACAGCTACTCCAGCCCCTGGGGCGACAAGTCTTTCCTGGAAGGGGACGTGAACAGTGCACGAGAGAGCCATCATGTAGAGGATCCACATCACAGAATAGCTGCATTCTCGGAACACACGCCGAGGTACTCAACTTGGATTTTCTCCCAGAGGCTGATCCTCAGCCCAGGATGTGAGCGCAAGTAGCTTATTTGGGCACATGGAAGTGAGATGGGGAAGGAAAGGAAATCAATGTAGAGTGCTTTGTGGAACAGGATGCTGCTGGATGACCCTGTGAGACAGAATCGAACATGCCTGGAGTTATTCCACTCTGGGGCCAAAGAAGGGGTGGTACTTATCCACCGAATCCTGCGTGTCATTATGCAAAGCCACTCCCGGAGGCAGTCACTTCCTGGCAATTCCCACCTGCCTGGCCCACTTGAGCGGAGTTACGGTGGGAAGAAGCACTGGCATGAACGGAGCGGTGAGCACCAGGGGGATGTGGGTCGAGCCGTAACAGAACCTGCCACACCGGGCAGGAGAGAGCCTGGGCAATCTCCCAGGAATATTATGTTGCCTCAGCCCAGAGTGACATATTCACAAGCCCAAGGGCAGAGTGAGTGGCCTGACGCATCTGTGATCGGGCCTGGAGGAGGCTGCCTTGCCCGCAGAGAGGGAGTGGGAAGTGGGTATTGCTGAACCCTGATAACGTTTACCTCCATCACTCCTACCTACCAGCTGTGTGTGATTGAGAAGTTGCTTTATCTTTCTGAGCCTCAATTTACTAATCTGTAAAGTGGGGAGAATAACACCTATGTCGTAAAAGTGTGATAGATGGAACTAATGCACATAGAGAATCTACCACAATGTAGCAGTACTGGTGATGTTCTGGGTCCCCATCTTGAGTCACGTGGTAGGTTCATTTTTATTCATTTTATTGTTATATGTAATAACACACATATATTACCTATACTCTTTTTATTTATCAAATGTAACATTAAAATAATAAAGGACACTCTCTTGACATTATGTATTGTTGAAATTCTAAGAGGAATTTCAAATATGTAAATATTTGACTATATAAATATTTAAAATATGCATTTATATATTTCTAAAGAGTCTACCACAGTTTCTAGTAGATAGGGTGCACTTAGTTAATGGTATCTATTATTACTTGGGAAGTCCTGACAATCAATCTCATTAATCACAGGCAAACAATGGATCTGGAATGTGAGTTACCCAGATAAAGAATCAGCTCAAGGGTCTGCTTGGAGAGGAGAGCTGACCTAGGCTTGTTGACTCACCATGTAAACACAAGTCATGGTAATTTACTAACAGCAAGACCTACTTCCTGCTGAGAATTCCAGCCCAGGCTCCAGAACTAGACCCAGAGGTCAAATATACTCGCATGGAACCTGTTTCCCTTTCCACTAACTTCTGAGTGATGAGACGCTTGCTTGTTGCAATGTCATCAAAAACGAGACATGGAAATTTCTCACCTGCCATAAGCTAGACAGAGCTTTTGAGATGCAAACCATATCCATTCTCAGAGGAGAGCAGTGGAATGGAAGAAAGTCACTTTCAAAGAACCATTCCCCTGCCTTCCCCCTCTATACACATGCTAAGCACACAGCTTTTGCAATCTGCCACGAAAACAGAATTTTAAAATAAACCCTTGTCTGTCTGCTCTCTGAAATCAGAATTTAGAGGAAAATGGATTTTTGTAGGGCGAATTTGTTCTCCCAAATTAGTTTCATTCTCTCTCTCACACACACACACACACACACACACACACACACACACGTCCACAAAATGAGGCAGTCATTAATAGGCCAAATAATGGAATGAGTGAGTTCACCCTCAGCAAGACATTTGATGATTATGAGGACAGGCTTGAAGCTGCATAAAAAATAAAACTCACAGAAGCCAGCAGATGGCACTTAATCATAATTTTTCCTAGGATTTCTATTAATTGTTCAATATTCTTCATTCTGTCTTCCCAGTAAGACGAATGATGTGCTAATATGGCATAGTAATGTTTTCCCTTTGAGATATTCAATAGGCTTGTTACATAAAATTCCCCCACCCACATAACTAGCCCAAGACCCATTTTTCTCATGCATATATTTATCATATCACAGTATGCATATGCGTGCCCACGTATCTGTGTGCTTCCAAGCACGCAGCTCATTTGATAAATGTCTGAGGTAAAAGCTAACACCTTCACTTATCTCCAGAAGCAAATCCAAATCAAGGAACTGTTGTTCCTGAAACAGTCACACAAAATCATCTAAACCACATTGTCTGCCAGAAATAGAAATGTAGAAATACCTCCGGGAGGCCGCTTGCCAATTTCCTTCAAGGCTCCTATTACAAGCATTAGCAAGGTGAATGACCCCTTCTAGGCTGTTCCGTCTCACCTGCCAATTCCTTTACTTTCTCTACCCCCTATTTTCCCCTCCTCTGTGACTTTCCTCCCCTTCCTTCCCCCGACATTCGCACAAAGGCCTCAGCCTTTTCTGCTGCCTAACTCCCTTTCTTTATTCCGATTCTCCTGTTTTCTTTGATCTCTCCTTTTCCCCCTTCAGTGCTGGCATCTGTCTCCTAAGTCTTGAAGGGGGGCAGATGCTGTACCAATCAGGGTTCTTGGTTTCTGACACCAGAAATTGACTCTGTTAAGCAGAAAAAAAAAAAAAATTATTGGAAAGCCATCAGGTAGTTAACAGAATAGACAGGAAGCCTGGAGAATCTGGCCGGCCAACAAGCAAGAACCGAAGGAAACTAGCACCAGAGAGGACAGCCAAGGTCACACCACTGAAAACCACTCAGCTGGGACAGTGCCATCAGCACCACGGCCTCCAGCCACTAACGGTCACTACTGCCACTTGACTCTGCTGAAAAAACGTGCACTCACTCCAAGAGCTTGTTTTCGTTTCCTCCAGATTCCCAGTCCAGCCTGGAAGACCCAGTGCCAAGGCTGGGAGGACAGGCCTCATGAGCGGCTCTCCAAGAGCAGAGCTGTAGTTCTGGCTCAAGGTAGAGTGAAGTGGGGTGGTGCAGAGTCCAGGTGCTGCTAGCCCATTGAGAAAGCAGATCTCAAGAAACACTTGAGATTAGGAGATACCAGCTGTGACATCACTCATTTAAAATCCTCCCTGCTCCTGGTTTGCAGAAGGGAAGGTCTGTACTTGCAAGCTGAGTGGCAATAAGTTGGGGAAAAGGAGAGCTATTGAGCTGTTTAGAAATCAATTACACCAATTCTGGAGAAACGAAGTGAAATTCAGCTGATGCTATAGCCCTGCACAGTCAACTCAATTATTTCACACATGCTTTATCCTAGACAAATCGAAGAGCTGTAGTTGCTAGTCTGAGCACCCTTTGCTTTCAGGGTCTATTTAAACAACTTAAGTCCCAGCTCCTAAGCACTATTCTTCTGACCTGCCACATCTTAACCCTTAATGGAACTAGACGAGCTCCTTTCTAGGGATGAAATTTGTAACATGATTCCTGGCTTGGTGCAGGGGCCTCATCGCTCATCCTGCCAGCTGGTCCCAATTATGAGCTGGTTTGGGTAATTTGAGAGTTTGGAGGGTGTCTGTGCAGTAGCAGGAGGGTTTCCTAAGCACTTAGTTTCCCTTAGGATATCGAGCCCAGCTAGAAATAATGGATCCTTAATATTCTGAATTATGAGGTGATTTTCGCTGGTTTTCCAAAAAAGGGAAATAAAACGTATAACTAAAACCACCTGGTGGCGTGTCTGATAACCACTGCCAATGCAGAGTAAAAAATGAAGGCAGCTGTCTATATCATTCAGGCAAAGCTCCAACTTCGCCTACAGATCTTGGGTGATTGCCTCAGTTTTTCCTCAGTGTTTTAACAAAGTGGGCCTGTGTTGCCTCAAGTTTCCTTTGTGATAGGTGACACCCAGGCAAGTCTCTGGGGGAGTCCAGCCCAGTTTTAAAGGGCCACACAAATATCTAAGTTTAAGGTGACTTTTTTTTTTAGTGTAATATTTATTGAGCATCTATTCTACCGAGGCGCTACAAATTCTGGGAAATCAAAACTGGATAAAGATTACTATCGAGTAAGATGCATCTCATCCATCCAGTGGCATTCCAAGGTGGTGGAGGGTAAAAGAGTCAGCCCTTGTCTGGGAGGAGCATTTTGTCAGTGACATTATTTAGAACTGCCATGGTGCATGGCGATAATACAAACCAGATGGTTTTTACTTGGTCTTATTATTACTTTTAAACTCTCTACCGACTAATACACACCTTATTGCCTGCACCTGGACTAACTTTTCCTGCTGGCTCCCTCACCATAACCTGCTTCCAACCACTCCCTCAGTTTAGGCTATCATAGGCACTCTAAGTACGGGCAGGAGAAAAAACTCACATTCGAAGATGTGAATGTGGCTGGAAAACTAGTGCCCATAGCTGCATGGTCATGAGTTTTATTGGCAGGTCAATGCTAATGTTAGTTGCTTAAACTTGATCTTTGTGGGGTCTGTCGGGCACGTCCCTCACCCACACTCCTTGAGTCACATTACCAGCATTTGTAAGCCAGCTCTTTTTTCTCACTAAGTTATTATTTCATGTTTTTGGGCCCAAGTGTCCTCATGTGGAGAGTATGGATGAAAATAGTCCTCCCTGGAAGGATTGTTGTCAGGATTAAATGGGAGAACACGTGTGAAACAAATGTTAGCTGTTATTTTATCATTATTCTATTAAAAGGTATTACAATATGGTGCTTAATTCCAAGGAACAATTTTTTAAATCTTTCCATAAAATTTAGTTCAAGCTTATGAATTAGAAAGGTCATAAGTGATAAGGAAAGAAACAAAGCCCAGGAGACAGAGAGAGGTGTGCAACCGGGCCAGTTATGCAGGTGCAATTCTGAGGGACCCTTGCCTGAGCACTGCCACCCACACTGATCCAGGAATGCCCAGGAGATGCGGGGTGCACCCTGGGCCCTTTCCTCACCCCAATGTTACCAATATTCACCACCACGCTTTGATGTTTCTTGCCTAAATTATTACACTGATGATTACCAAATGGTGACTTTCTAATGCGATTATTTCTTCTGCATTTATTGATTGACTTTCCACTGTAAGAAATAATTTCTTCACATTTATATGTTCATTTCTATGACTATCTATAGGGACTCATAGGCTTCTATTTTATTCAATGAGTTACCATTATTCATTTTGATCCTCAAATTGTCCCAGATTTGGCCAATAGAAGCCCCTTCAAGATTGTTTCTGTGTCCTTTTGACATGTGCTCATCATTCTTGGAGAAATTCCTTTCATTCTGGTACAAGATGTTTCAGGGCCATCTTGTTCTTTCCCAGCCCCAGCCCTGGAATCAGCCGTTTGTCTAAGGAAGCCAGGGTTCCTTGTGTGGGGAGTGGTGTTGACAACCAAGATCTGAGCACTAAGTCTACTTGTTGCTACTTGGGGTGTCAGTCATTTTAGGTTCTTTCACTGGACAGAGCTAGAAAATATATATGTGTATGTATATACACATACATTTACATCTCTTTTCATCTATCTATCGATCTATGTACCTAAACCATAATTTACGCTGATAGCTCCGGTTTCAATCCAACAGCATGAGGTTTAATTTTGTTTCCCCCTTGCCTTATTTGTGCCTTCCTCTCCAACAGCGGTAACCCTGTTCCCACCATCTCAATATACCTCTATGTAGCCAATTTCTTATCCCACTGGATCATGGCCCCTGCCTCATCCCTTCTCCAGTTTGCATCCTCCAAACTGGCTACCTCCCTCGTTCAGACTTTTTGGTAAAGAAAGAAAGGAAGGAAGCCAATAAATATTTTCCAAAGACAGGAAGAGAAAAGAAGAGAAGGGATGGGAAGGGAATGGAATACAAATGAGAAGGAAAAGAGCTGGGTTACCTTTTGATTTGCATTTTTAAAAGAGCACTTGGGCAGATTTGTAGAGAAAGAATTGAAAGGGGAACAAGAATGGATTCTCCTCTTACCCCTCTTGGCATTCCTAGTATCTGGTAGCATGCATTGAGAAAGGCATTAAGTAAATGTTTAGAGAAGGAAGGAAGTGGTGGAGGGGAGAAGACAAAAAGAGGCGGGGGGCGGGGGGGGGGGGAAGGCTTCCCCAGAGGGATACACCATAGATTAAACTTGTGCTTTCCTTTTTCTGCAGTAGGAGTTGCTTCTCTCTATAGTCAAGGACAGAAAATTGCACTGAAGTGTGTGTCTTCCTTGTTCTGTGAAGAACCTCTAAGTGGCTTCCTGCATTTGCTTCCATAAATGTAGGAGTGTTGGACCCATTGTCTTCTAGAAGAATTGTCCTGAAGCAGATACTCCTTGCTCAGTGACAAGTCACTCACAATCTCCCTTAGTTGTATAAATGTAGGACAAACTTTGTCTTGGGAGAAGTTTTAGTAGGTTGGTTTTTTCCCCCCTCCCTTCTCTTACCTCCTTCCTGGTAAAAACCTTCCCCATTCTTTCATATGCAGATTTGGACCTTCTGGAAGTAGAGGACCTGTTTACCTGAGAGTTCAATGCCCCCTGGGAGGGGAAGGATTAAAGTTTAAGTCCCTGATCCCTGAGGTTCAAAGTCTGGAATGTATCCCATGGTGGCATGACTCAGAGGCTGGGCAATAAAGTTCCCAGGAGGCAATAAAGTTCCCAGGAGGCAAGAGAGCAACTGGCATTCCTAGCGCTTGGTAGAAAGCTTTACCAGATGTCCAGATCCTCATGAAGTCAGTCCTAAATTTACCTGGTGCCAGCTTGACACCAGGGAAGTGGCTGTGTGTGTGTGTGTGTGTGCGTGTGTGTGTATACAAAAGAATTGGCTGGCAAGAGCTGGAAACCAGTGGTGTTCTGGAACTGACAGAATTGATGGTTAATTTTTCAGGAATGTTCCAACCAGTTGTTAAATACAGCCATTATTAAATATTAAATTATGTAAACCTTTAATTAAATAATTATATTAAAAACAAAGATAATAAATTCTCAAAACTCATCACTTACTAATTATTTTCTCACATTTCACTATTATCTATGCTCTGGAGGTTATTTACAACCATTGTAGCTGTATGGTGGGAATTTTGTACATAACGGTGAGCTACTGTGCATTCCCAGCTCTGCATTCAGTGATGTTACATCGGTAGCTTGAAATCAGTCGTGGTGAGAGTATTTATACCACGCGAATTGGCAAACTCTATTAATCAGTGCTTCTTTCCACACCCCACCCCCTGAGGGAGATTTTGTTAAACATTTAGCAGCACACCCCTCACTGTAACCCTTGAGACTTATTGTTTTTTGTTTGTTTGTTTGTTTTTGTTTTTGTTTTGCGGTACGCGGGCCTCTCACTGTTGTGGCCTCTCCCGTTGCGGAGCAACAGGCTCTGGACGCACAAGCTCAGCAGCCATGGCTCATGGGCCCAGCGGCATGTGGGATCTTCCCGGACCGGGGCATGAACCCGTGTCCTCTGCATCGGCAGGCGGACTCTCAACCACTGCGCCACCAGGGAAGCCCGAGACTTATTCATTCATTCTGTCTTTACTGGCTGAAGCACATGAGGTCCTCATGACTGAGCACACCCAGAGAGCACACACTGGAGGATCCAGAGCAGCAGGCTCAGGTACTACCACTATTCTCCAGGCTTGAATGATTCTGGAATTGCTTCAAATTTCTGAAATTCTTACCTTCCATCAGAGAGACTCAACCACTGATCCAACTTTTCTTCTACCAAGTTGAAAAGTCACCATGTGGAAATATCGCTCCTTAGCCCAAATCTCTGCTGTTGTGTGTCCATGAGATGCCTACTACCTCTTGGGGAAGCAACAGAATGAGAGACCCCAGGATCTCTCTTCTGAGCAGTCCTGGCAGTTTGGTTGAAAGTATCCATCACTGAGCATTACTCTGGTGAGTGGGCTAGCCCTCGGAAAGATGCTTTTGCAAGACAAGGCAGGCCATCCTAGAACCAGTGGCTGATACGAGAGGAAAGGACTTTGCACATCTTCCATGTTTTGAATATGACTCATGTTGGCCAAGCTCTACTCAGCTGCCAGCATCTCTCTGCCCAGAGAGCATACTAAGAGAGGCCCAGACTGGACTGGACACTTGTTTGTACTCTGAGATCCCTAGACATAAAATGGTGGCTACAGATTTGTAGGGGATACTAAGAGAGGCCCAGACTGGACTGGACACTTGTTTGCACTCTGAGATCCCTAGACATAAAATGGTGGCTACAGATTTGTAGGGGGAAAGACTGGTTTCTCCCTTTGGACTTCCTGCTATTGCCAGTATATGGAGTGAGGTGCTCTGGGAACGGACTGGGCACATTATTTGCATCTCAAACTAGGTAGAGAGACATCCCACTTCAATAGGAAGGAATAAAGGAAGGAGGGGAGGAAGGGGGAAAGGAAGGGAGAGAGGGAGGGCAAAAATTAGAAAATTAATAAAGGGCACCAAATATTCTCCCTTAGACAGCTCCTTCCATAGTATCCTCCATCTCAATTCATAGTATCTTCATTTTCCAGTGGCTCAGACCTTGGTATCATGCTTGATTCCTCTCTTTCTCTCCCAGCCCAAATTCAGTCCATCATCACATACTTTCAGAATAACCCAGAATTCAACCTCTTCCTCACCATTTACCATGGCCACCACCCAGATCCAAGCCACAATCATGTTTCTCCTGCATGCTTGTGTACCACCCACCCTCTTTAACCTCATCACCAGACACTTTGCCCTGGTTCACTCTGTCCCAGCTACTCTTGCCTCTATGGTTCTTGACTTTCCCAGACACGCTCCCACTTCAGGGCCTTTGCAGTGATGTTTGCTCCACGGGACACTCTTCCCCAGGAAGCCACATAGCTACTCCCCCCTGCTCTTAGTTCATGACTCAAAAATCATTTTCTCAGTGAGCCTTCCCTGGCAACCCGAATCAAACCTTCCTATCCCCCATACTTCATACTCTCCTTTACTACATTATTTTATCTTATTGGATTTTATTATTATTTGTATATTGATCTTTTTCATTGCCTATCTCTCCCAGTAGCCTGTGGATTCATGAGGGAACAGATTTTATCTGTTTTGTTCACCTCCATATTCTAGAACAGTACCTGGCTTATGGTAAATCTCATTTCAATGGTCCATTGATGTATCATAAACCATCCTAAAATGTAGTGACTTAAAACAACAGTTCATTATAATTTCACTATCCCATGGGCTGACTGGGCTCAGCTGGGTGGTTCTTCAGTGGGAATCTTTCACGTTTGCAGTCAAATGGCATCTGGGGCTGGTGTCATCTGAAAGACATGACTGACACGTGATGCTGTCTGCTGGTTAGGAGTTCAGCTGTGTCTGGGGTCCTGAGTGCCTACACATGAGCTCTCCGAGTTCATCAACATCTCTGAAGATTAGCTGCCACAGGATTCAATAAGTATTTGTGGGAGGAAGGAAGGCATGAAGGGAGGGGAGATGGTGGGAGGGAAGAAATTAGAAGCTTTAGAAAGAAGGAAATGAGGAAGGGAAGGAGGGGGAAGGAAAGGAGAGAGAGGGGGAAAAATGGAACTCAGCTTCCATTTCTGCACAATAGAATAAAACCCGTCCTTCTCCTGCCTAACTCTCCTTTCCCATCTCTCTCAAGTTGCACAGTGACCTGGCTTGGAAGCAGAAATTCATCTAACACTGCATATCAGAACTGGAGTACTCTTGGCAGGATCTTTTACAATTTATACCCCAAGTTCAAATTTGAGCCCAGGCATATTTCCAAGGGAAGAACAACACAGCACTTTATCTTGATGTAGCTCTTTCCCCTTAGTAATTTCAAAGCAGTTTTATAAAGAAGCACTATTATTGTATAAGAGAGGAAATGGAAGGGAACTAATAATATTTAGGTAACCAATAGCAAAATCATTGAATCAATGTTATACTGAAGTGATTAAATAATGATGTGACATCAGAGGAGTTTGCAACTGCATCAAGTTAATAAAATAGAATTTTGAAGAAATCAAATATTAAAATTTCCACACAAAAACTGAAGTCAATGGAGATATTAAGAGTTAAGAAGTAAAAATAGATTTATACCAAACTAGATGGAACAAAATTTAAACAGTTGTTGGGATATTAAGAATGGATTTACTTTTTAAACAGTTAGGAATAGTTGAGTCATTTTCCATAGCCACAGATATTCTTTGCCATTTGGGCAATTTTTCCTAAACCAACCTGGCAGACAGTTGTCTAAAAAGGGGGCTTTGCAGACAAGCTCTCTGGCTAAAACCCAGAGAAGTAAATGAATCTGGTTTCCGAAGCTCCAGTGTCTCAATACAGAGGGATAGGTACAGTTCTCCCCTACTATCTGGAAGTAGAGAGTTCTTAGAAGCCTTCCTAAGTCAAAATGGTGTGAAGCAAAAATTACTTTATGACACATCTTGCTAATGGATGCACAAAATGAGTTGAGATACAGCACAGGTGCTCACAAACATAGTTCACATCCATGGTGGCTTGATGCTGAGCATAATTCCCAGGGAAGGAGCTTGGTGGCACCACTCTTGCTGCTACAGGTGCACACTGCCTCTAAAACAGCTCAACGCAAAATAACTTTTCATAAAAGCAAAAATCATCTTCAGATTTCTTTTGGTTAGTGAAAACAGGTACTAATGTAGGTCTTTCTTAAAAGTAAAGTGGTGTAAAGAGAATTTTTGAGACCAAGGGATACCTGTATTAGTGTCTCCTGGAGATACTGATGATGTTGTAAATTGTGGTATAACAGAATATGAACACCCTGAGCATGGGATCCTCCTCTAACTTATGTATCATAGTACAAGGTGGCATTATATTTACTTCAATTCATGGCCTCTCTGAACCATTTTTGGTCTTCAGCAGAAGTTTATTTCTCTTTCATATAAAGTTGGGTAAGTAGTTCACAGATTGTAAAGTGCTCCACAGTATGAGGGACTCCGATTCTTTTTCCTTAATCTTCTGCCTTGCATAATCTCCAGTTCTCAAATCATCTCATGATCCAAAATGGCTGCTTTAGCTCCAGCCCTCACATCCCCATTCCAGCCAGGAGAAAGAAGACAAAGACAAAGAGAAGAGAACATCTCCTCCCCTGGCTAAATATTAAGGGTTCTAATGCTATAAAGTTGAAGAAAACTAATGCTTTGGGACAATTAAGCAGTCTCTACCATAGTTTACCCCTTTGACCTCCTAAAAGTATATGTGCACCCTTCTTTCCCCTAATAGAACACACTTTGTCCCCAAAAGAAGGAACACCCAAATCTTATCTTGGGACTGTCTCCAGCTCAAAATCAAGATCTTTGGGTGATATGTAGTCACCCTGTTTGAGTCCAGATGTGATGTTATAGGATCTTGCAAACCACAAACTAAAAGACTACTTAGCTGCCCCCTACCACACTCCATATAAAGCGTCGGAGTGAGAGTAGGAGAACCGTAATTTAAACCGCCATTCAGAAAATGGGAAACCCTCAGAAATCACAGTCTAAAACAATACTCAAATCCTGCTGAGCAAGAATAGAGGAGACTGTCTTCTGAAACAGAAGAGGTCAGCCAACTGTCCTCTGGGAGGTACTTTTGTGTCCATTACCCTCCATGGCCATAGCTGGGGCAGGAAGCAGTGAGTGTGCCCTTAGAGGACTGCATGGCTTTCAGAGCCTATTTCCTGCTGATGAAGATTTGGAAGAACAAGGGCTGCTTTAGACATTGAATAGTCACAGTCTTTTGCAGGTTAGGCTTATGGTGTCTTTGGCAATGCAATTCCCTCAAAAACTCAGTAGGCATCTCGTCCACGTGCCTTTTATTAGTTCCACGTATAAGTAACAACAGCCAAAGATCATGCCTAAAAATAGTTTTCAAACCTGAAGACTAAGGTCTTTGAATTGTAGACCTTTGTCCTCTGCCCACTCCTCCCCGAGTTTAATGGCAGTTAGTTGAGGCTATTTGAAACTGTAAATTTTGGAATGAAAGCAACACTTTTAATTGGATATTAACAGCTAAGCTATCGCCGCTGTCTGGCAGAGAACTTTTACTGGCACTTACCTGAATGGAACTTACTGCAGCTTTAGAGCCACTGCCTATAAATGTGTCTTTGGGAGGCATCAGATAAGTTGCCTTTTTCACTTTTAAATTCCCAAACCACTGGACTGCTGGTCAATTTAGATGGCAGGCCAAAGGCAGAAAACACATCCCTTACCACTTTTCCTAACATCTTAAAAGTTGAATAGATTTAGTTTTCGTTTCCTACTCTTCCTGCTGCCTAAGGATTTTAGGATCTTTTAACCCTACCCTCCAACCCCAAATCCTGGTACCAATTTATATTTTAGCTGAGATAGGCAAAATTGCTACCAAAAATAAACCTAAGAATTTAGTCATGCTACTACAAAAGAAATGAACTTTCGTTTTATGCAACTGTCCAGGCTGGTACCCCAGTGATTCAGGGTCCCTGACCACCTGAGGCTGTCTTTATAAACAAAGCAGCCATTACCGTGAGTAGGCTGGGGCTCCTATAGGATAGGACCTTTTCCTGTGAAGAGTGTTCACAGAGCCTACCTGAAATCTACACAGCAAGAAAATACATTTTGCTAGGTAGTTAAAACTCGAAGTTTTCAATGAATAGAGTTTTGTATGTGTGACAGTAGGACATCTCTATTAGATAATGTCCATTCCCTAATTGAGAGATTAGCTTCCCTCAATCCCCCAATCTGACCCCACAACCCCTGGGAGCTACTATGAGCTTTGCACAAACCTGGGTTCAAATATCCCCTACTCCCGTTATTTACTACCCCTATGACGTTGGGAAAATTGCTTCACCTTTCTGAACCTCAGTTTTCTTAACTGTAGAATACAAATTAAAAAACAAAACTACCGGGCTTCCCTGGTGGCGCAGTGGTTGAGAGTCCGCCTGCCGATGCAGGGGACACGGGTTCGTGCCCCGATCCGGGAAGATCCCACATGCCGCGGAGCGGCTAGGCCCGTGAGCCATGGCCGCTGAGCCTGCGCGTCCGGAGCCTGTGCTCCGCAACGGGAGAGGCCCGTGTACCGCAAAAAAAACAAAACAAAACAAAACAAAACTACCTGTTGTACAGATATGACTATATATACAAATATACATATATATGTATATAATGTGTATAATAATTTTATAATGTGTGTGTGTATATATATATATATATATATATACACACACACACATAAAATGTTTGGCATTTAATAAGTGTTTACTAAATGGTAGCTGTACTTATTTAGGAGCATGTGCTTAGGATGTTAGAACTTAGGTCTTAATTTGTTTTGTTTTCTGTTTTTTGGTTTTTTGTGCGGTACGCGGGCCTCTCACTGTTGTGGCCTCTCCCTTTGCGGAGCACAGGCTCCAGACGCACAGGCTCAGCAGCCATGGCTCACGGGCCCAGCCACTCCGCGGCATGTGGGATCCTCCCGGACCGGGACTCGAACCCATGTCCCCTGCATCGGCAGGCGGACTCTCAACCACTGCGCCACCAGGGAAACCCTAGGTCTTAATTTGGACAGATCTGGGTTTGGATCCTCACTTGGCGCCTTGCAAGTTGTGTCACCAGGGGCAAACTCTCTCCTTGTCAGTTTCCTCTTCAGTGAAATGAGGATCATAATACCTATCTCAGAGTGTGGTGTGTGAATTATACACAAAAGAACAATCAGCACATAGCATAGTAATTAGCATATGTCATTTAATATGAAGCTATCGTTATTAAAAATATTTATTTTTATCAAAGTTATACATGCAGATAGACTAAAGAGTCTCACGGTTTTACAAAGGATGTTGTGAAAACCAGCAGTTTCTTATCATCCCCTCCCACCCCGCAAAGAAACCAGTTTAGTTTATTACATCGGCACTACCTTCCTGCCTCTAAATAATATTCATTATATTACATTTTGTAATAATAATGTTACATCGTTTTCCCCCAGGTGCACAACATAGTGATTTGATGTTTCTATACGTTACAAAATGATCACCATAATAAATCTAGTTACTATCTATCCCCAAAGTTATTATAATATTATTGACTATATTCCCCATGCTGTACAATTCATCCCCATAACATTTATTTTGTAACTGGAAGTTGGTACTTCTAAATCTCACTCACTTATTTCACTCATCCCTCCAACCCTCTCTCCTCTGGCAGCCACCTGTTTATTCTCTGTATCTATGAGTCTGTTTCTGTTTTGTTATGGTATGTTTGTTCATTAGTTTTGTTTTTTTAGATTCCACATATAAGTGAAACCCTATGGTACTTGTCTTTTTCTGACTTAGTTCACTTAGCATAATACCCTCTAGGTCCACCCACATTGTTACAAATGGCAAGATTTCATTCCTTTTTATGGCTGAGTAATATTTCACTGTATTTATATATACCACATCTTCTTTACCCATTCATCTATCAGTGGACACATATGTTGCTTTTATATTGGCTATTGTAAATAATGCTGCAACGAACATAGGGGTGCATATATCTTTTCAAATTAGTGGGTTTTTTCCCTTTGGAAAAATACCCAGAATTGGGATTGCTGGATCATATGGTAGTTCTGTTTTTAATTTTTTGAGGAAATTCCCTATTGTTCTCCATAGTGGCTGTACCAATTTACATTCCCACCAGCAGTGCATGTGCACGAGGGTTTCCTTTTCTCCACATCCTCACCAACACTTGCTATTTGTTGTCCTTTTGATGATAGCTATTATGACAGGTGTGAGGTGATATCTCATTGTGGTTTTGATTTGCATTTCCCTGATGATTAATGATGTTGAGTATCTTATATGCCTGTCGGCCATCTGTATGTCTTCTTTGGAAAAATGACTTTTCTGTTCCTCTGCTCATTTTTAATCAAGTTCTTTTTCTTTCTTTCTTTCTTTTTTTTTTTTGATGTTGAGTTCTATGAGTTTTTGTACATTTTGGATATAAAACCTTTAATAGATATACCATTGACAAATGTCTTTTCCTTTTAGGAGGCTGCCTTTTTGTTTTGTTGATAATTTCCCATGCTGCTCAAAAGCTTTTTAGTTTGATGTAGTTTCATTTGCTTATTTTTGCTTTTGTTGCCCTTGCCTAAGGAGACAGATTCAAAAAAATATTGCTAAGACTAATGTCAAAGAGTGTACTGCCTATGTTTCTTTCTGAGTTGTGTGGTTTCAGGTCTCATATTTAAGTCTGTAATCCATTTTGAATTATTTTTTTTATGTGGGGTGAGAAAGTAGTTCAGTCTGATTCTTTTGCATGTAGCTGTCCAGTTTTCCCAACACCATTTATTGAAGAGGTTGTCTTTTCCCCATTGTCTATTCTTCACTTCTTTGTTGTAGACTAGTTAGTCCACATGTAAGTGTGGGTTCGTTTCTGGGCTCTCCATTCTGTTCCACTGAACTATGGATCTTTGTGCCAGTACCATACACTTTTGATTATTGTAGCTCTGTGGTATTGTTTGAAATCAGGGAGTGTGATACCTCCTGCTTTGTTCTTTCTCAAGTTTGTTTTGGCTAGTCAGGATCTTTTGTGTTTCCACAAGAATTTTAGAATTATTTGTTCTAGTTCTGTGTTAAGATGCCATCGGTATTTTGATAGGGATTGCATTGAATCTGTAGATGGCCTTGGGTAGTATGGTTATTTTAACAATATTAATTCTTCCAATCCATGAGCATGGTATATCTTTCCATTTGTTTGTGTCATCTTTAATTTCTTTCATCAATGTCTTATAGCTTTCCGAGTTCAGGGCTTTTACCTCCTTAGTTAGATATATTCCTAGGTATTTTATTATTTTTGATGCAACTGTAAATGGGATTGTTTTCTTAATTTCTTTTCTGATAGTTCATTGTTAGTGTATAAAACATAACAGATTTCTGTATATTGATTTTGTATCCAGAAATTTTACTGAATTCATTTATTAGTTCTAATAGTTTTTTAGTAGCATTTTTAGTTTTTTATATATGGTATCATGTCATCTGCAAACAGTGACACCTTTACAACTTCCTTTCCAATTTGGATTCCTTTTATTTCATTTTCTTGTCTGAGTGCTGTGGCTAGGGCTTTCGATACTATGTTGAATAAAAATGGTGAGAGTGGGCATCCTTGTCTTGTTCCTGATCTTTGAGGGAATGCTTTCATCTTTTCATTGTTGACTATGATGTTAGCTACAGGCTTGTCATATATAGTCTTTATTCTGTTGAGGTATGTTCCCTGTATACCTACTTTGTTGAGAGTTTTTATCATAAGAGGATATTGACTTTTGTCAAAACCTTTTCCTGCATTTGTTGAGATAATCATATGATTTTTATTCTTCAATTTGTTAATGTGGTGCATCACAGTGATTAATTTGCAAATATTGAACTATCCTTGCATCCCTGGGATAAATCCCACTTGGTCATGGCATACGATCCTTTCAATGTGTTGTTGAATTCAGTTTGCCAATATTTTGTTGAGGAATTTCGCATATATGTTCATCAGTAATATTGGCCTGTAATTTTCTTTTTTTGTTGTATCTTTGTCTGGTTTTGGTATCAGGGTAATGCTGACCTCACAGGATAAGTTTGGAAGTGTTCCTTCCTCTTCAAATTTTTGGAATAATTTGAGGAGGATAGGTGTTAACTCTTCTTTAAATGTTTGGTGGAATTCATATAGGTATTCATATATTCATATGATCTAATGTGTCATCAAAGGAGAGTGTTTCCTTATTGATATCATCAAAGGAGAGTGTTTCCTTATTGATATTCTCAATGATGTGTTCATTGATGTAAGTGGAGGGTTAAAGTCCCCTACTATTATTGCATTACTGTCAATTTATCTCTTTAATGTTTGTTAATATTTGCTTTATGTCTTTAGGTTCTCCTATGTTGTGCACATATATATTCTCAATTGTTATATCTTCTTGCTGGATTGATCCTCTTATAATTATGTAATGTCCTTCTTTGTCTCTTTTTCTCTATTTTTTAGCTTTGAATTTCATTTTATTTATATTTTTATACACCAGGTTCTTATTAGTCATCAATTTTATACACATCAGTGTATACATGTCAATCCCAATAACCCAATTCATCACACCACCACCACCACCACCCCACCACTTTCCCCGCTTGGTGTCCATACATTTGTTCTCTACATCTGTGTCTCAATTTCTGCCCTGCAAACTGGTTCATCTGTACCATTTTTCTAGGTTCCACATATATGCGTTAATATACAATATTTGTTTTTCTCTTTCTGGCTTACTTCACTCTGTATGACAGTCTCTAGATCCATCCACGTCTCAACAAAAGACCCAGTTTCATTCCTTTTTATGGCCGAGTGATATTCCATTGTATATATGTACCACATCTTCTTTAACCATTTGTCTGTCGATGGGCATTTAGGTTGCTTCCATGACCTGGCTATTGTAAATAGTGCTGCAATGGACATTGGGGTGCATGTGTCTTTTTGAATTATGGTCTTCTCTGGGTATATATCCAGTAGTCAGATTGCTGAATCATATGGTAATTTGTTTTAGTTTTTTAAGGAACCTCCATACTGTTCTCCATAGTGGCTGTATCAATTTACATTCCCACCAACAGGGCAAGAGGGTTTCCCCTTTTCTCCACACCCTCTCCAGCATTTACTCTTTGTAGATTTTCTGAAGATGCCCATTCTAACTGGTGTGAGGTGATACCTCACTGTAGTTTTAATTTGCATTTCTCTAATAATTAGTGATGGGCAGCTTTTCATGGGCTTCTTGGCCATCTGTATGTCTTCTTTGGAGAAATGTCTATTTAGGTATTCTGCCCATTTTTGGATTGGGTTGTTTGTTTTTTAATATTGAGCTGCATGAGCTGTTTATATATTTTGGAGATTAATCTTTTGTCCGTTGATTCGTTTGCAAATATTTTCTCCCATTTTGAGGGTTGTCTTTTCGTCTTGTTTATGGTTTCCTTTGCTGTGCAAAAGCTTTGAAATTTCATTAGGTCCCATTTGTTTATTTTTGTTTTTATTTCCATTACTCTAGGAGGTGGGTGAAAAAGGATCTTGCTGTGATTTATGTCAAAGAGTGTTCTTCCTATGTTTTCCTCTAAGAGTTTTATAGTGTCTGGTCTTACATTTAGGTCTCTAATCCATTTTGATTTTTTTGTGTGTATGCTGTCAAGGAGAGGGAGTGTTCTAATTTCATTCTATTACATGTAGCTGTCCAGTTTTCCCAGCACCACTTATTGAAGAGGCTGTCTTTTCTCCATTGTATATCCTTGTCTCCTTTGTCATAGATTAGTTGACCGTAGGTGCCTGGGTTTATGTCTGGGCTTTCTATCTTGTCCCTTTGACCTATGTTTCTGTTTTTGTACCAGTACCATTTTGTCTTGATTACTGTAGCTTTATAGTATAGTCTGAGTCAGGGAGTCTAATTCCTCCAGCTCCGTTTTTTTCCCTCAAGACTGCGTTGGCTATTCGGGGTCTATTGTGTCTCCATACAAACTAAGATTTTTTGTTCTAGTTCCGTAAAAAATGCCATTGGTAATTTGATAGGGATTGCATTGAATCTCTAGATTGCTTTGGGTAGTATAGCCATTTTCACAATATTGATTCTTCCAATCCAAGAACATGGTATATCTCTCCATTTGTTGTTATCATCTTTAATATCTTTCCTCAGTGTCTTATAGTTTTCTGCATACAGGTCTTTTGTCTCCCTAGGTAAGTTTATTCCTAGGTATTTTATTCTTTTTTTGCAATGGTAAATGGGAGTGTTTCCTTAATTTCTCTTTCAGATTTTTCATCATTAGTGTATAAGAATGCAAGAGATTTCTGTGTATTAATTTTGTATCCTGCTACTTTACCAAATTCATTGATTAGCTCTAGTAGTTTTCTGGTGCATCTTTAGGATTCTCTATGTGTAGTATCATGTCATCTGCAAACAGTGACAGTTTGACTTCTTCTTTTCCAATTTGTATTCCTTTTATTTCTTTTTCTTCTCTGATTGCCGTGGCTAGGACTTCGAAAACTATGTTGAATAGTAGTGGTGACAGTGGACATCCTTGTCTTGTTTCTGATCTTAGAGGAAATGCTTTCAGTTTTTAACCATTGAGAATGATGTTGGCTGTGGTTTTGTCATATATGGCCTTTATTATGTTGAGGTAGGTTCCCTCTATGCCCACTTTCTGGAGAGTTTTTATCATAAATCGGTGTTGAATTTTGTCAAAAGCTTTTTCTGCATCTATTGAGATGATCATATGGTTTTTATTCTTCAATTTGTTAATATGGTGTATCACATTGATTGATTTGCACATATTGAAGAATCCTTGCATCCCTGGGATAAATCTCACTTGATCATGGTGTGTGATCCTTTTAAAGTGTTGTTGGATACTGTTTGCTAGTATTTTGTTGAGGATTTTGCATCTATATTCATCAGTGATATTGGTCTGTAATTTTCTTTTTTTGTAGTATCTTTGTCTGGTTTTGCTATCAGGGTGATGGTGGCCTCATAGAATGAGTTTGGGAGTGTTCCTTCCTCTGTAATTTTTTGGAAGAGTTTAAGAAGGATAGTTGTTAGTTCTTTTCTAAATGCTTGATATAATGCACCTGTGAAGCCATCTGGCCCTGGACTTTTGTTTGTTGGAAGATTTTTAATCACAGTTTCAATTTCTTTACTTGTGATTGGTTTGTTCATATTTTCTATTTCTTCCTGGTTCAGTCTTTGAAGGTTATACCTTTCTATGAATTTGTCCATTTCTTCCAGGTTGTCCATTTTATTGGCATAGTGTTGCTTGTAGTAGTCTCTTAGGATGCTTTGTATTCCTGCAGTGTCTGTTGTAACTTCTCCTTTTTCATTTCTAATTTTATTGATTTGAGTCTTCTCCCTCTTTTTCTTGATGAGTCTGGCTAATGGTTTATCAATTTTGTTTCTCTTCTCAAAGAACCAGCTTTTAGTTTTATTGATCTTTGCTATTGTTTTCCTTGTTTCTATTTCATTTATTTCTGCTCTGATCTTTACTATTTCTTTCCTTCTGCTAACTTTGGGTTTTGTTTGTTCTTCTTTCTCTAGCTCCTTTAGGTGTAAGGTTAGATTGTTTATTTGAGATATTTCTTGTTTCTTGAGGTAGGCCTGTATAACCTCTTAGAACAGCTTTTGTTGCATCCCATAGGTTGTGGATCATCGTGTTTTCATTGTCATTTTTCTCTAGGTATTTTTTGATTTCCTCTTTAATTTCTTCAGTGATCTCTTGCTTATTGAGTAACGTATTGTTTAGCCTCCATGTGTTTGTGTTTTTTACGTTTTTTTCCCCTGTAATTCATTATTAATCTCATAACGTTGTGGTCAGAAAAGATGCTGGATATGATTTCAATTTTCTTAAATTTACTGAGGATTGATTTGTGACCCAAGATGTGATCTATCCTGGAGAATGTTCCATGCACACTGGAGAACAAAGTGTAATCTGCTGTTTTTGGATGGAATGTCCTATAAATACCAATTAAATCTATCTGGTCTATTGTGTCATTTAAAGCTTCTGTTTCCTTATTTATTTTCATTTTGGATGATCTGTCCATTGGTGTAAGTGAGGTGTTAAAGTCCCCCAGTATTATTGTGTTACTGTCGATTTCCTCTTTTAGAGCTGTTAGTAGTCGCCTTATGTATTGAGGTGCTCCTACGTTGGGAGCTTACATATCTATAATTGTTATATCTTCTTCTTGGATTGATCCCTTGATCATTATGTAGTGTCCTTCCTTGTCTCTTGTAGCGTTCTTTATTTTAAAGTCTATTTTATCTGATATGAGTATTGCTACTCCAGCTTTCTTTTGATTTCCATTTGCATGAAATATCTTTTTCTATCCCCTCACTTTCAGCCTGAATGTGTCCCTAGGTCTGAAGTGGGTCTCCTGTAGACAGCATATATATGGGTCTTGTTTCTGTATCCATTCAGCAAGCCTGTGTCTTTTGGGTGGAGCATTTAATCCATTCACGTTTAAGGTAATTATCGATATGTATGTTCCTATGACCATTTCCTTAACTGTTTTGGATTTGTTTTGTAGGTCTTTTTCTTCTCTTGTGTTTCCCACTTAGAGAAGTTCCTTCAGCATTTGTTGTAGAGCTAGTTTGGTGGTGCTGAATTCTCTTAGCTTTTGCTTGTCTGTAAAGCTTTTGATTTCTCCATCGAATCTGAATGAGACCCTTGCCGCCTAGAGTAATCTTGGTTGTAGGTTCTTCCCTTTCATCACTTTAAATATGTCATGCCACTCCCTTCTGGTTTGTAGAGCTTCTGCTGAGAAATCAGCTGTTAACCTGATGGGAGTTCCCTTGTATGTTATTTGTCATTTTTCCCTTGGTGCTTTCAATAGTTTTTCTTTGTCTTTAGTTTTTGCCAATTTGATTACTATGTGTCTCGGCCTGTTTCTCCTTGGGTTTATCCTGTATGGGACTCTCTGTGCTTCCTGGACTTGGGTGGCTATTTCCTTTCCCATGTTAGGGAAGTTTTTGACTATAATCTCTTCAAATATTTTCTCGGTCCTTTCTCTCTCTCTTCTCCTTCTGGGACCCCTATAATGCGAATGTTGTTGCGTTTAATGTTGTCCCTGAGGTCTCTTAGGCTGTCTTCATTTCTTTTCATTCTTTTTTCTTTATTCTGTTCCTCAGCAGTGAATTCCACCATTCTGTCTTCCAGGTCACTTATCCGTTCTTCTGCTGCAGTTATTCTGCTATTGATTCCTTCTAGTGTAGTTTTCATTTCAGTTTTTTTATTGTGCATCTCTGTTTGTTTGTTCTTTAATTCTTCTATGTCTTTGTTAAGCATTTCTTGCATCTTCTCGATCTTTGCCTCCATTCTTTTTCCGAGGTCCTGGATCATCTTCACTATCATTATTCTGAATTCTTTTTCTGGAAAGTTACCTATCTCCACTTCATTTAGTTGTTTTTCTGGGGTTTTATCTTGTTCCTTCATCTGGAACATAGCCCTCTGTCTTTTCATCTTGTCTATGTTTCTGTGACTGTGGTTTTTGTTCCACAGGCTGTAGGATTGTAGTTCTTCTTGCTTGTGCTCCCATCTTTGTCTCTTGTTGCAGTTTTTGTTTTAAAGTCCAAAGCTTGTGTGATTTCCACTACTCTGTCTTCCAGTTTGCTGATCCTTTCCTGTGTTTCATCTAATCTATTGTTTATTCCTTCTAGTCTATTTTTTATTTCAGTTTTTGTATTCTTCAGCTTTATTTGGGTCTTCTTTATATTTTCTCTTTGTTAAACTTCTCACTGTGCTCATCCATTCTTCTCCCCAGCTTATTTAGCATCTTTATGATCATTGCCTTGAACTCTTTTTCAGGTGGATTGCTTATTTCCACTTCACTTAGTTCTGTTTCTTGAATTTTATCTTGTTCCTTCATTTGGAACATATTCCCTCATCACCTCATTTTGCCTGTGTTTATTTGTGTGTATTGTGTAGGTTGGTTACATTTTCTGATCTTGGAGAATTGGGCTTATGTTGATGTTCTGTGGGGCCCAGCAGAACACTCCCCTCTGGTCACCAGAGCTATATGCTCTAAGGATCCCCTCTATGTGGGGTGTGTGTGCCCTTCTCTTGTGGAAGGTCTGACTACTGTGTGTATGCTGGTAGGTGGGGCTGGCCCTGGCCCTGTTGGCTGCCAGGCCTTGCCTGGTACAAGAGCTGTTGGTCCACTGGTTGGCAGGACTGGGTCTTGGCATAGCTGGCTGCATAACCTGGGGGTCCTGGAGCCAGTGTCTGCCTGAGTTTATCAGTTTTGTTTTTATTTTTTATTACTTTCTGATTAATAAGGCAATGTATGCTCAACTAAGTTTAGAAAATACGAAAAGTTAGGAAGGAGAAAATTAGTCAGCTGAACTCCCACTACTTAGGATACCACTGTCAGTATTCTATCTTGATGATTTCATTTGTTTTTCTATCAGACTATTATTTTTAAGGCTGTGGACCACAGGGTACCTTTGATTCTACACACAGGAAGTTTCCCGCTCCATGCTATGAAAGGGAAGTCAGAAGTCTCCACCAGTGTAAAAATAGCTCCCCCATTAGAAAAAAAAAGGACTCACTTAATATATAATGTGTTTCAAGGGAGGAGAGGGTAATCCTTCCTAAATTACTCGGGATTTGTTGCCACCTCAGAAAGAACCAAACCTAGGGAGCAGGAGGTCCTGGGATGATCCAGGGGAGTGGGTGAGTCTAGGGCTGCTGGAAATTATGGGCCAATTCACAATCTCGCCTCAGGCTAATTCTGCTGGGGAATGTCCAGTGCTCATTCCAGTCAATAGGATATTCTCGTCACAGAGGGGTTGTGAAATTTGGTGAAGAGCACAAAGCAAGAAATGTAGACAGAAACACTTAAAAAATTACTATTTGGCATGGGGCAGAAATAAAACCCCAAACACTGGACTCACATATTCTGACATTCCCAGTCAAACTGGAACAAAGATCCCAGATTTAAACTGGACAGCTACCAGTCAGGACTTATTTCTTCCCCAATGGGCTATGTAGAATTCCCACTAGAGGACTATTTTTTATGATAATCAGTGATAATCTGATAACAGAATAACAGACCAGTTTGTCATTTTTAATTTCTATACCTCCCCTTACCATTATCACTGCCCAGACATTTTGCATTAGTCTTTAAAATGTAAATTTACCTACAGCTATTCATTCTGCCTATTCTAATGCCTGTCAAACAGAGATGAAAGAAAACTGTACCAAGGCAAGTCTGAGATCTTCGTCTCAATCAGTAAAATCTTCTGTGGAACCTTGCACTACTCAAGCAAGACAGATCTGAGCTCTTGATATGTTTAGAAAATGTGACCTACTTTAAAACCCAGCAGTGTGTGTGTGATGAAACGAAAGTGAATTGTTTTCCTGAAATCTGACACTAAAAATAGGGCACCGGATCCTTTCCCTGCTGGAAAAAAAAAAAAAAAAAAAAGGCATTTAAATGAGTGTGTCTGTATGTCTGGGAATATGTCTCCATAGCAACCATTGTCCCACCTCCCTATCAACAGCATTACCCCTCTCTACAGAAAGAGGTCATATGAATGCCTTTCCCAGCACCCCTCCCAATCCCTTACTCCATGAAATCTAATTAAAGAGTGAAATGAATTTTAGTGACGGGTCTAGAGGCTGGGAGAAGTCCAAGGTTGGGGGGAGGGGTGGTGAGGTAGGATCGCTGAGGGGAGGGACAGGGAGACCTGCCCTTCCACACTGGAGCAGCAGCTCGCAACTCTGTTCTCATTTTTTAAAAAAGCCACAGCTCCTATGCTGAGGAGCTGCAAGGGAGTGATAAACCTGCCATGCAATGATGTTATTACTTTAATGGATACAGGACTGGTTGAGCACTTTATTTCCACCAGGGCTTTTTACGTTGTCTCTTTTTCCCTTTTCACAACATCCAGGTTTCCTCAGACACACCCCCTCCCCTTTATTAAGGAAACTTGTCCCCGTTTCTAATCCCACTCTGGTGAAAGGGAAAGGAAGCATTACTTGAGATAATAGGTCTGTCTCCAGAACAAGGTATGTGAGACAATCACACGTGTGAACAGCCCCTCCCGCCAACCTCAAACACTCTTTTCTGTAAAGATTAGAAGCCAGAAAAGAATAGGGGGTGTGGAGTGGTAGGGGTTGAGGGAGATCCTCTGGGGAGATTGAAGCTGATTTGTGCAAATGAGCTTGAGGGTTTTCTTAGCATCTGCTAGGGACCTCCCTTCTTCCTTTCCAGCAGCTGCCTTCCCTGTCCTTCCTTCTCCCTCCAGCCTCGGTGTCCAGTCAGCAGCAGCCTCAGGCACCTGCCCCCCACACTCCAGCCATCCCTGCCCTTGGCTGTCTGGGCATCTGTCCTCATTCCTGAAACCAAGTGTTTTCTCCAGGTTGGATGTCTGTCTGGCTTTGCGTTGCATGGGGTCCCAGCTGGAGCAGAATCATCCTCACGTGAGGATACAGTCAAATCTGGGGTTGTCCCACTGGCAAGTGGGAGGCGGGTGGCAAGAAGACTGCTGGGGCCTCCTGGGAAAGAGGGGCGAGTCAGCCAGACACACACAGTCTTCAGCTCGGGCCCTGACCCAGTGGTGGAAGGAGGGACAGTGTGAAGAGCAGCCCAGTGTTGTTGTCACTCAGACTTGTCCCTGTCCCCATGGACTGAGGGTGCGTGGTCTGTATACATGTGAAAAGGGAGAGCCATGCTCTCTCCAGGACAGGTGGCAGGGCACAGAGGAGATTGACGTGGGGCAGCTGGCGTGTGACTCTGGGCATCCACAGGAATCGGTACCAGCTGCGGCATCTGCAGTAGTGGCCACCTTGACCGCCAGCCCTGCACCTTCAGCAGCGGGTGCCCCTCCGACTTTAGGAGGGATAACCAGCCCCTCCATAGAGGCAGCGGGCCTCCAGCTAGCGTGGTTGCCTTTTTGCCAGCCAGCTGAGGCAGCGAGGACCCCCTCACTTGCCAAATACCCTTGAAGCATCCTGGAGAAAATCAGAGAAGACCTATGAGTATGGGTCATGGTCAAGCCAGAGGAATTCCTCTGACTTACGCTTTCTGCCCAGGTTGATGTGGGTTAGATCCACAATATAATCACGAGAGCTAATATTTACTGAATGCTTGCTCTGGGCCAGGAATTTTTTTTCTAAGCACTATACATACACTAACTCACGGAGACTTGTAATCGCCTGTGAAATAGACACGATTCTTAACTCCACTTGACAGGTGAGATAAGAATATGCTCAAGGTCACGTAGCTAGAAAGTGGCAAAGTCTGGTCTCAACCCAGACAGTTAGAAGCCAGGGCCCACACTCCAGCCTGTCAGAGGGGGATCTATGCATTCACTGAATGACACAAATCTCCAACCTTCATCAGATCAGCTTCATTTTCTTCAAAGTGTTTAGGAATTTTTTGAATGCCAATATCATTATATAAATAACATCATAAAAAGCATGTTTAAATGAGAAAGAAAAGTCACCAGTAAACTCACCACCCCCATGCAAGCAGTTTTACATACGCGTGTTTCTTCTGTCCATGCACTCACATATTTCACATAGTGAACATACAATTTTGTATTCTGCTTTTGTAAAGTGTCACACTACATTACAAGGATACTTCCATAGGTTATTTTCTTATTTTAATTGCTGTATAGCATTCCTTCAGGTTGCTGTACCGTAACTGACTTAGCCAGTCCCTTTTTTAGGGTATTTAGATTGTTTCCAACTTGTCACCATTTCAAAAGGAAGAAACAAAACAAAACAATCCTTGCTTCCAGTTTTTCCTTTTATTGAATACTTCAACTGTGTTCAGACAGAGAGCTGCTTAATCTGTGCATTTGGAGCCATTTTGATACCCTTTGACCTACCCTCAAGGTTGACTCAAAGGTTAGAAGTGTGTGAGCTGGAAGAATTTCAGGAGGTGCTATTCTTTACTGAAGGACCTGGAAGGAATGAAAGAGCGAATGGAATTACACTCAAACTGTTGCTGCCAATGGGCTAGAAGCTGAGCAGGCAGGCAGAGCAGCCAATTTGCAGAAGCAACATTTTTAACTCGGTAACAGATGGCCCACTGGTCAGAGCTCAAAAGACTAAGGCTCCTTAAACCAACAGGATGCAAACATATGACTCAAATGCTCCCAGAAGCAGAGGAACTGCCACGGTCCACTTACCAAGGGCCATGACGACGTGTGCAAATGCAAGAGACATGGATTATTTCTCCTCCCCCAGTCTCTGCTATTTCATTTTCCTAGCCTAGATAGAGACTTTCAAAACTCTGAATCACGATGGGCTACATTCCCAACTCCATCTGGGCTCAGCCCTTCTGGACTAATGGGAAAACCTCAGAATCTGGTATACACTTAGACCAGATGGGATTCAGCTTAATCCCTGGTAAAAATGATCCATCTCCCCATATCTCAAAAGCTCAATCCTGGGCACTAAGTCAGTCTAGAGAGGAAAGGGGGCCCCTAGAGCAAGGCAACATTTGAGGAGGCATCCCTCTCAGGCGCTGGCCCTGCACGTGGGTGATACTGAGACTGATACCTCCTCAAGCTGTGTGCCCTGGGTACCTCACTTGTCTCACCCTAGTCTGGCCCTAGAGTCACAGCAAGGCTCTGGCTTGATCATTGCCACCCATCTCAAGCCCACTTCCCCATTAGACTGAAAAGCTAGTTAAACCTGGGTTCCCAAACTCAGCCAGTAAAAGTAAATAAATAAATAGGCCACATCCACTGAAAGGTAGCAGTAATGGAAGGGGAGAGGCTGACAGGCTTTCCATGACCAGTTGGAAAGTGCAAGCCCATGGACTCCAACCAACAGCCAGCCCAGGGTTACTGACAAACAAGAGGACCAGACAGCCCAAAGCATGACCTCAGTGCACACTGGTACTTTTTTTTTTTTAAAGATTTAATTTTATTTATTTTTGGCTGCATTTGGTCTTCGTTGCTGCGAGGGCTTTCTCTAGTTGCAAAAAGCGGGGGCTACTCTTCGCTGCGGTGCACGGGCTTCTCATTGTGTGGCTTCTACTGTTGCGGAGCACCGGCTCTAGACATGCGGGCTTCAGTAGTTGCGGCTCGCGGGCTCTAGAGCTCAGGCTCTGTAGTTGTGGCACATGGGCTCAGTTGCTCCGCAGCATGCGGGATCTTCCCGAACCAGGGATTGAACCCATGTCCCCTGCATTGGCAGGCAGATTCTTATCCACTGCGCCACCAGGGAAGTCCCTGGTACTTGTTTTAAAGCCTGCCAAGAGAATTAACATTTGATAGCTGTGCGTATTCACACTGCTGAATGTTTATTACACAATATTATCCGATATTCTCCTACGCAGAGCAGCAGTATTGGCCCACTGGGTGATTCACAAAGTTCCAACACAAGCCGCCAGAGAAAGGGAGCTATCAAGATTTTGGTGATGAGAGAAATTGTATCACATGGTAACAGAGGAAGGCAGACCGGATATCTTTTCAGGCTGGGTCAAGAAAAAGCTTTGACAGAATGAGACATAACTTTCCTTCATTTGAAATGTTGCAGGTCTACAGATCTCCGTGCAATTTGTTCAGTGGCTGGAACAATGCAATGAGTATTCCAACCCTGAACAGCTGGGAAAGGAGAGAGATGGGAAAAGTGAGGAGGGAACCTGGTGAGTCCCCTCGTGAATAATAAATAGATTCTCTTGGTAACAAAACCACAGAGAGGGCTAGGGCCTGCCCAGGTCTAGAGATAACAAGCACCTCTTGCTTGAGTCTCCAGCAGCTTAGATTTCCTCCTGTGCTGGCTTGACCATGCCTCTGCCGGCAGCAAGGAGACCCTTCAAAGATTTCCCGTTGTCTGAGCCAGTGGCCTCCAACATGAGATGTGCGTGCTGATCTGTCAGGGTACAGAAAAAAAATATTAGAAGTATCATTAATAATTATCTGGTCTCTGCCTTAATTCTATCCTTGAAAAGGCTGTATAATGTACATTGTATATTAGTGCAGACGTGATGAGTAATCATTTCAAGGAGTGCTCAAAAAAAAAATGTCCTACTAATGTATCGCATGATCAAAAATGTTCGGAAGCGACTAGTCTAAATAAGAAGATGGAACCCCTTAGCCTGATGTTCAAGGTCCTCTGCAATTTACCTATCTGAGCTCTCGTCCCACTATTTCACTTCTCTGGCCACCTGCTGCAATAAAATGGATTTGGTCATCCAGAGAGTCCTGGGATTATTTTGGTATTTTTTTGTTTGTTTGGTTTTGCTTTGTAACACTTTCTTGCTTCTTTGTCTCGGCTGGTAGAAAACCAGCAAATGATGTCATGTATACCTCGATACACTGAGCCTCCAACCACTTTACTAAGAGAAATTCCAGTCCTTTCCAGGATACTCCTTCCTAAATAGGCTCTTCAAGAGTAACTATTTCCTATGTTCGTAGTTCGCGATGAAACACAGCCTACTGGGGTGAGGTAGTGACTCCGGTGTAATCAAGTCTCATGAACAAACACTATAACTACTGCCCCCCTCATAGTTGTCCCCACTTACAGCTTCCCACAATGCTTGGTAGACTGGAGACCATCACATCACTGGAATGATTACTAGCTGTGCACCCAGCTGTGCACACAAGCCTTGGTGATAAGACCTTAGCAATGCAAGGTAAAAATTATTCCAGGTGGTTCAGTATGGAGATCCAGAAAACACTCCCTCCCTCTGTAATTCACTCAGTCAGGGCCCCCCCAAAGCAAAACTGATGGGGCCGAGGTTGCTGCATGTGTTTCTGTAGTTCATGCACTGCACGATGGGCCCAGCCATGCAGTGGGTAAAGCCTTCAATCTGTGGACCTTTTCCCAAGGTACCCCCAGGCAGATTGCCTTTTCCAAACATGGCAGCCACAATATCTCCCACCCCTCATGCTCTTCTGACCATGTGACATTATACTCTCCTCCCATCCACTGGTGAGGTCAAGTTCCTCTCCCTTTACTTGGAGATCTTTGGGACTGCTTTGATCTATAGACTAGGACAGAAATGATGGTGGAGGTCATTTTAAAATGCCATGCACTTCTGCAAAAATCTCCCTAGATATTTCTTCATGATCTGTGGAACCTGCCATGGTATGGGCCAGATGAGCTGTGTGGTTGTGGACAAGCTGCCTAAGTTCTTGGAACCTCAATTTCCTCGTCCATAGAATGAGAGTAATATTAATGCCTATTTCATGAGGATTAAAAAAGGCAACCTCTAAAGTGCTTAGTGATATGCCTGGTATATAGTAAGCACTCATGATTAGCCATTATTATTATCAACACCTGGCATTTAGTAGGTGGCCAATTAACATTTGTCCACCAATTAATCAAATTGCGTTGTGCACAGACTGAAAAGATGAAGATGCAATTCCTATCCAAAGACATAGAAAGCTCCTGGTGCGTGTCCTGGTTCTGTTATTGTCTCTAGACTCAAGCCTTCTTTGCATCAGGTGCCCTGTGGGCCTCATCACGTCACATCCCCTCCCCTACTATTCCCCCCCCCCGCAACCCGCCCCCCCATCTTCTCTGCATTTTGCCTCAAGCCTCCATAGCATGTCTTGACATATGCTTTTGCAATTCTCTCTTCTTTAAAGATGCCTTTCAATTTCTCATTTCTGTTTCAACTAATTTTTGCTGGTACTTCTGTTCTCAACTACAAGAGCGCCCCTTTGGAAGCCTTTCTTGACCTCAAGATTAGATAAAGTCCTCCTCTCCCCCTACCCTATCATGGTGGTAGCTTTCTGTAAAACACCTGCCTGCTAATTTGTCTGTCTCCCCATCACCTGGAAGCACTTGGAGGACAGGATTTACGTACTGCTCACTGTTATATTCCCAGGGGTTAGGAGTGTCTAACCAATACTAGTTACATACAAAACACTTGTTGAACAAATGGTTGCAAATGAATAGTAACTTAAAGAAAGGCTACATAATGTTCAGACTATCATTTTAAGAAAATAGAGAGCTGTATAATACATTTTGAAAAGGTTTCCATCAAAACAGATTCAAATAAATCCTTGGCACTTATGGAGTAAGCAAGCTTCAACTATCTGGAAAAATAATTTGCTTGCAATGCTTTAACAGAAGATGTTAAATAGATGTGAACAGTTTTATTCACCTGTTTTTTAAATAGATAAGCTCTTGGGAGGATGGGGGATGGGAAGAAGAGACCACGTAACTTCCACAGTGCCAGGAATAGAGCCTTGAATACTTACTTGCGTAATGGGTATTTGATTACAGACTCATAGAAATTTAGAGCAGAAAGGGATCTTGATGACTGACTGAAGGTTGTTTGATTGACAGCTGAACCGTTTAGACCTTGGGGAGTGGACCACAAGACAGCTATCACTGCCCAGGAGAAGAAGGGAATACCTCTTTTGCTCCAAGGATCTGGCCCCAGGTGTCTGCACCGAATGGCTTTCCAGGAACCCCAGCAGTCCCTGCCAAGATTGCATTTTCTGGTTTCACTGCTGAGGCTTTCTGTGTGGAACACGGAAATATCTGCAACGCTTTTTGTCCAAATGTGATTAGCACAGCATTCTGTAGTATTCCTTCCCAAGGAAAGCACACCCTACCTAACCTGGAAAAACACCCAAATTTTCCACTGTGATAGGATCCACCCCGGTGAGGCTAACGGTGATTTCTAACATAATCGAGGCCACTTTAATTTCTTACGGAAGGCTTTCTACCATTCAAGTCACCAGCTTGGTTTGTGTGGCCAGAACCTGTTGGAGCACTGCATGCTATAACCTGTGCTTCTCTGTATGTTGACTATTATCAACGAACCCAAGACAATGCCATGATGGCAATAACTACAGAATGCTGAGTGAGCCTCCTCTCTGCCTGGGAAAGCCCTCTTTTAGACAGGATATGACATGCTGGTCTGGGAAATCTTGTATTAATTTTTTTTCTGCCACCACCCAGGATAATACGGAGATAGGCATGTCCGCTCAGAGACTATGCCCATTGCTTCTAACTCTTACTTAGTTTCTTTCCCCCCAGAAGATACCAGCGCTGACAGTCCTGTCCAATCAAGTCTAGTACAGGTGATTCAAACACACAGTCAAGTTTTAGTACAACACGAAGAGACATGGTGTGGGGGCAAAGAACCTGAGCTCTCTGTCACACAATTCCAAGGAGCACCCTTCACACTCAGCTTCTCCGCCAACAAGCTGGAGTTGGCTATCTCATAGCATTTCTTTGTTCTCTTGGCACAAATGTAAAATCTCTCACTTTGGGTTCCTAGGTGCCTCTCTCATCCTAGTCTACAGCCCTTTCTCTTAGGCTGTGACCTTGGGGGTTGACGCTCTTCTGGTTAATACCTTACTTCGTTTATAGCTAACAAAACATTTTCAAGTACTTTATATCACACGAAACTCAATACTCTTGGGTGGGGGTTAGGCAGTTATTATTGTCCTGTTTTACAAATGAGGAAACTGAGGATCAGAGAGGTCACTGAATGCCAATGGTCACCTGAGTAGGAAAAAGCAAAGGTCCTGACTCCTAGTTTATTGTTCATTTCATCAGAACAAATGAGCATAGGATATAAATAGACTTACCCTAATAGCGTTATTGCTGGCTCTCTGATCTTATTTTGGGGACCCCAGGAAGGCTCACTTGTGCTCATGGACAAGCCCTTCCAACTGCCATGTGACATCCTCCATCCTCCTCTCTCCTTCTCTGGTCCCCATTGGTCCCCTGATGCTCTGCTGCTGGTGCCTGCAGTGAGGAACACTGAGCTTGCTACTCCGCAGTGCCAGAGCCACATTCTGGATCAGGTCCACCCTTACACAGTGAGAAGAGGAAGGGGGAGAAGCCAGGAAACATTCCAAAGGCCCTGCTGTTGTCCTAGGGCAAATGGAGCTGCCACGAGAGAATGGGAAGTGCTGAGACAAGTTTGTGGGGCTGAGACTTTAGGATGCCTCTTTTTCCCAATAGTCCCTTCTTCCCTGACACTCCTTGACCCTTCATGCAAATAGTCTCCTGGCAGCTTGTCCCTTTAATCCTCAAGATATGCCTAGATGTATCTAGATTTCAGTCAGAACTGGATTAATAAGATCCAGCCAAGCAACTGCCCAGGGTAACAGAACACCACTATTATAAATGGGAACGATTGTCACTTAATTTAGATTTCCCCTAAAGTCATGAGCATAGGATATGCTTTGGTCTGTCTCCACAAAACACACAGCACCCTTGAGTAGTAAATTGAAAAACACTGTCAAAATAGATAAACAACAAGGTCCTACTGTATAGCACAGAGAACTATATTCAATATCCTGTAATAAACAGTAATGGAAAATAATATGAAAAAGAATATACATATATAAATATATATAACTGAATCACTTTGCTGTACACCAGAAACTAATATAACATTGTAAATCAACTATACTTCAATTAAAAAAACAAAACAAAACACTCTGCTAAATTGACCTGTCTCTGGGGATTGTATGCAGAAGTGCCACATACAGGTGCTTGATGCAACCATACCTGAAGCTAGAAGTCACAATTAGATGACTTCTGAACCTAAATGAGGGCAACATAGTGCTTAATTAAATTGTAAACCCTTTCATATTCCCACCATGAAGTTGTCTTGTTTAGAAAATTGTAAAAGAAAATGGAAGTGAGAATAAGAACATCAGAAAATGGAAAATATTTTTCCAGGTTTTTTTTGGTACCCAGACTCTGTTTTGGCCAGTAGGAATAAATTAACAAGAAGATCTGTTTCTATATGCAATTTTTATTAACAGAAGATCAGTTAATTCTTGGAATCCCATATAAGTGTTGAATAAATATTTAAAAAATAACAATTTGATGGGTTACCAACTCACTAATCTGCCAGGTGCTCACAGTTTCTGTCTAGCCTTGATCCTAAGGGCCAAATCAGCTCAAACTTCTCCAATCTCACTCGGCATTTGGTTTGCTCTGCTGTGAGATGAAGGAATTAACGCAGAAGCTTAACAAATGCTCGTTAACTGAGTACCTTTAAAATCATAGTGCGAGAGTAGCATTGACATATATACACTACCAAATGTAAAACAGATAGCTTAGTGGGAAGCAGCCGCATAGCACGGGGAGATCAGCTCCGTGCTTTGTGACCACCTAGAGGGGTGGGATAGGGAGGGTGGGAGGGAGGGAGACGCAAGAGGGAGAGGATAAGGGGATATATGTATACGTATAGCTGATTCACTTTGTTATACAGCAGAAACTAACACACCACTGTAAAGCAACTATACTCCAATAAAGATGTTAAAAAAATACTATGAATCTTTGAAGTTCTTCCTTGAAAGAAGTAGAGAATCAGCTGGAAAGCAGAAATCTTTACTATGCGAGGGACTTTGCCATGTCAGTTTTGCTGTGGTAATAAGATTTGACATGAGGAAGCAGTAACTGTTCTGAGTAATTGTGCTGAGAGGAACCTTACCCAGGCTGGCTGGAATCCTCTCTATTACAGCTCATTTTCTTCTGCTTCTTATTTAAATCCAGTTCAGCCACTGTTTAGGAGGAAAGTTGTGGGTGAGACTAGAGACAGACTGAATAATCAGAGGGGATGCTTCCAGAGGCTACCAATTAGGGTCTCCTTAGGGGGTGGTCAGACCCCATAAAAAGTGTGTGTGAACACACACACCCAAATACATGCTCACCTTCCACATATATTAACCTCTAACCCCAGGTTTCTCAAATGGAATGTGCACCCAGATCAACTGGGGGTCCTATAGAAATGCAGATTCTGATTAAATAGGTCTGGGATGGGGTCTGAGAGTCTACACTGCTAATAAGCTTCCAAGTGATGCTGACGCAGCTGGTCCTCAGACCACACTTTGAGAGTAGCAAGACTCTTATCCCACATTCTCCGTCTGACACATGAATACAGCATTTCTGATGTTAGGGTCTAGGTACAGGGTGATTCAGGGAGCTCAGAGTCTAGAAGATGAGACAGACATACACGCCAGTGATTACATTATGATGCTATAAGTGTTAGTAAAGGTACATAGGAATGTATAAGTACAGGGGAGAAAGGGACTGAGTAGAGGGGACTAAGACTTGAGAAAAGAAAAGTTCTGGCAGAAATAGATGGATTTCTATCTATGGATTCCCTTAACAGTGTCTAGGAAGGAAATGAGTCTGGTTTGGCAAGACTGTATTTGGCACTTTGGATGGTGACCTCCCTGGGAGCAGTAAAGTTCTTTACTCTCTTTTTGTATTCTGTCTAGTACAACACTGGCATATAAGTTCCTCATAAATGCTCGTTGACTAAATGAATTACTTAATACGTTTCATTTAATTTTTGTTGTAGTAAAATAGACATGAGTTTACCGTCTCAACCATTTTAGGTGGACAATTCAGTGGCATTAAGCACACTCACATTGTTGTGCAATCAGCACTAATATCCATTCCAGAACATTTTCATCATCGCAGCTGACACTGTGGATTTATTAACTCTCCATCCCCACTTCCCCTGGCAACCACCATTCTTCTCTCTGTCTCTATCACTTTGACTACTCTAGGAACCTCATATAAGTAGGATCATAAGATATTGGGTGGGCCAAAAAGTTCCTTCAGTTTTTTAAGTAAAAATAAAAGACACAGTTTTCATTTTCACCAAGAGCTTTATTGAACAACGTATTCACCCTTTTGTTCCACTACCTTCCGCCATTTTCCAGGCAACTTCATAATTCCATCTTCCCAAAGCTTTTTATCTTTTTGAGCAAAGAACTGTTCCAGGTGCCTTTTACAGTCTACGTATTCACCCTTTTGTTCCACTACCTTCCGCCATTTTCCAGGCAACTTCATAATTCCATCTTCCCAAAGCTTTTTATCTTTTTGAGCAAAGAACTGTTCCAGGTGCCTATTACAGTCTTCCAGGGAATTGAAATTTTTTCCATTAAAAGAGTTTTGTAAAGACCGAAATAAGTGGGAATCTAAAGGTGCAACGTCTGGTGAATACGGCAGATGAATCAGAACTTCCCAGCCAAGTTGTAACAGTTTTTGCCTGGTCATCAAAGAAACATGCGGTCTTGGGTTATCATGATGGAAGATTATGCATTTTCTGTTGACTAATTCCGGATGCTTTTCATCAAGTGCTGCTTTCAGTTGGTCTAACTGGGAGCAGTACTTGTTGGAATTAATCATTTGGTTTTCTGGAAGGAGCTCATAATAGAGCTCCCTTCCAATCCCACCATATATGCAACATCACCTTCTTTGGATGAAGACTGACCTTTGGTGTGGTTGGTGGTGGTTCATTTCATTTCCACCACAATCTCTTCCATTCCACATTGTTGTACAGTATCCACTTTTCATCGCCCATCACAATTTGTTTTAAAAACGAAATGTTTTCTTTACGTTTCAGTAGAGAATCGCATGTGGAAATATGGTCAAGAAGGTTTCTTTCGCGTAACTTATGTGGAACTCAAACATCAAAGTGGTGAACGTAACCAAGCTGGTGCAAATGATTTTCAACGCTTGATTTGGATATTTTGAGTATGTCGGCTGTCTCCCACGTGGTATAGCGTTGATTGTTCTCAATTGTTGTTTTGATTTGATCGCTATCAACTTCAATTGGTCCACCCAACCGTGGAACAACGTCCACTGAGAAATCTCCAGCTCGAAATTTTGCAAACCACTTTTGACACGTTCGATCAGTCACAGCACCTTCTCCATACACTGCACAAATCTTTTTGTGTGTTTCAGTTGCGTTTTTACCTTTCTTGAAATAATAAAGCATAATATGCCGAAACCGTTGCTTTTTTCTTCCATCTTCAGTATTAAGATGGCTACACAAAAATTCACCAATTTTGATGTCTTTTTTAAAATGCACGCCGATAAGAAAGCTGTCACATACAATCTAATAAAATTGTTTCAAATGAAGTTAAAGACAAATAAGTGCTACTAGGGCCATCTTACAGAAAAAGCTGAATGAACATTTTGGCCCACCCAATATTTGTCCTTTTGAGTTGTCTTCTTTCACTGAGCATGATATCGTCAAGGTCCATCCATGTTGAAGCTTATGTCAGGATTTCTTTCCTTTTTAAGGCTAAATAATATTCCGTTGTTTGTATATAACATGTTTTTTTATCCATCCACCTGTCAATGGACGTGTGGGTTGTTTCCACATTTTGGCTATTGTGAATAATGCTGCTGTAATGCAGGTACACAAACATCTGTAAGAGTACTTGCTTTCAATTTTTTTGGGTAAATACCCAGAAGTGGAATTGCTGGGTGGTATGGTAATTTTTAATTTTTTGAGAAAAATCAAAGTCATTTCATTTAATTTAAAAGTTAAAAAATTTAATTAATACAGGAGATAAGCAATTTAAGCATCTAAATTGCTGGGAGAAAGGGGGAGGGACCTTCCAATCTGGTGATTTGTAAAATGGGTTAGCTTGCTGAACCTCCCCCATGAGATGCTGTGAAGGTGGAGCTGGACGACAGGCTACATGTCACATCGTTTTACCTGGGCTGGATGGACCACTTGGCATGGGGACCGTCAGGCCTTTGTACTCCTTGATCGACCAGCCCAGGCCTTCCAGCAAGTCTCCCTGCCCACCCTGCAGCTGCAGAGAAGAGAGGCCCACTACCTCGCTGTGGGAGAGCCCGGGAAGGTGAAGCCAGCAAGGGTCCTCATGCCAAAGGCAAGATGTCGGCCACAGCTGGTGACACTGGCAGTAACATTTTCCAGGGAGCCGATCTAACTCCGTCAGAGACAGCCAAACCTCAGGGAGCACAGACTGCCCAAGAGCAGAGCGTTCTGAGGGTGTGGCTAAGGCTAAGGCCTGGGTGGGGCTGGTCTGGCAGCTGGAGGCCATTAAAATGTGGCAAAGGCTCCCTTCTTTGTTCTCAGGATCAATTTAAAGTGCTACCAGCCCCTCCGGCAGGGAGTAAATTCCAAGACAGGGACTCCAGACCAAATCCTGACTCTCAAACAGAGGATGCCATTTAAAAAAAGCTATTTATTGAAATAACAGACTTTAAAAAAATCATCCATAATCCTACCCTCCCCCACCAGCAAATTCACTGTTTTCATTTTTCCATGTTCTCCTGCATAGCTAATGCAATTTTTATTGCTCTTTTTACTCAGTCTGTCATGCCTAGATGTCTCTTGTTTCCTCCTCACTTCTGAAGGCAGTTCTACCCAAATTATTATCATGTTCAGGTTTCTTGGGATTGGGGAGAAGGGTGAGTCTCCGTCCTTCTCTCTGTCTTGTGGCTCACTCCCCTCAACACACACACACACACACACACACACACACACACACACTCCCTCCAACCCTCCAAGTGCCCTCCTTTCTACTGATGACTCCATGACTCACCCCAGTTTATTGCCCAACTCTTTTGGAAAAGGCACTAGTTAGGAACAGAAATGTGCTTTTTCAGCCTCATGCCCGTTCTTTTTTTTTTTTTTAATATTTGTTTATGTATTTACGTATTTTGGCTGTGCCGAGTCTTAGTTGCGACACACGGGATCTTCACTGCAGCACGTTTAGCTGCGGCATGCACATGGCGGGCTCCTTAGTTGTGGCACGTGGGCTCTAGAGCACAGGCTCAGTTGTTGTGGTGCAGGGGCTTAGTTGCTCCGCGGTATGTGGGCTCTTCCTGAACCAGGGATCAAACCCGTGTCCCCTGCCTTGGCAGGCGGATTCTTAACCACTGCACCACCAGGGAAGTCCCCCACCCCCTGTTCTTGTCTTGAGTCTGCCTAGAGTCGATCATTGCAGAAGGATTGACTGGATTCAGTGCCGTTGACCCACTGGAGACCAGCTCTAGTCTTGCTTCCCTGCTTCAGTATTGTCCATCTTCTTGCCCTGCTCCTGAGTTTTTCTCTCTCTCTCTATCTCTTTCTTCCTCTCTGCTGATAGCAGCTCTCAGAAACTTCATTTACACTAAGTGACTTAGGAAAGAGTTTCCTAAAGGATTTACTCTATTTGTATACCACCAGAATGCAGTCCATTTTTTTGCATCCCTCAAAGTTTTAAAACTATGACTTTGGCATTCCTAGCACAGACAGAGTAAGCTTTAAGGATTGTGGCTCTTTCCAGCATCTCTAAATTAGCACCAATTCAGGTTCCTGATAGCAGGGCCATGACATGGGACTTGGCTTTCTCCCAGCAACTTCTGTTTCCCACCTGCTGTGGCCCTGACTCTGACTTGAAAACTTCCCTCAACTCAGGTGGCCCTGATGATACTCCCTGGCTGCTGTTTCAGCCTTGCTGTACATCTGGATCTCTAGCTGCTGGGGACCGAACTCTAATCCCCAGGTGCTTGCTTGCTTCAGGTGGCCTTTATTCAGATTAAGCCAGCTGTGCTGACTTAGCAGAAAGCAGCCAAAACTTTATCCTCAGAAACGGGCAGGCAGGGGAATTTAGGACCCAAGACTAGATTAGAACTTTCTCTCCCCCAACTGAGCTAACATTTGGGTGTCCTGGATTCCCATCTTGAAAGGTACTTTTTTTTTTTTTTTTTTTTTTGGCGATACGCGGGCCTCTCACTGTTGTGGCCTCTCCCGTTGCGGAGCACAGGCTGCGGACACGCAGGCCCAGCGTCCATGGCTCACGGACCCAGCCGCTCCGCGGCATGTGGGATCTTCCCGGACCGGGGCACGAACCCGTGTCCCCTGCATCGGCAGGCAGACTCTCAACCACTGCGCCACCAGGGAAGCCCTGAAAGGTACTTTTATCATTGATTGGTTTTCTCCTTTTTAATGAAAAGAACTATGGTCTAGATTAAGTTCAGGGACTTGAAAACCAATATTAGAAAGACTAACAGTGTAACTTTGAAGTCAGAGAGGCCTGTGATTAGATCCTGGCAGTGCCACAGATTAAATCTGTAAGCTTGAAAAATGTGCTTTTCTCTCAGCCTCAAGTTCTGCATCTGTAAAATGGGGTTCGTACTAACTACCTGCTAGGTTGACCATGATATTAAGTGAGATAATACACATAAATCTCTCAGCACATGAGCTAGTTAGCTTTACAACTGTATTTTTCAAATTACTAACAATTACTGAACATTAGCTATTTTATTAGTACATTAATTTGTATTAATTAGGATACTTTTGACATCAAATAACAGAAATTGCAAACCGACTGGCTTAAAAATTAAGAAAAAAAGTTTTTTCACATAGCAGTATGTCTCCAAGGAGGCAGGGAAGTGTTTCCTGGGTTGATTAGTTCAGTGGATCAACAACGTCACCAAGGACCCAGGTAATTTCCCACTTTGTCCCTACCATTCTTATCATACTGGCTTTGTCTGCAAGCCAGGTTTTCTCACACCTATAACCTGGCTAACACAACCATCATCATAACCAAGCACGGCAGCATCCAAGAAAGAAGACACCATGTGTGTATGTGTTTTGCTTTGTTTTTTTAATAAGAAAAAAGAGACTTTTCCATTTCTGGCCATCAAGCTGTAGCCGATACTGGAATTGCCTTCTGTCATAAACAGCTAGCAAGCTGGATAAAATATATGAAAAAACTGTTTTCCATCATTGTTCACAAGCAGTGCAGGGTGAGCCCCAAGATAAGGGGAAAAAAATTAGATGAGCCCTACCATTGCTTTGGCTTTCTTCCTGCAGACATTTCTGGATTACAGAGCAGGAAGAGGACCCATGCAGAGCAGGCAGCCACTCTGAGCTTGGGAGACACAATCAGAATTTGGGGATGTGGAGTTTGGAATGGGGGGCAGAGTGCTAGAGAGACTAAAGCTACAGAGAGAAAGAACCCCCCGTGATCTGTTTAAGGGGAAACTTTGGTCTTTGGTCGAATACTAAGCTGTATAAACTCAAGAGTAAAACTGTACAAGACTGGACAATAAAACAACCCATGAAGCAGCACAACTCCCATTGTTCACACAGGAATGACAGCTGTTTGTATTCAAGCCAGCTAGAATGGAGTCTTCTCTGTATACCTGAGCATTTAGTAGAGATTCCAGAAGGGTCATGCCTTAGTAGTAAGGCTAATAGTAAGGCTAAACTAACCCTAAAGGCTACCTGCCTTAGCAAAGGTTAAAAAATCCTCAAAAGAATCAATCTGTTTTGTAAAAATATATATGTGTGTGTGTGTGTATACATATACACACATGCCTCATGCAATATTTAGGACATACTTGTTCTAAGAAATTGCTCACTGTTTGTCTGAGATTCAAGATTAACTACGTGTTCTGTGTTTTTATTTGCTAAATCTGGCTGGCAACTCAAGATAAAATGTACATGCATACATCAGCGATATTTCAGGTTAAGTTGCAGACCACTGAAATAAGGCGACTATCACAATAAAGCAAGTCACATGAAATTTTTGTTTCTCAGCCCATATAAAAGTTATGTTTACACTATTCTGTAGTCTGTTAAGTGTGCAATAATGTCATGTCTAAAAATATATATATACATAGCTTAATTTAAAATGCTTTATTGCTAAAAAATGCTATTATCTGAGTCTTTAGCAATTTGCAATCTTTTTGCAATAGTAACATCAAAGACTACTGATCACAGATCACTGTAACAAATATAATAATAATGAAAACTTTTGAAATATTGTGAGAATTACCAGAATGTGACACAGAGACACAAAGTGAGAAAATGCTGTCGGAAAAATGGCACCCATACACTTGCTCAATGCAGGGTTGCCACAAAACTTCAGTATGTAAAAAAATGCAATATCTGTGAAGTGCAGTAAATTGAAGTGCAATAAAGTGAGGTATGCCTGTATTGTGGTTATGGAAGGTGTTAATATCAAGGGAAGCTGGAAGAAGGAGACACAGGAACTCTGTGCTACCTTTGCAACTCTTCTGTAAATCTGAAATTATTTCAAAATAAAAGGCTAAAAAAGTTTATAAAAGACTTTTAATAACATGAGAAAATGTAATGTAAAAAACACAGGAGGGCTCCCCTGGTGGCGCAGTGGTTGAGAGTCCACCTGCCGATGCAGGGGACACGGGTTCGTGCCCCGGTCCGGGAAGATCCCACATGCCGCAGAGCGGCTGGGCCTGTGAGCCATGGCCGCTGAACCTGCGCGTCCGGAGCCTGTGCTCTGCAACGAGAGAGGCCACAACAGTGAGAGGCCCGCGTACCACAAAAAAAAAAGAGAAAAAAACCCGCAGGAAACAGAGCTGTTTATTCATTATAATATTGTTTATGTATTTTTTTAATGAAATTTATCCTTAAGGGGTAAAAAACATTGAAAGGAAATATACAAATATTAATAGTGGTTATTGCTGGATAATTATATTCTGTGTTGTTTTATTTTCTGTTTTTATACTTTTTAGACTTCCAACTTTTGTATAATAAGCATACATTACTTCTAAGAATAAAAAAAAGTTTTTAATAGTTAAAAAAAAAAAGAATCAAGCTTATCTGAAGGTAACTTAACTGCCTGCCCATATAAAGCCTATCAATCCTTAAAGGAAGATGACAAAATCCAGATACTCAACAATATAATACCCACAATGACTAGCATCCAAGTGCTACTGAACATGCAAAGAAGCAGAGAAATGTGCCTCTTAACCAGAAGAAAAAACAGTCTGTAGAAACAGATTAAAAATGACATCAAGGTGGAATTTTCAAAAAAGGAATTTTAGGGACTTCCCTGGCAGTCCAGTGGTTAGGACTCCATGCTTTCACTGCTGGGGCCTGGGTTCAGTCCCTGGTCAGGGAACTAAGATCCTGCAAGCCATGTGGTGTGGCCAAAAGAAAACACAAACAAACAATAATTTAAACGGCTGTTATAAATATGTCGAAGAATTCAAGATAGAACACGAAGATAATGAAGCAATAAATGGAAACTGCAAAAATAATGAAAAGAAATCTCTAGAGCTGAAAATACAATATCTGAAATGAAAAATTTGCTGGATGGGCTTACCAGCAAAATCAATACTGCAAAAGAAATGATCAATGAACTTGAAGAGATAGCAATAAAAGCTATCCAAATTGAAGCACAGACAGAATAATGTTTTTCAAACCATGGGCAGAGCCAAAGTGACCTATGGGGTAATATCGTGACTAACATACATATAATTGGAGTTCAGAAAGACAAAAAGGGTAGCAGGGGCAAAAAATACATTTGAAAAAATAGTGGCCAAATTTTTTCAAAATTTGATGAAAACTATAAGCCACAGATCTTAAATATTTTAATAAACCCAAGAGAGGATAAATACAAAGAAAATCTCAGCAAAACACATCTTAATAAAATTTTTGAAAACCAATGATAATGAGGAAATCTTTAAAGTAGCCACAGAAAGAGATATACAGTGTACAGGAAAACAAAAATAAGGCTGACAAGGCTGAGTTTTTGTCAAGGAAGCCAGAAAACAATGAATGACATCTTTAAAGTGCTGAAAGAAAATGAAAACTTACAACCTAGAATTCTACATCCAGGGGAAATTGTTCCTTCAAAAAATGAAGACAAAATAAAGACATTTTCAGGCAAATAAAAACTGGAGAATTTATCACCTGCAGTAGTACACTTACAAGAAATATTAAGGAAGTTTTTCAAGTGGAAGGAAAACAATACCAGATAGAAATTGGGAACCACACAAGGAAATGAAGAGCTCTGGAAATGTAAGCATGTGGATTAATATGAGACATTTTTCCTTATTTTTAAATTACTTTAAAAGGTAATTGACTGTGTAACCCAAAAATAACAATAATGTAGTCTGAGATTTATAACAAATGTAGAAGAAAATTAATGAAAACAATAGCACAAGGGAGGGGAAAGGGAAATGGAAGTAGTGTTGTAACCTCTTCTATTTATATGAGGTAGGCTGTGACAAGTTAAAGATGCAGACTGTAAACAGAGAAACCACTTTTAAAAAGAATAGCAAAGAGGTATACCTAAAAGCCAAAAGAAAAGATAAAATGGAATACTTAAAAACAAAATAAAACTCAATCCAAATAAAGGCAGGAAAAGAAAAGATCAGTTGAGATGAATAGCAAACAAACAGGATCATAGAATTAAACTCAACCATATTGAAGTTACATTAAATGTAAATGTTTCAAACAATCCAATTACAAGGCAGAGATTGTCAGGACAGAATAAAAAGCACAACCCAACTAGATACAATCTACTAAACTTGCACTTTAAGTAAAAAGTCACAGATAGGTAAAGGTAAGAGGTGAAAAAGATATACCATGCAAACATGAATCCGAAAAAAATATCTGCAAAACATGTATATGGTAAAGGACTTGTTTTCAAAACACATATTGAACTTCTATAAGCTATTCATAAGAAGAGAAACGACCCAATTAAAAATGGGCAAACCATTTGAATAGACACTTCACCAAAGAAGATATTCAGATGGCAAATAAACACGTGAAAAGATACTCCACATGATTAGTCACTAGAGATATGCAGATTAAAAACCCGTTAAAATTATACTACAGACCCACTAGGATAGCTTAAGTTAAAAATGTCTGACAATACCAAGTGTTGACAAGGGTGTAGAAGAACTGAAACTCTCATATGTTTCTGGTAAGAATGTCAAATAATATATTCCAAAATGTTATCTGGAAAACAGTTTGGCAGTGCTTTATAAATTTAAACATAAACCTAACATATGATCCAGTAATACCACTCCCAGGCATTTTTCCAAGAGAAAAAAATGTATGTCCACATAAATACTTGCTTGCAAATGTTCATAGTACCTATATTCATAATAGAAAAAAACTTAAAAGAACACAAGTATGCATCAACTGATGGATAACAAATTGTGTTATATCTATAATGGAATACTGCTCAGCAATAAAAATGGATGAACTGCTGATACATATAATAACATGGATGAATCTCAAAAGCTATGTGAAAGAATCCAGACATACAAGACTATATCTGTATGATTCAATTTATATGACATTTTAGAGAAGGCAAAACTATAGTGATAGAAACCAGATCAGTGGTTGCCAGGGACAGGGTATAGAGGGAGGAGACTGACCTCAAAGGAGCATGGGAAACTTTTGGGGAGGTAGAAATATTTTTTATTATGATTGTGGTGGTTGTGATTATATGACTGTCTAGATTAGTAAAAACTCATCAAACTGTATATTTAAATTGGTGAATTTTATTATATGTAAATAACACCTCAATAAAACTTAAAAATAATAATTAAAAGAAAATCAAAACAAAACAAAAACCCAGTAATGGTAAGAAAGCTAGAGTAGCTATATTTATATAAGAAAAAGAAGACCTTTCCAAGAACCCCTCCCAGAAGACCTCCTTTAACCTCTCATTGGCCAGAATTTGCTCACATGTTCATGCTTAAACTAATCACTGACAAGGGAATAGAATTTATGAAGCTTAGCCTTGGAGCTTTAGAGAGCTCATGTTGTAGAACGATCAGGAACTACCCGCTGGGCCAGGGGATGGAGGCAGTCTCCCTTGAGCTATACGGTTCAATAGAAGTGGGTGGAATTCTCAGCAACAGTGATGTTCTGTTAGAAAAGAGGAAGGGAGGTATATTACTTAGAGTAACTGTAGCAGCTGTAACAAGTAAACCCTCACATTTCAGTGACCGAACACCTTCCAAGCTAATTTCTCCCTAGCATGACAGGACAAGGCAGGTGCTCCTGGTTGCGGGCAGCTTTCCTTCATGTAGAGATTCGGGGACTCAGGTTTCTTCCCCATCTCGTGGTTCTGTCACCTTAGGTGTCTGCTTCCACTGAGCAGATGGGGGAAAGAGACTATAAAGAAGCCACAGAACTACTTCTTAACCTGCTCCCCTCAAAGTTACATATGGAATTTCTGCTCATACTTACTCACATCTAGATGGAAAGGGAGTAGAAATACAGTTCCCTGCAGGAGAGTTGATTCTCAGTGATAACTCCACACGGTGGAATGGGACACACATTCTGGTGGCATCTGGGTGTCTGTCATGGTGGAGGTAGAGGTGGGGGCACTCACTGTTGAGTGACAAACCAACAACTTCTACCACAGAAATGTGTAATTTACCATTGCTCAGTTATCCCACAAACAATAGTATTTTTGTCCCCACTTTACTGATGTGGAAAAAGACCCAGAGAGTTTAAATCACTTGGGTCAGGTCAGAGAGCTTTTGTCAGTGGCAGAGCCTGAACGTTTACCTATGTTGTGTGACTCCAGTTCAGGTCTCTTAACTTTTATCGTACATCGCCTGAAGAAAAACAGCACTGTTGCTTTCTTCATCATTTGATTTTTGGTGCTTCTGGCTTAGATGAGTGTCCAAAGGAAAACTTTTAAGAATGGGCCACACAGATGAGGAGAAGGTGTCTGCCTTACACTCACCAAGTTCTTTTTTGTTTTTGTCACAGTGTCATGGACCATGGAAATGCTACACCAGCCCCTCTTTTCTAGAATAATGTTGACCAATGTCTGGGCAAATAAAAGTTTAGTACGAGTAGGTCTGTCCACATAAATCCTAACTCTCTGTTTGTTTGTTTGTTTGTTTTGTTTTTTTGCGTTACGCGGGCCTCTCACTGCTGCGGCCTCTCCCGCTGTGGAGCACAGGCTCCGGACGCGCAGGCTCAGCGGCCATGGCTCACGGGCCCAGCCGCTCCGCAGCATGTGGGATCCTCCCGGACAGGGGCACGAACCCGTGTCCCCTGCATCGGCAGGCGGACTCTCAACCACTGTGCCACCAGGGAAGCCCCCTAACTCTCTTATTTGGCAGGAATGACTAGTTCTCACGACTCACATGACAACCCCCCTCCCCACAAAATAAGGGGTTTCAGGTTTTTTTGTTTTGTTTTGTCTTTAATACTAGCATGCAGTGAGAAGTGGTCAAATCTTATTTTTCTTGTTTTCATCATAATCTTTGACCACCCGTGGCATTCTGCATATCGAACATGTGCCCAAGACAGCAATAGAAGGATGGTCTAGAGGTAGGAAGGGAGCATGGGCAAAGGCAAGGGCTGGCAGAAGGCTTTTCCAGTTTATTAAGATAGTAGTACCATTCACACCTCATTTTTTATTAAAAACAAACACAACATTCTTCCTATAGCTGCCACTGTCAGATGAACAGCCTGGTGGAAGGAAATGCTAAATGAGTTCCTTCTGATTCAAAGTCCTTGGTACGTTACCTGCAAATGTGTTTACAGAGGATGAATTTCTTCTCCTAGAAGAGAGAGCCTCACTCGAGCCATTCACCTCTTTAATCAGATCTCAAGAACGTTCCAAGTAAATTTATTTTAAGCAATTTCCTCCTGGAAACCCAGAAGAGAGGTGGTCATACCCTCCGTTTGAAGTGCTAATAATTCACACTGTAACTCCAGTTGGCTCCCTTGTCTGCATTTGGCCTACTTGGTGAAATCATTTTAATACTCCGTAATCACTTTAATATACTGTGATATCGTGGACAAGTTACTTGGGCTCTCTGGGCCTCAGATGCCTCATCTGTAAAATGAGGGGGTTAGAGTAGATAGTGGTTTTGGATTATTTTTTCCTCAAATAAAATTTTATATGGCACTTCAATAGATAAGGGATAAAATTACACTAACAGTTGGAGCGGAAGCATTTACTAAGCAGGCCTGCTATGTGTCGAACACCGTGCTGGGTGCTGGGTGAGTGGAACACAGCTTCTACTCTCATTCTGGTGGGGGAGACAGATGTAAATACAGGACAGTTGTGCAACTATAAGGCACATGCATTAAATACAGAGCTAGAGATATGCACAAGGCATGGTGAGGACAGCAGCCTGGGGAAACAGGGAGGGCTGTAGCCATAGTAGATGCCCCGAGACACAGCCCTGGGCCCTTCCCATGGTTTCCACGCAGCCAAGGGTGACAGTTCAGTGCATGCTGTCAGTGGCCCAGCCCAAGCACACCCGTGTTTTTCCACCTGCCTGCATCAGGACTCTGGGCCCAGAAGCTGCAGACAGAGGCGTGGAGGAGTTAATGTCACTGGGGGCCAACCCCAGCTGTTGAGACATGACAGTCAGAGGGCCAATGCCTGAGGCTTCTGTTCCTGGGGGACAGTTCTGAGGCACATGGGACACAGATGTCCCCCTGGAGAACACACTCTTTATTCTCTCTCTTTCCTTCCCCGACTTGCCCCCCCGCTCCCTCAGTACTGCTTTCTGAGATCACTTGCCAAATCAGCCACTCACACCCAAGTCAGGGTCTCAGGTTTTGCTTTCAAGGGAACCTAACCTAAGGGGTGGCTACATGTAGCAGTGTGAGAGGCACTGCAGAGGGAGGACAGGATGGCAGCAGACGCTAAGAAGTGAGAAGCAGCAGAGCAGTTCAGGGCTGGCAGGACCGTCACACTGAGCGGTTGAGCGGTTGCCTGCATAGAATCTGGGGTCACTTACCATCCATCTGCCCAGGACACTCGCAGACCACTCCAACCCTCCAACCCTTGTGTGCTTGGAGAGAGCGAGCTCTTTCTCATATTTGCTAATCAGTGAAGACGAAGGAACAGCACACTTTTCAAGGGTTAGCGGAGGAGAGGCCGCTGCCTGCTGCTCTTGGAAACGATGTGCTTTCTCAGGAACTCCGAAGACTCTGATGGGTTTCAGTGCCCTCTTCATCCCAACAGTACTCCGAGTTCAAGGGTGGCTGACACAGGCGAATCACCTTCCAGCCTTTGCCTGGAAGCAGAGTTCGTTTCTTGTGATTATTACCTCATTGTATTTAATCTGCAAATGAGGAGTTAGAATTTAAAATGTCTCTTGAAGGGCAGGAGGTGTAGAATAGAATTTTACAGTAGGGAGGATAGGAAACTGCTTCCTACATTGTGTCACTGCCTGAACAGAATAAAAGAAATGCAAATGAAAAAAGATAAAATGAGGGAAAGGGAAAATTATGGTGGCAAGGGAAGGAGGAGCTGGAAGTGAGGTAATTCAAAATTTATGCTGGGGCTTCTCTGGTGGCGCAGTGGTTGAGAGTCTGCCTGCCGATGCAGGGGACATGGGTTCGTGCCCCGGTCTGGGAGGATCCCACATGCCGTGGAGCGACTAGGCCCGTGAGCCATGGCCGCTGAGCCTGCACGTCCAGAGCCTGTGCTCCGCAACGGGAGAGGCCACAACAGTGAGAGGCCCGTGTACTGCAAAAAAAAAAAAAAAAAAATTATGCTGGAAGTCCTATTCCTTTCTGCTAGAGGAAGGCCACAGATTTGACCATAAGCTTTCTAACCACTACCATGAAAAGGAAAACTGCCAGTTATAATATTTACAAAGTCCACTAGGTAAAAAGAAACCAGTCGCTAAGGAAAAGCACAACTCTTTGTAGTACTGAGACCAGAGTAAAATTTCTCGCTGGGTCCTAAGTAGAGAGGCTGTTGCCTAATGTGATGAAGAGGATCTGTAAACCTGTCCTTAGGACTGTTCCTTAGGACATCCCTCAGTACAGACTGATGGCACATCGTGACAAAATGCAATTCCATGAAAGCAACTTTATGGGGGTGCCGATAGGATATAGCCAGATATCAAGCTCACTGATGGTCTGCTTAATTCATAATTCAGGGGTAGATCTCAGGGTACCTAAAGAAACGTACCGACTGCATTGACGCCGGTAATCTTCCATAAATACTGCGCTAGCCATCAATCAGCCCACCTGGAGCAGCTCTGACATCCTCCTGTGAGAGGCTGGGGCCACACGAGCACACCCACCACGGCTGGGAAGCAGACCGCCAGGGTTTTCGTGGGCAGGCCGCCAAGATTCTCCTCGGAAAGTAACTTTGCATTCTTTCTAACTTAGAGGCAAATGGGTGATCCAGGCCAGCCGCAGAGGCTTTATGTCATAAAGCACGGATACAACAATTTTAGGCCAGAAAGAATTACTGGAGCAGGGGCTACAAACCGGCCTCTGCCCCAGGGAAAGGAAAGCCATTCAGTAAAGTATCCCTGAAGTGGCTGGCTTGCAAAACCCCAAGTACCTTCCAGGAGAGACAAGGTTGCAAAAATGTATCTCTCTGCTCAGTGACTTGCTGAGGGCCATTATGAGCTACAAAATGGATAAAAATGGGGAGATATCTACCAAAAATGGTAGCTTGGTTTCGCAATCATTAATCTTGAGTCCCTAGCAGTAGAGTAGGTAGGTACCAGGGGTATTATCCTAGTTTTCCATACAGCTTTGACATCTGACCGTGCCCTGTTCTCTAATGCTGCAAGGGCACACACCAGCCCAGCCCAAACGGGTGGAAGTGCAAGAAAAGGAAACAGCAGAGACAAAGACTTAACTTTGGAAGAGGAACTAGAAAAGAGAGTTGCCTGGATTTAGTTAAATCACACAGTCTTGAGGTTGGAAAGGACTTCCTTTGAAGGCAGCTAGTCTAGTGCCTCACCCAACACAGTAATTCCCCCATGGCCCCCCTTACAGGTAGGCATGTAACCTTTCACTGAATGCTTTTTAGAGAGGAGAGGATAACACCAAATAACATAGCTCCTCTCATCACTGATGACTAACTGGTAATGACAAATGAGGCCAATTCAGTCTCTTAGCAACTTTTACCCAGTGACTCAACATAACACCCGAAGCAAGTCTATTCCTCCTTTGAAACGCAAAACTTCACCATAATCTGAAGATAACTATTCAGAGCTCCCTGTTGTCTTCTCCAAGTCTTCCAGAAGAACCTATTTCCATATAAGGTAACTCCTCTCTGGATGAGGGTTGCCAGACTTAGCAAATAAAAATGTAGAATGTCCAGCTGAATTTGTGTTGCAGATAAACAAGGAATACTTTTTCAGTTTAAGTATGCTTCATATGATATATGGGACGTATTTATACTGAAAAAGTATTCTTTGTTTATCTGAAACTCAGGTTCAACTGGGCATCTTGTATTTTAGCTAGTAGCTCTACTCTGGATGCATTTTAGTTTGCAAGTGTTTTTAAGATGTAGTGCCTAGAACTTAAGGCATTGTTCCATTTGAACCCTCAAGCAGAGCTCAAGTTGGGTGAGAAAGGCTGGTGGAGGAATGGTCAGGGGAAGGAAGGGGGACACTCCCACCCCCACCCATGCTTCTGTGTGAAGACCGGGGTAAAGTACCTTCCAGGAAAGGCAGAAAGCCCCCTCCCCGGCACACCAGCTCGGGGCCAGGGCACAAGTTCAGGCCAGGTGGGCACCTTTGGGTACCATCACATTCGGCAGCCCTAGCTTTCGGTAAATCATCTCCCCCAACATCCCGAGCTCCCTCTAACTATTTCCAACTTCTGCGATGTGGCTGCACTTCCTTCTTGTAATGGACTCTGCTGTCTCTATTCATCGTCGGAGGTATTTTCAGCCCAGATGATAGTGTTTTGGCACAATACTACACACAATAACCGGTGCCTCTCTAATCTACTTGCCTCCCTTTCAATTTCCTTTGCTCTTCTGGCATCAATCTTCTCCCCTTCCTTTACAGCAGTCCAGGTCTTTTGATACATTAAACTAGATTATAAACTCCTCTAGGGCAAGGGCTATGCATACGCGTAATATAGTCATAATGCCTCACTTTTGTAGAAAGCTTTTATTGCAAGACTTGTCTCATTCCATTTTCTTACTTTTCTTCTCACATTTTCACCCCAGTGTCCCTGCAGGAGTAAGTGCTTGGAAGTCACTTCTGGCCTGGAATCAGGGGCAGTTCCAGGCATCTCAGGACACTTTCCTCATTATCTCCCATTTTGGTCTTTGAGGCCAGAGGTCACAGAGCACAGCCCTCGGCAGGACCACGCTTAACCCATTTCAAACAGATAAGGCCCCTTACTGTTTTTGAAGCTTGTCAGATGGGCATTCCACAACTTCCCTCACGGCTTCACCAGCACCGAATGACTCTCACTCATCAGGAAATGAAGGCTTCCTCTCACCACCCCTCCCTTTTTAACTCTTAATTCCATTCTCTAATTCCATGATTAAATCTTAAATTTCTTTTTGAAATTTAGTAATTACTTAGTAATTACTTTTAGTAATCCCCTGTTTAACTTCAATAGGGGAAATAGACACCTGGAAACAATTCAAGGACAACTTAATGAAATTGATTAGTGTAATGAAATGTCGCCATTGAACACACGCCTTTGCTGGCCATTCTGCTAAAGTAGCGTCCAGGTCATCTGGAGAGACAGAGAGAGAAACAGAAAGAGAGAGAGAGAGAGAGAGAGAGGGAGTATGGGCTGGTGGAGGCGGCAAAGCTAACACATAAGGTCTGGGTGAATCTTAGGACAATCGGCAAAATCGGCAAATTCATTCCATGGGACCTTTTAACGTTTCCATGTTCAACTTTAAACAATGTGATTTTACTGATCTCAGCAGGAAAACCTGTTAGGAGTGAGTCTGTGGGACCCTCATGGAGTTTTCAGGGGTAATGTCTGCAGACAGATCCGTGTAATCAAGAGACAGTAATGGCTGGCTGTTGTGACCAGAGCCTCTGAGGGTCTCTGTGATCTGGCATGAAACTCATGGAGGTGGGACTCACCTCCTTGGGGATGGGTGTGGGTCAGAGTTGCTGGAGAGTGAGCCTTCCTGCCCCAGGCAAGTTTACAGACTAAGCAAACTGAGAACAGTTCGTTGGGGCAGAAGCCTTACCTGGATAGGGGGTTACTCGCTCTGGCAAAAAAACATCTTTCATAATAAAAGCATCATCAGATTCCAGAGTCATGACTTAACAAGCTGTGCTGGTCACTTCAGGTGCTATGTTCCTCTAGTTCGAAACATATTTTATCCTTTGGTAGTCAGGGCTATGCAAAGGGTGTGGTGTTACGACCAAGCATCTGGAGTTATTAACTTAGCCTCATTTTCTGCTACAACAACAGCTGTCTTGGGCTGACTTTCATGACACAGTTAACTGCCCACCACTAACAGGCCACCCATTTTTAGTCCTCAGTCTACTGGCCCTGCCTGGAAAGCCTTATTTCTTCTTTCCATTTCAACTAACCACTGCTGTTTCCATGATTGTAAGATGCACCATTAATTTAATAACATCTAGGTGTGGGGAAGGGAGGGGAGAAGAATCACTATCACATTAAATATACAACATCTATTGTAAGATCACCCCTCCACCTCACAGCTAAAGACCTGCTGATCATTCAAGACTTGGTTCACAGTCATCCCCTCTGAGCTTTTTTGGACAAGCTTCCCCAGGACTGGCCACTCCCTTGTGTCACAACTGCAAATGCTGTCACACCTACTAAGTCAGGATGCACAGACTGTAAGCACCTCAAGGGCAGGAACTGTTATATTTACCCCTGTATTCCCAGGCTCTAGCCCAGTGCCTAGCATTAATTCATTCTACAAATATTTACTAAAGACCTACCATATGCCAGGCACACACCCAGACTTGCACTTTGTTTGCTAAACAGAAGAGTTTTTAGCAAACATCGACTCTGCAGTGATGTGAGAGATGTAAAATGAGCATGTGACAGTCTCTTCGGCCCTTCCATTATTAGACAGAGATGGGAGCAATGTGTATGTTGTTAGCTTGGGCTGATATAACAAATATCATAAACTGGGTGGCTTAAAACAACAGACATTTATGTCTCACAGTTCTGGAGGCTGTGAAGGCCAAGATCAAGGTGCTGGTCCATTTAGTACCCGGTGAGGGCATCTCTTCCTTGTTTGCAGACAGATGCCCTCTTGCTATATCATCACGTAGCATAGATATAATCTCTCATGTCTCTTCTTATAAGGGCACTAATCCCATGCATGAGGGCTCCATCCTCAGGACCTAATTACTCTCCAAAGTCCCCACTTCCAAACACCATTGGGGATTAGGGCTTCAATATATGAATTTGGGTGGTCCACAGACATTCGGTCCATAGCATGTGCTAAACCAATCGTGACCAAGTGCCAGAATGTGTGCTTCAGACATTAAGCACTGTGCATAGTTAAGAAAGGGAAAGATTTGAGCTTCTGGAGAAGCCAGGCCTTACTCTTCTCTGCAGTTCCACCATCCCCCAAGGCCTAATATTAGGCTTGCATTTAAGGTTGATTGAATTAAATTGAAAAATTTGCCTGAAAAATTCTATGGGATGGGAAATGGAAAGGAATTGTAGGGTGGGTAAATGGCATGAAAAAAGGCTTGGTGACAAAAATGAATTGAAAAAAATTTTTTTTGGATTTCCCTGGTGGCGCAGCAGTTAAGAATCCGCAGCGGTTAAGAATCCGCCTGCCAATGCAGGGGACATGGGTTCGATCCCTGGTCCGGGAAGATCCCACAGGCCAGCAACTAAGGCCGTGTGCCACAACTACTGAGCCTGCACTCTAGAGCCTGAGAGCCACAACTACTGAGCCTGCACGCCACAACTACTGAAGCCCGTGCGCCTAGAGCCAGTGCTCCGCCAAAGAAGCCACTGCAATGAGAAGCCAGCGCACCTGCACGCATCAGTGAAGACCCAATGCAGCCCCCCCAACAAAAATAAAATAAAATAAAATAATAAAAAATAAAATTTTTTATCGTGTTAAAATATATATAACATAGAATCTACCATTTTGACTGTTTTTAAAGTGTACAGTTCAATGGCGTTAAGTACCTTCACATTATTGTCCCACCAGGTATGAATTTTTAAGAGTCTTGCAGAAGGGTTCATACCTGGCTAAATTTAGGCACTTTTGTTAGTGGAAATAAGAAACACTTGTTAGTGGAAATAATGATTATCAGAGTAAAAGCAATGTTCCTCTCCCCAATTGGGGCAGTTTCCCATTAACATCTGTGATTTGTTTTGCATATATTAATGAAAGGCTGTGGTATTGGGGGGCGGGGGCACCAGTTCTGCTCCCTGTATGTTTGAATTATCCTTGTGAAGTTTTAAACAATGAACACTAATTTTTTTCCCCCAATACTGGGCCTTTTGTATTCAAATCAAAAGCACAAAGCCCCATTATGGGGGGAAAAAAAGAATCTTTATTGGCAAACAGTTGTGTCCACTTAAAGCAATAAATAAAAAGTCTAAAGAGCACATTCCATATGAAGTACTGTAGCTATTAATACACTTGGGTTCCCAGGGTCTGCCCCCCTCCCCCCATGGGTCTATTCGTGGGGAGTGTTAATCAGTGCCATAGGCACCCCTGAGAAGGAAGGAGGTGGGTGAGGAGAGGCGAGGCAGGCCCACCCAGCCTCAGGGCAGTGAGCAGAGCCTGTGAGATCTGGGTTCTGGTCTTGACACTTCGATGTGAATCCCAGGGCAAGGCACCAAACACTTAATAAGGCCTCTGCACCTTGGAGGCGAGAATCCGCAGCCTTTAAAGTCCTTTCCTCTCAGGACTTCCCTGGTGGCACAGGGGTTAAGACTCCGCACTGCCGATGCAGGGGACCCAGGTTCAGTCCCTGGTGAGGGAACTAGATCCCACATGCATGCCTCAACTAAGAAGCCTGCCTGCTGCAACTAAGACCTGGTGCAACCAAATAAATAACTAAAAGAAATATTTAAAAACAAAGAAAGTCCTTACATCTCTTTCAGTCATATCTGAATAATATTTAGCCAGGCCCAAGCGGCTGGTTGGTGGGGTGCTTAGTTCAGGACAAGTGGGTGAAGGTGCGGGGAGTTAGCTGAGGGAATTGGAGCCCCGCGTGGGTGACTCCAGAGTGGTGGAACGCGGGGTGGCTCGGAATGGAGCTCAAGCGATGGAATTTCCAGATGAGTCTTTCTAAGGCCAACTTTTAAAGGTCGGAGGAAAGTTTGCCGCGGGGCGGGGGCCCCGAGGGGGGAGCTGGGTGGGCTTCGACGTCTCCTCCCCTTTAAGCGGGTGGCCCCGGCCCTGCCTCTGTTACCTGGAGCGGGGAGGGGCTTGGGAAAGTTTGTGTTTGTTGCTGGCAAAGCGCCGGATGGGAGGCGCGGGCGGGCGAGCGCTGCGGTTCCTCCCTCCTGCTTTCGGGAAGCGGTCGCGGCTACACGCTCGGCTCGGCGGGGCGGCCCTGGCGCCCGGCTCCCGGTGCCCGGCCGGCTGGAGGAGGAGGGCGGAGGAGGGCGGAGGCGGGCGGGCGGGAGCGGAGCGAGGGGCGCACGTCGGCCCCAGCGCTGGGATTTCTCGGCTTGCGAGGAGAGCGGAGCAGGCGCGCGGCCCAGGCGGAGGAGCGCTGACTCTGGAGCAGCCGGAGCTGGAGGAGGAGGAGGAGGAGAGGCGGCGGGAAAGGAGGAGGAGGGGGAGAGTCGCTCCCGCCCGGCGAGCATGGGGCGCCTGGCGCCGAGGCCTCTGCTGCTGGCGCTCCTGTCGCTGGGTGAGTGCGCGCGGGGCCCGGCGGGGCGCGGGGGCTCGGCCAGGCGCGGGGGGACCGGTGGGGCGCGGCTGCCGCGCGCGGCCTGGGGCGCCGACGGTGCCGGGGCCACTCCCGGGAGAGCGGGCCGGGATCCGCGGGCGGCGGGGCCCGGCGGGGAGCGGGCGCGAATCGCGCGGGGTGCGAGTCGCCGTGCTCCAGGCCGAGCCTCGCCCGCACATGTGCGGGGGGGAGTGGCCCCAGGCCGGCTTCCCCGGGCCCTCCCTACCTGTTAGCCGCCCGCGGCCGGCTCACCTTGAACTCCCGGCCCGGAAGGTGCCTGCGGTCCCGGCCCGCGTCCCCGGCTCGGGAGCGGAAATCCGCGGCTTTGATCTGCCCCGCCATGGCCGAGACCGGCCGAACCGCACTCCACACACACTCCCCCGCGCCGGGCTGCCTTTCCAGGGAAGCGAGAGGATCCGCCAACTTCCTTCTGCGAAGGTCACCGGGTGGCCCCGAGCGCTACAGTAAAAATCGGTGCGCGGGTCCCTCTGTCATGTTAGTTGTGGCTAGCTCTTCTGCCTCAGTCTTCTCCTTCAGCTCCTCTGAAGCTGCCTCGCTGCATATTTGCACACAAAGACCTGGGAACCTTGGTTTCTTCAACTTTTCCTACCTGTTACTTTTTCTCCCTTACTGTCCCCTGTTTTCCACCCTCTCTCAACCTTGGTGCCTCTTGATTATTTGGCCCAGCGCCCTCCCCCAACCCAAGGAATCTTTGGTGTGATTTTTTTTTTCCCCTCTCCATCTTCCATTCACCCATACACACAGACACCATCTTCACATCGTGTAATATGGTTATATTAATCTAACCAAGTAGTTATCAGCCACAGAAATAATCTGCTGATTAAGTGCCCAGCACGGATCAGGAAGGCTGACTCTTAAAAGCTTTGCTATTCCTGAAGCCCTTTGGTCACTGTCAACCAGAACAGAAGGAATTCTGTGACCCGACCAGGGGTTCTCTTCCACACCGCTAGAGAAGGCAGAGCTGAATCTTTTATAAAGCACATGGTGTGTGGTGTCTGTCCCAGCTGCACCCAGGGTAAATGACTACTCTGCACTTACGGTCAGAGGGTCCCAGTGGAGACCTTCCACAGCCACTCCCGTCCAGCTGGCACCAGGCTCCACACTGTCCCAACTCCCATGACTCCTGCTGCTGGGGGGGGGGGGGGGGGCAGGCTTTCTAGCTGCTACTGTGTTTTTTTCCTTCATGTCTGAGGGGTTTTCTGGAACTCCGCCCCTAAAAGAGCTCACCCAGCCACATTGCTTTAGCTGCAACCAGGTGCAGAAAGCTTCCAGATCTTTCACCTAATTTTGTAGCATCTCTTCTGTGGCCTGTGGTCCTAGTGCTTTTATTCTCTTCCTTTCACTCTGGGACCCTTGTAAGTTTTCCGTTTGTTGCACACTGCTGGTGGTAGTCCACACCCATTACATAATTGGCTGATGTGTCTGGGTCAAGCAGGGCCACGGCTACTGGTTGCACAGATCGTGCACTGAGTGCACAACTCTAGGAGCTGCTGTTCACTTCGTCCTCTGTGTGAATGGCCCTCCCCAAAGTTGTGCAATTCACAGCCCCTGTACTAGTTAAGAGGGTGAGGCCAGGTAGAAATTTGAAAAGAATGTCCGTGAGTAACTATGGTGAGGGAGAAAAAGGGAGAGGGGGCAAAGAGAGACCAGCAAAAGCAAAAATAGAAGTGGGGAAAGTACAGCTTGGGGAAGTCTCGGAGGTATTCCAGTATATCCTGCCCTGGCTGGACATCTCATGTCAACTACACACAGGCAGTGTGTGTGGTGTCACCAGCCAATGCCTTGTCCCCTAACAGTCCCTGAACTTCATGTTCACCTGATAGCTTGCTGTACCGAATCTCACTTGGTGTGGCTTCCGTGTGACCTCCGGGAGGCCCTCCCTGTGGTACTACTACTCTAGCACTGTACTGATTCCTGAAACCCAATATGATGATATGCTAGATCATCTTTGCTCTTGTATTGCAACCTGGGCATAATCTTGCTGTCACTCTCTTTGACCTCTACGTTCACACTGTCGCCCAACTCTGTTCCTTTTCCCATAGTGCAGACTCGAGCGTCTTCCCTGTCCTTCCTGTATCTAAAGTTACTGTCCTAGCTCGGGTTCTGACAGCTCCCCACACAGATCTGACATCTGTACCTGTTTGACTTTTTCCTCCAGCCTCCCTTCTAAGTTCATCGTTTTCCTGAAGGATCGTTTCTGGAGGTCCCACCTTAGCTCATTAGTCCCTTATGATTTCCTTCTGAGGATGTTCTGCCCCTTGTATTCTCTCCCCTCTAGTCTTCTGTCTGATTCAGATGCTTCATTCTAAGGAACCTGTTTGCTATCCTTTACATAGAATGTATGTGAATCTTCTGGCCTTTCCATTTCCCATGACCTGGGAATGCCTCTCCTGCTTCTCTCCTCTTACCTGTGTATTTACTTTTCCCCCTAAAACTACTTCCTCCATAAAGCTTCCCTAAATGAGTGTACCTATCACAATCACAAAGAACCCACTCAGCTTCATAAAGCAGGTTTTCACTTCCATTGCCCATGTCTGACTCGTCTCATCCATCCATTTAATACAGCATTTCTTGAATGCCCAGTGTGTCCGTAAGAGTGTCCCAGACAAATGATCAAGACACAGTGTCTCACTGAGTGGTCAGTGGGGGTGGGCAGACAGTTAATAAAGCAGCCAACTACAAGCCAGAATGAAATACCTGGCATAGAAACCAAGCGCTGGTAGGAAGCAAGGAAGAGCATGATTAATTTTGACTTGGGGTCAGGGTTGACTTTGCTGAAGAGATGACATTTAAGCTGAGCCTTGAGGATAATTAGTATTTTGAAAGAAAGGATGGAAGAGGCTTCCAGGCTCTGGGGAAAGGCATCCAGTGTGGATGAGTGAAAGTGCCTGGTTCATTCAAAAAGGGCATGTAAGTTCCATGTAACTGAAGGTGGGAGGAGGGATACTAGGAGGGCAAACTGGAAAAGTGGGTCTGGGATGGATTCTGAAGGCTATTCTTGCAGTGCTGAAGTCTTCACTATGTGGGTGGGCTTGTTGGCCTGTGGGTGCTGCCACACAGCCTGTGCTTCTCCCATCAGAGCACTTCTTTATCTCACTGTATATGATTATCTGTTCCTGGTCTAACTCCTCACCCTGATTATATCCCGTGGGGCAGGGACCAGGTTGGTGTTGTTCACTATAGTATTCCTCTTACTAATCGAGTGTCTGGCACAGAGTACGTGTTTCATAAATATTGGCTGACTGAATGAGTGCACGTGTATATCATTTTTCTGTGGGTCATGGGTTGCCATTGAAAATTTGCAGTGTGAGATTGATACAACGTGGTGATGTGTTTGAGGAGGCCAGTCCTAGCATGGAGCATGAATTAGAGAGGAAGGTATGAAAATTGTGGAGGGGGATTAAGATACTCTCTCTCTCTTTTTTAAAAAAAATATTTATTTATTTATTTGGCTGTGCCGGGTCTTAGTTGCGGCATGTGGGATCTTTGTTGCAGCATGCAGGATCTTTAGTTGCGGCATGTGGGATCTAGTTCCCTGAACAGGGATCGAACCCGGGCCCCCTGCGTTGGGAGCGTGGAATCTTAACCACTGGACCACCAGGGAAGTCACTAAGATACTCTCTTAATGTGTGTCTTTTAAAAAAAATACTTGCAAATCCATCGAAGTAGTTTTTAAACAACAAAAACATTACATCTATATTTTAAGATCCAAATAACATAGAAGGGTAATGTATTATTGTATTAGGTAGGCTAAATTGCTCTAACAAATGGAATCAAAGAACAGGGGTTCAAACAATGGAAGTGTCTTTCCTAACTCTTCTTGGGGATGTTTTGGATGAAATGGTTGGGTCTGATCGCTGTTGCACACAGGCATTCTGGCTCCCAGGCTGATGGGCAGTTCTGCTGTCTTCAGCCCCTAGTTTCTTTTTTTTTTTTTTCCTTAAATTTATTTATTTATTTATTTATTTATTTTTGGCTGTGTTGGGTCTTCGTTTCTGTGCGAGGGCTTTCTCCAGTTGCGGCGAGCGGGGGCCACTCTTCATCGCGGTGCGCGGGCCTCTCACCATCGCGGCCTCTCTTGTTGCGGAGCACAGGCTCCAGATGCGCAGGCTCAGTAGTTGTGGCTCACGGGCCCAGTTGCTCCATGGCATGTGGGATCTTCCCAGACCAGGGCTCGAACCCACGTCCCCTGCATTGGCAGGCAGATTGCGCCACCAGGGAAGCCCCAGCCCCTAGTTTCTAAGATCACTTAGAAAGGGTTGTCACCATTGCCCTTCCAGCCCTGTAAAGGGGAAAAAGCATGTAGTCTTCCTGGGCTAAGCCCGGCAGTGGCCCCCATCACTTCTGCACACATTCCATGGCAGAGGATTTAGTCCAGGCCACACTAACTGCAAGGGAAGCCGGGAAATGCAGAGGAATGTGGGAGCCGTGTGCTGGCTACTGTGGAAGAAGAGAAGAACAGATTTGGGGGACAGCTTGCAGTCTCGGTGTCACTTATAAAGGATATAAGGTAGAAGGATGAATGTGCCCACCCTCCCACTGCCCAGGCATAGCCACTCATATATAAGGTACATGTGTCCGTATACTGAATATTTTGTTTGGTCTTTTCTCATAGCTTCTACACAGGGCTCTGCACCTAACAGGTACAGAGTAATAATAGCTGCTATTTATAGCGTGCATACCAAGCGTCAGGCTCTTACGGACATTTTCTTATTGAATTCTCACGGCAACATTTTGAGAAAGGTACTGCTATTTTCTCCATATTACAGATGAGGAAACCGACACCCAGAAAAGTTAAATAACTTGTCCATAATCATACAGCTACTGCATGGCTGAGCCAGAATTTGATCACAGGACCCAAATTTGGTCTCAACTAAGGAAAGATTGACCGATGTTCACCATAATCTTATTTTGTGTATCACTCAAGATGAGTTTAGACGAAAAAGTATAATACTGGTTTGAAAGCAAAAGTGCGGTTAAAAAGAGGAAGGTCTGGGGCGAGTGCAGCCCAGGCACGATTCCGGAAGGGAGAGGCAGTGCCAGGATGCACCTCATAGATGTGACAGCTCCGCAACCCCTAAGGCGTCACCACCCCTGCTCTGAGGAAAGGGACCAAATTGCAGCTTCCTCCAGAAAGCGCTGGAGGAGAAAGGCTGGCAGGAGGAACCCTAGTCAATCCATCCAGCGCAACGGTCTTTGAAGTGCTGTGGACTTCAGAGAGTGCTCGGCTCTCATTGTAGCCTTGTTAACAGAATTCCTGTATCTGCCAAGCTGATTAATGCCTGCCCCGGCTGTAATTATTCTTATTAGCCTGCTGAATAGGAACTCTAGTTGTCAGTGATCATTCCTTACAAGGTAGTCGTGCTAGTCGGCATTTATATGTCTATTTTGTTTCTGTGTCGAGCTGCTGAGCTGATTTCTACCCCATAGGTTGAATGTACATTTCCATACTAGTGCAGTGTCTGGCAGTTAAATAAGGTGTGTGCTTGTCTGTCAGCGTGTCTGCGTCTCACTTTATCGAATGAAGTTGGGGGGAGCTGTCAGGGCAGTTCATAGCTATTCTGTTTAATTGCCTTGGTTTCTTAAAGGCAGGGTAGCAAGGCCCTTTGACTCTTCGCTTTGGGAAAATAACTTGAACCGGCAAAAACTCTCTGTAGTTTATCTTCTGGAAAAGGCAAAGCGCTGCTGTTGGCACAGTCAGTGCTTTTGAGATCTTGGAATATTTTCCTCCACACCAACTGTAGTCTTTGCGAAGCAACAGAATTAGACCCAGTAGTTAACACTGTCGTGGACCAGCAATGCTATTTCCAGGAGACTAGAGATGCTGGCGCTGTGGGCACATTTGTGTTCTTCAAAGGCTGATTTCTCCACAACACTCCCTATGTGTTTGTGCAGGATTATGCAGTCACTAAGCAGCCTGATTCAAGTTTAAGTATGATGTTTGGGGACCTTAATTGCATCCTGCTTTGCACCTTTATAAGTGCCGAATGTGAAAGCATTTGCATCCCTCGGGATATTTCAGGGGAATGGGGAAACAGTGTTCGGCCACTGTTGCACTGTCTAGGATAAATTTGGCTTAGAACCGTGGAGAACAGAATTGAGCGTAAGGGTTCAAGGCACATTTCAGGATGGGTGCTACCTTGGAATCCTACTGAAACAGAGGCAGTAATGCGGACAGATGGGTCACTTCTCAGACCTTAAAAGTGACACCAAGCCAAGAACGTACTAATAATCTTGTTACTTCCTTGTTCTTACTTAGGGCTGGACTGGGCTAGAACCTCCCAGCTTGTGGGCCATGGTAAGGGATCCACATGGGGCTCAGGTGGGTTGTAGGTGGGTCTCATTACTGGGTCTCATTCTGTTGCTTCACAAAGACTACAGTTGGTGTGGAGGAAAATTTTCCAAGATCTCAAAAGCACTGACTGTGACAACTGACACCCTCAGCCCCTGGAGCCCACAGATCAGAGCAGCCTCGAAACCTGAAGCCCTGTCTACCCTGAGAGCCATACAGCTAGTCCCATTTCCTATGTGTGCTGTGATTGGATGGAAATCGACATTTCTGTCTCTTACTTGGGGAACCACAGCCCCTGAACCCCAGCCTGGCCTTAGGATGGGCAGTTTGAAGATGGAAGATGAGAAGCTCAGTGACATGGCGAGTAAGTAGCTCATCTATTTATTCAGCAAATATTGAGAGAGTGCCTGCAGCTCCAGGCCAAGCATTGTTCTGAGCACTGGGGATTCTGCAGCGAACAGAGCCAACTCAGATCTGCCCTCCAACGGTGGGACAGGATGCACTAGATGTGTGGTGGATGGTATCCCCGGAAGGTGCAGCACCACCTGGATGATGGAGGCGAGGGTCAAGAGCAAGTTCATGGGAATGCCTGTAGTTGGGGGACAGGAAATGGGAGAGTTCTAGAAGGAGTAGTCACAGGGATGGCAGAAGAACCAGGAGATCACTCTATCAGAAGCCAAGCAGAGATGGATGTAGGTAGATTTGTTAAAGAGGGAATAGTCAAATGCTGCACGAAAACCAGAGAGAGAAAGAGAAGCCTTGGATTTGGAGGCTGTGGAGAGGATGGAAGGGAGAGGTGGAGGGGGATAGGGCAGGAGCTGTGTGCTGTAGGACACATGGTTTCTGCAGTGCTCTCAGCCTTTTTAGCCCTGCGAGTGGCCACAGAATCCCCAGACATATCAGCTAGAGGTCATCTATATGTTCCCTTTCATTCTCTGTATAAATTTTTGAAAGTTTCCCCCATGTTCCTCTGGGTGTCTTCGTCCACGTTGATTGGTGGAATTAACCTTCTCTCTGACAGCTGCATTGAGGCCTTCAGCTGTCAGTTGGAATCTCCAGCACGGGGACTCCGGGGCAGTATTATAACCCATCTTTCTCCCATCTTCATCAGCTAAGATTTCAGTAGTTTATATTACAAATAAACCATGACATGTGTGTTTCTAAACTGTTTCTGCTCTTCAAAATCACATATGGAGAGAAAAAATAGGGCTCAGGCTTTGGAATCAGCCCTCCATTTGAATCCTACCCTTCAGCACTGTGAAACTGGACAGGTTTCTTAACCTCTTGGAACCTCATTTTCTACACATGTAAAAAGGGACTGCTACCTGTCTTGCAGCTTTGTCATGAAGACTAATAATAATGTGTCTAGGAAAATGCACACATTGAACTTCACGTATGTAAATCCCTCGAACTTTGCTACTCAAAGTGGGGTCTGGGGACTAACATCGTCGGCAGCACCTGGGAAAAATCTCAGGGCCCAGTCCAGTCTGCTGAATCAGAGTCTGTGGTTTAACCATATCCCCAGGGGATTCGAGTGCTAAATTTTGAGAAACGCTTGTCTGGTAGAGTGCTTCACACATGGGTTATGTGGTGGCCTGGGCTTCCTTGGTGAATTCTGAGGCAAAGGCCACATTCAGAGCGTCAGAGCTAGAGGAGAGTGGGACGGGCTGGGCTCTGTGGGAATGTGGTAGGCGGTCAGTTAGTCATGAAGGGTGGGGCTAGCTTAGGTCTGTAGTGGAGGCACTCAGCCTGGTTTCTTGACTTTCTTCCACCAGGTTCAGCATCCGGGGAACAAGGCAGGGACATGGTGTGATCTTGCCGTGAGAGGAGGGGTGCGGGAATCTGTAGAAAGCTCTGACAGCATCATGGAGACAGTTGGCCAAGGAGTCCAGGTGGGACAGGCAGCTGAGAGGCTGGAAGGCCTGGTGAGTTGCAGAAGGTTTGAGGGCCTGGAGGACAGGATGAGGGTAAAAAAGCAGATTCAGAGGCACAAGGGAGTGGGTGGGCCAGAAAGGTAGGAGGTGAGGGTCAAAAGAGGTAACTTCTGAGTCCAGGGTCTTGGAAGTGCCTATCCGAGGGGTAGTAGGCTGGGTGAGTAGTAGCCAAAGTTTTCACCTCTCATGTCATTTTGGCCAATTTAACATCTGACTGGGTCTGGCCGAAGGGATTAGGAGACTAAGCAGTGACGTTTTAGAAGCATTAGTCCCAGGTGTTGTAGGGAAAAGGTCTTAACCTGTGACTAGGATGAATGGGAGTTGGGAGCAGGTAGGCCAGGGAGGAGCCAACATGAGGATTATTTCCTCCTTAAGAAATTCCTTCCTGGGACTTTCTGGTGGCACAGTGGTTAAGAACCCGCCTGCCAATGCAGGGGACACGGATTTGATCCCTGGTCTGGGAAGATCCCACATGCCGCAGAGCAACTAAGCCCGTGCACCACAACTACTGAGCCTGAGCTCTAGAGCCCGCGAGCCACAACTACTCAGCCCGTGTGCCACAACTGCTGAAGCCCTCGCACCTAGAGCCTGTGCTTCGCAACAAGAGAAGCCATGGCAATGAGAAGCCCGGGCACCGCAATGAAGGGTAGACCCCACTTGCTGCAGCTAGAGAAAGCCTGCACACAGCAATGAAGACCCAACGACGAAGACCCAACGCAGCCAAAAATAAATAAAAAAAAAATTTCTTCCTATCTTTTATATAACACTTATTTTGTGCCAGGCCCTGCATTTTCTATATATTAACTCATTTAGTAGGCTTCATAACCCCATGAGGTAGGTACTGTTAGGACCTCCATTTGATAGAAGAGAAAACTGAGTCACAGAGAGGTGAAGTAACTTGTTCAAAGTCACACAAGTGGTCCAGCTGCTTGGGTTCAAGCCCAGATGGCCTGGTTGCAGAGTCTGGGCTCATAACCACAATACACTATACTGCTCTCTGTCTTAGTACAGATATTCAGAGTCGAACACATGTTGGAAAACATAGAAAGGGATTGATACAGTTAGTTAAGATGTGATAACATTTGTGTCCTTGTCTTTTAAAACAGGAGGCTGGGATTCTGGCCCTTGATCTTCCACTCACTAGTTTTGTGACCTTGAACAAGTTGCTGAATAGCTCTTAGCCTCTGTAAGGTAAGGGGCTGGGCTAGCTGATCCCAAGGCCCCCTTCCATCTCCAGAATTCTTTGAGTTCATGCTGACCCCTGCTGTGGTCCAGATGGGCCGCTTGGTCCAGCCCTGGCTCCTCGCCCATCTTGCCCAGCACTCCTGTGTGCAGCCTGCGCCTTTTATCTCATCTGCCTGGCACCTCTCTGCAACGGGGCTTTGGTGCCTCTGAGGGCTCTGGGAGCTGTTTGCTGTTCTGTCACTGCGGCAGCAACTACTTCCTCCTCCTAGCCCATCCTGTGTGGTGAAACTGGCATCTTTCCTCACGGTGCTCTAGGTTACCGAGGTATCCCCACCACTAACTGCATTTGTTGATGGACCTCTGGGAAAAATCACAAAAACAGTAAAACCAATAAAGCGTTTCTAGATGGCAGACTGTTCCTTATTACTGATTTTTTTTTTTTTTTAAATAAGTTTCGTTGAGGCTATCAGCCACAAGTAAGTTGCGGTTGAGTAATCAAGTTTCAGCCCTCAGCAATGTGATTTGTGTTTTCTTCCCCATTTAGCTCTCACGTCGAACCAGTAGACAGTTATGCACCACGGTTCTCCTTTTCCTGACACCCCAAACCACAGCGAGAAGAGACACGGACACCTTTAGCTGGGTCCAAACGCTGACACCACTTTGGATTTTCCATCTTCCTGTAGAGTAGGAGAGTTGAAATTCCGACGTTGCCAATCAGTAGCCTTAATCGGCTAAGCGATGTGTTCTAGCATTTGGGGACTTTCTTCCTTTTCATTCTCTTAGCCCGAAAGGGGAGGGCGCAAGTGACGTTGGATACATTAACAGTGAAAAGGAAACATTCTGGAACCCTCCACGCTGTTGGTTATGTGTTATGAGCTCAGTCCTTACTGCATGCCGGCTGCTACCCAGCCCTCTGGCTACTTTGAGGTGCACCTGTGGATGCTGGTTTTGACCCATGTCTTGGACATGGGTCTTTTGGGGGCTCACCGAGAACACTCTGGGAGTGAATTCTCCACTGCATTTGAGGTGGCTTGCTGTCATATGCTATTCTGGGGGCAAAGGGGTGGATAGTGCTTTATAAATGCACTGCCCCTCTAGGATGTCCTCAGAACAGAATGTTAGCCGATCTGGTGTCTGTCCAGTGTGCTGCTATTGGCTTATGCTGCAGTGAGGAGTTTAAAAAAAGCAAAACCAAACCACTTTTGGCGCAGCTGTTCATTTTTTCCATTTTCTGAAGGCTGGCACATCCATATGTTTTCTTATTTATTAGAAGGCATTATAGTCCATCATCTTTGATTGGGAAATCCATACAGTATGTTCCAAGTTAAGACCATAGTACCGTGGCAGGCACTCGGTCACGTTGGTCGAAGTGAACACAGTCGCGAATAAATACATTGTGCCCAGCTATTGATATATGACGTTCCTGCTTTTCCTTGTGGCCTTATTTTTTAGTACTTCAGCAGCATTTAGAGACCCTTTACCATGTTTCTGACACTGTGAAAGATGACAAAGGAATTAGGAAATGGAGTCCAAAATGGAAACCGAACCAGTTACAACTGAACAGCAGGATGGATTGTTGGTGCTTTTTTAAACATCTAAGTGGATGCATTATGGGATAGCTCTGCGTATGGAGCTGTCAGAATTATAGGGATAGAACAGGCCGGGAGCTGCTTTATCGTGAGGCTCCGTGGAGCACGTGGGTCTGGAAGGCTGTTTGAGCCAAGGGCAGGAAAAGCGTTTCAGGTAGGAAAATGACCGGCACCGTTTCTCAGAGGCGGGCGTAAATCAGCGTGCGCAGGATGGTGTTCCATTTGGGGATTAGCTGACTTAAGCTGGAACAGTAAGAGAGACCTCAGGGAGTGTGGATATTAAACTCTGGGTCAGGGAGGTTGGAAGAACGGGATCAGAATCACCCTGAAAGTTGTCAGCAGCATTGTCGGCACCCACAGAGAAGCTAAGAACCCACATGCGTGAGGCTGGCGGGGTCTGCTGGGGCCCACAGGAAGCTAGCCCGCTAAATTAAGGTGATAAGTCAGGCCATAATCCTATTTTTGGTTGTTTGTTAAGAGGAAAATGGCTCACAAAACCATTGCTGATGTTCCCCTTAGGTAGTTTATCAGAGCATCTCTTCAAAAGACTCACCAGATAAGAGACGCATAAGTTTTAGAGGAAGGATGGGGGATTTCTTCTGTGGAAACAAGGTTTATGGAATCATGTGGTCTATTCATCAGAGTCCCACTTTAATAACAGTTTATTCCGCAAACAAGTTTTTTCCGAACATCAATATGAGTCCCAGAAAGCTTAGTGTTGAACCCGGCTTGTAAGGAACTGGGGACAGTGCTTCTGTTACCACAGCTCGGGGGTGTCACAGAGGCAGCGTGGTGGTATATACTGCCCAGTTGTACCCCCCTGTACAGGCCTAACAGGAATTATCCCACAGCAAGGTATGTTTGGTCCTACGGAAATGGCAATGGTAAAGCAAGCTCTGTGTTCTCTCCAGTGCGTTCATTGACACCATTTGGACCTCAGAGTAAAGAAGCCCATAATTAAGTTTCGATGACTCCGCTTGAAGTCTTCCCAAGCATCCCTCACTCCATGCCCTTAGAAACAACTATGTGATCTGCGTACACGTTGCCCCTCTTGTGTTTATATATTGTCTTGGAGTTCCTTCAATTTGTTTGATTCTTTGGAGCCCAGTTCAAGCCTCACTTCCTGGGAGAGGTGAGCACGCATTCTGACCCGGGGGGAGGCTGCCTGTAAAGTAAGCACACAGCTGTGTCCGTTCCTTTGTCCTGGGCTCTCGCTGGACCCATTCTTTCAGAGCCTGGCCATCGATTTATAATGCTCTGTTTACTAGGTTGAGTGTCTGTCTCACCCCAGACTGTAATCACCATGAAAGCAGGGCCAGGTCTGTTTTTGTTTACCCCAGTGTCTTAGGACTTTGAGTTATTGAATGATTAAATGATGTGTTTAGAAAACACCTATATATCTCATGTGTACATGTATAATGTATATGACATATACAACGCATGTATGAAATACATATATAAAGTCTGTATTGTGGGCCTTAAGTCATAAAGGGGACAGAGGTTATCTGTGTGTCCTCACTATCTTTCGTTTGTGTGCGTACTATCTTTTTCTGTTACTACCGTAGTATTTCCGAAGTAATGGCAGGTGCCTTCATTTCTAAGACAGGTTGGTGGGATGGGGTAGGGGAGGAGAAATGGAGTCCACACGTGAAAAGGCAGGGATGAGAAAGTCCTCATTCTTCCTCATGTGATTTTCTCCATTTTCTCCTTGGCAGCTCGTGTGGAAGACAAACGACTCATGGTTCTCACTGTTCTCTCTCTACCCCCTCCACCCGTTCCTCCCTTTGTGGGGTTGTCACAGCCTCTCCCATCCCCGACTGGCATCTGCTCCTTCCTGGGCTTCGTGTCAGTGGCTCACAGCGTGGGGAAGCGTACTTCTTCGGTTCCAGTGCAGGCTTCACGTGCCTGGTGGCTGGGTTAGTCCAAACCACAGGCTGCCTTCTTGCCATCTCTGTTCCCCTAAGTGGCCAGCTCTGGCCACGTCTGCGGGAAGGGGCAGGGGCTGCTGCCTGCAGCGTGTGCCTTGTCTCACCGTTGGCCTGGGTCGTAACTACTCCTTATTAACTACCCTGTGCCAGGCTTTAGTCTCGAGCTCCGGGCATATGAGGACATAGTCACAGACCCGACTCCTGTAGCTGCCAGTCTCTATGTGGAGGCAGGACATATACCCAGGAAAAGAGGTGGCTCGAAGAAGTGTCTAAGGGGAATCCCCTGGCGGTCCAGCTTCCACTGCAGGGGGCACAGGTGCGATCCCTGGTCGGGGAACTAAGATACTGCAGGCTGCGCAGCACAGACAAAAAAAACAAAAAAACCCAGAAGCGTCTAAGGATCGTGAGAAAAAAAAAATGCTGAAAGTTTAATGAAAAGGGAGAGCATTCTGGGCTAGTTTAGACAGAGGTGCTCTTGCAGAAAAGGTGGGACAGCTGACACAATCCTCCATACCTGTTTGTATCACTACTTGTATCCTCTCTACCTGTATATGCATTTTTTTTTTAGGCTTTAGTGCTATGTCTGGATTGGGAAACTTTTGTAAGGATCCAAAGCACCCAAGTTGTTGGCTTCTCTAGCCCCAAAGAGTGATAATAAAATGGATGTGGCAAAATTTGGGGTTTGGAATATTGAGATGATATCACTTCCTGGGGTGCTGAGAACTGGTCTCTTGGTTGATGATGCTGTGCGTTATGGTTGCTCAAACCGCATGCTTTTCACTTTCTGTGATGAGCTTATCGAAGAGCTTTTTTGAAAATTCATCAATGAGGGGCAATTTCTGATACAAATGAGATTTAAGTAACTCCTGTTAACCCACTTAGATGATGGTCCAAAGATTAGTTCTGGCTCTAAAATTCCAGTTTGCAGAAGTTCATTGAGATAGGAGTGATCCCAGCCATTGCATCCGCAAGCATGTTGCTGGGCTAGGAATGTGGTGATGAGCAGAGAGCCCTCTGCCCCGCCGTGGAGCTCGCAGTCCCGCGAGGGCGGCGGACAAGCAAATGAGCCTGGGATGGTCACGGTGTCCATGCCGAGTCGACCCTCAGTAGGCACATTCTGAACTCTGCTTGGGGCTGGAGGCTGGGGCTGGGGGCGGATCAGGAAAGGTTTCCACAAGATGGCCTTCATTAAGTCTGAGCCGTCGGTAGGCTTTGTCTGGTAGAGAAAGCACGGGTTATTTGTTTCAGGCAGAGGGAAGAGCGTGAGTAAATACACCTGTTTACAAAAGCTTGCGTGTGAAGAAAACTTTTTGGTGGCTGGAATGGAGGGTTAAGTCGTAGGGGCTTCAGAGGGAAAGGGTTGAGGCTGGAGAGAGAGTCGTAAGATTGTGAAGAGCCTGGAATGTCACCTAAAGGAGTTTAAGCCTGATGTCCTGAGTGAATGTCTATTTTTTCTGGTTCTGCCTTCCCTAAGTCCCTCATGTCATTTATTAACTTAATATTTTAAAAGATTCTCATTGTTGGAGGACTCATCTCCTCCCAGCTTTTCTTCTTCTTTTTTTTTTTTTTTTGCGGTACGCGGGCCTCTCACTGTTGTGGCCTCTCCCATTGCACAGCACAGGCTCCGGACGCGCAGGGTCAGCGGCCATGGCTCACGGGCCCAGCCGCTCCGCGGCATGTGGGATCTTCCCGGACCGGGGCACGAACCCGTGTCCCCTGCATCGGCAGGCGGACTCTCAACCACTGCACCACCAGGGAAGCCCTCTTTTTTCTTTTTCTATTGGAGTATAGTTAATTTACAGTGTTGCGTTAGTTTCTGGTGTACAGAAAAGTGATTCAGTTATACATATATAACTTTTTCACATTCTTTATTATAAGTTATTACAAAATATTGACTATAGTTCCCTGTGCTATACAGTAGGACTCGGTTGTTTATCTGTTTTATATATGGTAGTTCGTAGCTGTTAATCGCAGACTCCTAAGTTATCCCTCCCCCCACTTTTCTATGAGGCTGCCACGCTGTTCCATCGTCCTTAACTCTGACACTTGGCTAGGTGTTGGCTCATCGACTCACCTGATGATGTGGTTCTGCACCCAGTAGGTGTGCTATAAAGAGCTGCTGAGTGAAGGAATGAAATATTGGATCAATGGAGTCAAGGGTCTGTTCCTTAAAGGGCATGTGAACTCAGAGTCTTTTTTTGTTCAAGTCTAACTACCAAACTGTCCTCCTCACTGGGCCTCACTGGGGAAGCTGGCATAGACCTCTGTACCACCCATGACATCTGGCAGTGTGTCTGTAAATATCAAGGGCAGGCTTAAGGCCTTGTTGGGGAGAAAGGATGGACAAGGCAAAGGAAGAGCAGAAAATGGGCATAGAAAACAGTAAAATTGGGGGAAAGAGGACAAAGTTCCTCAAGGGAAGGAGTCGGGGAGAATTTTACTAACAGCTCAGGTGCGTTCATGCCCAGATGCAAGTTTAAACTCATGTGAAGCTCCCATTCTCCTTAACCTAGACTGAAAGGAGGACCAGGTGTTCACACAGAACTTGGCAGACTCTGCTGGCCTGTTCAAACATGGGGAGGATTGAAAATGGCTGAGTAGTGAGGGGTGCTAGGCAGTGCTGGGGCCTCTAGCAGCTGTTAATTTTATAGAACACTCTAAAATAATCCTTGTGGCTAGATCTTGCCTCAGCTTTTTCTGTCTCTGATCCTTGGACAGAGAATTGTTTGAATCATTTCATGTTTTGTTGAGTTATTTTGGTTACCCACTGGTACAGATTGGCTCGAAGTGGCTTTTGCGTCTTTGTGTTGTTCTTTGGTCACCTAACTTCTCGGAACCTCAGTTTCCTTATTTAATCCTCTCAAGGTTGAGTATTAAATCATGTGAACAGGACTTAAAAGCTCTAAAGCCATGCTATAAATGTAAGGTGGGTTTTGTCAGTTACTGAGTCCTTGAGGGCGAAGCTTTCTGCTCCGTACTTGGCTTATGTATCAGTGTTCCATCAGAGGAGCAGAGCCACTGTGAATATTATGGAATAAGCCATTTAGTAGAGGAATTAGACTACACAATTTTGGGAGGAGCTGGGGAAATGAAGGTCTGAAAAGGGATCAAGGAAAAGCCACTAGTCATCCCCCCGAAGCACTAGTGGGGGTGGACAGGCTGTTTCCGGCAGAGGAATCGGGAAGCCAGGCAGAGTGGGACTGCGAGTGGGGCACACGGGACTTGGGGGGGGTCTGGTATAAGAGTCTGTGTAAGGGTAGTTGCCTATTTATAGCTACCACCTATGAGTTTTCAATCAAGCATCTGGTGGTCTTGGAGCCAAGTTGGTCAGTAAAGATAGCATTTGGGAAGAAACCCAGAGCAGAAAGAAGAGCTAGAGCAAACTGGAGCCCACCAACACCTGTGCATCTGTCTCTTGCTGCCTTGAACCCTGACGACCACCAGAGCATAATGGCTGTTGCTTCCTTTGCACCTCCCAAATCTCACACACACTTAACGTCTCTTTTGTCCAACTCTAACCCAGAACTGCACAGGGAGAAGGTTTCCAGGAAGTGTAGTTCCAACTTAGCCATGTTGACTCAATACAAACCTGCACAATTTCATAATGTGGAATTAAGGATTTGGCATGACTGGCCTCCTGGGATCTCTCAAAGGCCATGGAACTGGAGCGACATCCTGGTTAGGTGATCTAGTGCTTCAGTGGTAAGAAGTTCACTTAGTTAATGATCCAGTCTTTAAGAAGTGACTTGCAGCTGTGTTCCTCAGTTGCATCTCCTGTCTTCCTTGCCTTTCCTGTCTGTAGTGCCAGAGGGCATGGTTATCTCAGCAGCAAAAGCTAAGGAAAGTTGCATTGACTGAAGAGCCTGTCAGTTCCCATGGAGCGCGAAGCCTTCTATCACCAAGGTCCTGTTTGACCTGGGGAAACAGGTGCTTACTCTCCCTCCTCTCCTGGTATGAAGGCTAAAAGAAGATTTGCAGATATGAATGACTGCAGACCAGAGCCAGAAACTGTCGTGTAAATGTTAAGTGAGAGCAAGGTTTAGATCTCTGTACCTCCCTTCTTCACCCCCATGGTCTGTTAGTCATATTGTCCCTTCCTTGTGTTTCTGCAGCCAGCTTAGGTCAGCAAGGACTCAGGAAGTGCCTTCTATGGTCATCTTAGCTCCTGAGAAAATAACACACTTTGTGAGATTTAATGGCCACACCTGGACCATGTCATCACTCTGAATTCTTTCACCTTTTTTTTTAGTTTTTTAATTTTTTTATATTTTAATTTTTATTATTATTTTTAAAATATTTATTTATATTTTAAATTTTTTTACTTTAAAAAATTTTTTTTATTTTTTTAAATTTTTAAATTTTTAATTTTTTTTAACTTTTTTTACTTTTTTATTTTTTTAATTTTTTAAAAATTCTTAAAAATTAAAAAAATTTTTTATCACCTTTTGATTGTCAACTCTGATATTTCCCTGTGTGACCACAAGTGCTTTGCCTTCCTCCTTTCAGATTCCCTTGTATGTGTTGAACCTATTCTTCATCCTCACTGTGATCCCCCTGACCTTTTTTCCAAAGCCACTTTCACTTCCTGGGCTCTCATCCTGGTGGTCAGCATGCCAGCAGTGAGCTTGTTAACATCCTAAGGACCCTCTGCCGCATTTCTTTGCCAGTCCTCATATTGTAGTTGAGTAACCCACACCAACCGTAGTCTCTAAGTCTGAGCTTTATCATCTTGCTGGGGAAAATCCTACAACCTGCCCACCTGAGTTTCCTACCGGTTAGGGTGTCTTTACTGCCTCAGTGAACCTTGTGTTAGTTTTGTGATGGTTTTCCACTATATTCCTTCTAATTCTTATTCTAAACCTTGTCCACAATCTCCAGGATCTAAACCCCTCTCTGCTACTTCACTGAGACACTGGAGACCAACCTAAGGTTCCTCAAGCTTTTTGCCTCAAAACCTTGCTATATTTTTACCCATCCTTTAAACCTAAATTCTGAAAAAGGTAAGGGCTCCACCTTTGGCTCTTTTTTCCTTTGCATGTATACACTCTGTCCCTATGTGATCCCATGCCACTTGTGGCTTTGAATACCATTTATGTGCTGATGACTCCCCAATGAATGTCTCTGCTTGGACCTCCCCCCGAGCGCCAGACACATAAATTTACTGCCTACTCCACTGTACCCCCACTCGCATGCCCAGCAGGCATCTCAGACTTCAAAGGGCTGGAAGAAAACTCTAGCCTTGCCTGATACAAATTCCTTCCTGTCAGTTACGTTCCCCTCTCAGTTAGTGGCTTCACTATGCACCCAGGTGCTCAAGCCAGAGCCTGTATCATACCAGTTCCTGTGTTCCTCACTTTCCACATTCAAAATGGCAGTGTGTCTTTTCATTTTATATCCAAAATATATCCTGGATCTGACTACTCCTGAGAATCACCACCACTACAAGCTGAGGCCAAACGTCCGTCATCTTTTGCTTGGTCTGCCGTAACTTCTTCCATTCTGGTGTCCTTGCTTCCAAATTGGTCCCACAGTAATCCGTCTTCCACACAGCAACCAGAGGGCTTTCTACAATAAAGCAGGCTCTATCATTCCCTAATTTTATGTGCTTCCTATTTCAACCAGAGTCCAAGGCCTCTGCGCCCTCGTTCATTATAATCCAGTCACACTGATCTCTTCTTCTATCCCTTGAACACCAGGCTTGCTCCATCTTAGTGCTTTTATATTTGCGGGTCTCTCTGCCTGAAGCAGTCTTACCCCAGAGTTCTACCCCTGCCTCCTTCTCATTCTGGTCTGAACTCATAGGTGACCTGCTCAGAGGGGTCTTTCCTGACCACGCTGGCTAAAAGCAGCCCTCCCCCATCCCCAGTCACCAGCACGTTGGCCTATTTTATCTTGATAGCATTTATCAGCGCTCTGGGCTTGTTTCCCCACTCTCCCCTTAACTGGAACACAAGCTTCTTTTGAGCAGGGACTCTTGGCCGAATGTCCGCAGTGCCTAGAAGGTGCTGAGAGGAACCAACTGGCTGACTTTCCAGGATAAACTGCCCACTTGTGCCCTTCATCTCCTCTTGCCTGCTTTGGGGTCTTTTCATGGTTGTACGCTCTCTTACTTACATCTTGATTATTCCTTTCTCCTGGCTGTTACACTCCAAGTCCCATACCACATTACTGCAAATGCGCTTCTGTGGAGGTTACCAGTGGTTGCGTGGTCATCAGTGCAGAAGTCTTTTCACAGCACCTGTCTGCCTCGACTGTTCTGCAGGTTTGACATGGTTGCTCATTTTTTCCAAACTGAAGCATAATAGCATTCTACTCTAGATATTGTGCAGGGTGCAGGTAGTATAGGAACCAGGGCTTGCCTCAGGAGCTTGCAGCCTCCCAGGAGCAAGTAAATGGGTATGTCCTTAAGTAAAACAGTAGGTATCACTCCAGCCTTTCCTTCTTGGAATTCTTGCATTCCAAGACATAAGCCGTTTCTGGTTTTCTTCCTAACTGGCTACTATTCCTTTTTGCCTTTTTTCTTCTGCTTGTGTCTTAAATAATAGGAGCTCACTGTGATTTTGTCCCTTTCCCTCTTCTCTGTACTCTGTCCCCTGGTGACCCCACGGACCTCCACATCTCCCATATCTTCACCAGATCTCCTCTCCAAGCATGTGACTCCACATTTATCTGGGGCTCAGATAGCTTTGGACTGGGGGGTTTCCATACCTGGCGGACCTTTCAGCTTGTCTGAATCTCACTGACTACTTTTCTCCTCTGTGTTTCCTTGGCAGCGCTCAGCTTCCCTTGGCATGTCTCTCATCTCGGGTCTATCAATGGATTCTTCTTCCAGCATGGCTCTTAGAGCTGCTGCCTTTCCGTTCCTGCCCTTGCTCTTTTTTTTCTTTTTTTTTTTTGCCGTACGTGGGCCTCTCACTGTTGTGGCCTCTCCCGTTGCAGAGCACAGGCGCCGGACGCGCAGGCTCAGCGGCCGTGGCTCACGGGCCCAGCCGCTCCGAGGCATGTGGGATCTTCCCGGACCGGGACACGAACCCAAGTCCCCTGCATCGGCAGGCGGACTCTCAACCACTGCGCCACCAGGGACTCCCTGCCCTTGCTCGTCTTTTGATTCTTGTACCAACCTTTCCCCCAACCCCCGGCCCCATCATCTCATAGAGGGCTCCTGACTGACCATGCGTGTGTGTGTCCACTCCAGCCTGCTCTAAACTGCACTGCTCCGCTCGCCCTACTCTTCACCACTCCCCACATGTCCCCGCCTAGGCCTTTGCTTATGCTCCTCCCTTTAACTCTGATCATCTTCCTCGCGGTGTCCCCTGCCCAACCCCTACTCCCCAGCCATTTTTCAAAGGCCCAATTTAAATGTTGACACTGCATGAAGCTTTTCACTAATCCCTTTGGAGGGACGCACCCTCACTTTCTGAGGAACCCCACAGCACTTGCTAGTACCTCTTTTTGGCTACTATATCTTTCCTCCTGTTAGAGTTTTCACGTGCCCCTTATGACTCAACATGCCATAAGTCCCTTAAAAGAAGGTCCAAGGCTGATTTACCTTCCTCTCTCACATATCATCCAGCACGAGGGTTTCTTACTCAGTAGTTGTTTGTTAAATGAGTCATACTGCATTTGTCTAGTTTATCTCTCTGAGGTCTTAGCTGAACCTTTTTTTAAAAAATGATTCTAAGGCCCGCTCTAGTAGAACCTTATTGGCGTTTGGATGGGATTTTGAAGTACTGCCATATGTGACTTCATTACACATTCTCCGCTGGCTGTAACTTGTTTAATGTGTACATTGCTGCATTTTCATCACTTAGGGACTGTCTAGATGAAAGCCGGCATGATCCCTTCCTGCCAGACCTCTCAGTGGCAGTCCAGCAGAGACAAAGGTTTTGCATTCGTTAAGTCAGATACTGCAATAAAGGCTCTGTGAGAGTTTACAGGTTTAACCTTCTTGTGTATTCACTTCTAAATCACGTGTGGACTGGGAACTTGGTATAGAAATCCATAGGCCCCTGGTCTCTCTTAAAGGCCTTGTAAGGACTGGAGAAGGGGGATTTAGCTGTCATTTTACAAGGCAGAGTGAAATACCACAAGCTCTTCGGTTTCGGTATTTCCGTTCTACCTGTTCTACTGGATTCGGTAACTTACAATACTTATCTTACAAATGGCTCCGTTTGTAAAATCAGATTGTTTGCTTCTAGGCAGCTCGGTGAGGTGATAAAATTTGAGCAATAATAGGCACAATTGCAAAAATCCTTTGCAGATCTGCTGTACTCTACAGGCCTTGATTTAGAATAATATTGATGATAACCCAGGAAATAAAATCTATTTCCCATGGATATCATAAGGGGGTGGAAGAGGGTGGATAAATACAGTTTCATCTTCATTAGCTCGTCTCTCTTAATGATTCCTCATGGTTGCCAATAGTGCTTGTTGAAATAAACATTGCAGGAATAATTGCACTGAAAAACTTGCCCGACTTTTCTTGCCTATCTCCATCCATTCTACATGATGGAAGAAAGTTGAAGACATTTAATTATTTTCTGGAGTACTTCAGAGGTAGGCAAATAGGAATCTGGAAACAATTACCTCTTGCATGTTAATTAACTGCACCGCTGAAAAGTCAGAGAGGTGGGCTTCCAAAAGTCCTTCCCATATGTTTTTAGAATGAAGTTCTCTTCACCTTTTTTGAACATGAAAGTGTGAGATGTAGAGTTAGTATCACTTAAAATAATGAAGGCAGTCTATCAGAAAAAATTTTTTGAAGAAACTGGAAGTTATTTTTAACAATCCCGTTTCTCTAAAAACGGGATTTCTCTCCTCTAGTTCATGCCAAGAATATGTATTTCTTCCCTTAGTAACTCATTTTGGTTACTTTGTTACCTATCTGGTTCACATTGTCCGTGGAGAATTGGAAGTATTTTATAGGGAATTTCAAGCCGTTGCTTCTTCCTACTCAGAGCAAAGACAAGATCAACAGAACATGGTAGTATCAACAATGCAGTTGAAGACAAAACCAGCCCAGCCCATCTTTGCCTTGACAGTGCAGTGCATGGGCCAGATAAACCTGGGTTGAGTCCCTCACTTCATAGCTGTTATGACCTTCAGCAAGTTGTTTAACTTCTCTGAGTCTCAGTTTCCTTGGTTCTGTGATAGGGGTGGTCTGGCATATAAGAGAGATGCAGTATGTTATTATTCCTCCTCTTACTCTATCCTAGCGTTGTGGAGAGAAATTTGATGATGAATCAAAGTGAACACATTACAAAGTAAATACTTGAGAAAAGCTTATATGATTTTAGCTGAAATTACAGGTTCTTTGATTAATCAAGTATTTTTTATTATCCCCCTCTCATTAGTTTGTTATCCACTCTTTCATTTTTATGGTTATTCTAGAAGCTTAGAACATACATTGTCGACTTATTAGTGTCTACTGATGATCCTTTTATCAAATGCAAGACCTTAGAAAACATTTAGGCTCCACTTATTTCACTCTTTCCCTTGCTTTTTGTGCTGTTGTTGTCATATGTTTTAATTATGCATATGTTTTCAATTCCAGAAGACATTACTAATATTGTATTACATAGTCACCATTCAGTAGATTTACCCACACAGTTACCCTTTCTGTTGCTCTTTATGCCTCCCTACATTTCCATGATTCCATCTGGGGTCATCTTCCTCCTATTTGAAGAACTCCCTTTAGTATATCATTTTGGTATTTCGTTAGCATTTCTTTTTATTAATTCTCTTTCCCTGGTTGAGAGTTGATTGAAAGCATATTGATTTTGCCTTCCTTTGTTAACGATATCTTTTCTGTGTAGAATTCTCTGTTGGTAGTTACTTTCTTTCATCGCTTTAAAGATGTCATTCCAGGGACTTCCCTGGTGGTGCAGTGGTTAAGACTCCCCGCTCCCAGTGCAGGGGGCCCGGGTTTGATCCCTGGTCAGGGAACTAGATCCCACGTGCATGCCGCAACTAAGAGTTTGCATGCCACAACTAAGAAGCCCGCATGCCTCAACTGAGGAGCCCACCTGCTGCAACTAAGACCCAGCACAACCGAGTAAATAAATAAATTAAATAAATATTTTTTAAAAAAGATGTCATTCCATTGTCTTATGAACAGTGTTTCTATTGAAATTCAGGTATCGTTGAATTGTTGCTCCCTTCCGTGCCTTTCAGCAGTTTCACAATGATGCACCTAGGTGTGGTTTTCTTTGTGTTTGTGCTGCTTTAGATATATAGTACTTCTTGAATCTGTGGCATGATGTCTTTTGTTGGTTTAAGAAATACCTTAACCATTATATCTTCAGAAATTAATTCTAATTCTATCATATTCCTTCTCATCCTGGGACTCTGTTACACACGTTTGACCTTTTTACTGTCTCTCATGTGTCTCTTAGACTCTTTTCTGCATTTTTCATCTTTTTTACACCCTGTGCTTCAGTTTGGATATCTTATACTGACTAATGTTGCATCTAATCTGATATCAAACCCATTTATTGAGTTCTTAATTTTAGATTTTTTTTTAGTTCTAGGATTTTAATCTGATTATTTTAATAAAGTTAAGAAGTGAAATCCTGTTGTCTATTTCTTTAATAAATTAATCATAGTTATTTTAAAGTCCACGTCTGATAACACCAATATCTGGATCCCTGTGCATCTGTTTCTATTGTCTGGTTTGTTGTCTTTTGTTTTCAGTCATTTGGTGCTGTTGTACGGAATGTCTGGTAGGTTTTGATTGAATATTGAAAAATTGTAGAGGCTCTGTGTGATGTTATCTTCTTCACAAGGAGATTTACGTTTTAGTTTTTTATTTTTCTTTCTAGCAGGCTAATACAGTAAGAGAAGCTCACTGTAATCCAGTGAGGAATTGAGATGTTTTGAGACAAGATTTCAGTATTCTTGAGAGCTGGTTGTTTCTTCAGCTTTGCTCTTACTCCAAAGGCATAGCCCTTTCCAGGGCTGTAATTCAGTCTGGGGTGTTTACTATAGTCCGCCGTCTTTAGTAAACTCGGAATTCCAATTTTTGTTTCCCCAGTACTGTGAGATGGTCGAAAAATTTGCTTAACCTCCTAGCCTCTTAATATTTATTTTCTGTTTAACTTCTCGGACACTTACCAATCTTCCCCCACCAACTCCCCCCACCTCAGACTATGACTTTCTTTTTGTGTTTGTTTGCTTGTTTTAGACTATGACTTTCTTAATGGCCCTGAACTTCAGTTGCTGTCTTCTTGGCCCCATGAGGCATTGGCAGTTCTGAACTACTACCTTTTACTGCACAACTTAAAATTGGCAAATATTTGAAGAGAAAAAGCAGTGCATGTTGTCAGGCCCACCTTGGGGTGTTTCTGTGATCTTGGCCCCTTAGTCCTGGATACCTGGATTGATCACCAGTGCATTCAATGATCTGTTTCTTGTGTTTTGTCCATCTTTTGTAGTTGGTCTGGGGTGGGGGCAGGGAGCAGGGAGTTGATCTGATACAAGCTAGTCCATCATAGCAGAAAGTGTCTCGTCTCCATTATTAGTCTTTTGAAATTTATACCCCACTTATCTCCCCTTCTCCCAAAAAACATATTTGAGGCAATTTACAGTGAAATACACACATACATGCAATAAACCTTAAACTAAGGGTAAAGAAATCAAAAGTACAAGGGTGGCAGAGAGGCACAGGAAGGTGTAGAGGTAGAGGAGAGAGATAATTATTAGAAATTTAGATTGTGAATGGTTTCCATATTTCACCATCATATTTCGTACTAGACTTCCTTGAAGCTAAGGTACAAAAGGACACATGAATTGTATATATGTTGGGGAAAACAGGACTTGGAAGTTGGAATATGGGTAAAAGAGATGATGAAGCAGTAACAATTGTATTCAGGGTTGTTTGTGTGTTCTTTGCTTTATTTTGTTTTGGTAGGTTTTAGGCAGAAATTTTAAAAACAGGAATTAGGAAGCAGTGCAGGGTTCTGAGACCTATCTAAGAGGGTCTGGGCATCACCAGGGCATGGTGATGTGGTGCTGGGCCACTTAGTAATTGGGATTATGAAAGAGAGGTTTAACATCAGAGCCTTAATATACTGCACAAAATGTGCTCTTAAGGTACCCTAATTTGTGTTGAGTATCAAAGGTACTTGGGTTGTGGTTACTGACCTGAGTGGCGAGAGACGCCTACATAGTTCTTGTTTGCTGGGGAAAGAACACACAATGGTCCATCAACTGGTATTTTTTTTCTGGTACTAAATTTTAAGAGACTTTTATCATATGGATTCTTGCGTCATTGAACAACACAATAGTGGCCTCAATAGTCCTTTTAAAACTAATGAAGAAATGCTTTTCATATAATGGTTTCTTATATTGACCCCCGAAAACAAATGTAAATTGTTTCTTAGTAAAGACATTTTTATAGAAAGCTAACCTAACACAGTTCAGGTGCCAAAGTGTTCGGGACTCTTCATTTGAAATACTGGTAGAATTTGGAAAACCAGAGGACAATTTTGTTTTTTCCCCTTGGTCAACTGTTACAAGAGGTTTCAACTAAAATTGGCAATGTGTGGCTTTGCAGATTTTCTTTTCGATTTGGAAAGAGCCATATGCTCTATGTTTTACAAGTTGTGTTTATTTTTTAAATATTATTAGCTGTTATTTAACAATATTAAAGGAAATATGTGCTAAACAGCAGACTGCTGGTAGCAAATTGAAATTCTGTTAACTAAACTTCAAAATCTTGCTTTGCACAGATGAGGGGACATCCCAGTTCTGCATGTACGACGCTGCTCGGGTTTATATATTTTTTAGATTAGAATTTGATCTTTCAAGCATCTGTTCCTATCTGCTTGGCTTTTTCCAGCGGCACTGTAACATAGCCTGAGTCGAAGGTACTTCTGCAGGTTGAGTTGAGGCAGGAGTGCCTAAGTGACCCCAGGGGAGATGGGGAAGCCTTCCCACAGGAGGTGGTGCTGGAGCTGCTTCTTGCAAGAGACTGAGAGATTGCTGGGAGGGCATTCCAGATGAAGGAGGCACAGAAGCACAGGCTGTGAGGCCCAAGAGAGCATGGCATTTCCAGAGACTGAAGGGCCATTTGTTTTGTTGAAGTCTAAGGACTAAGGGCTGGGAGAATGGTAGCTGATGAAGCTGGAATGGTAGCCATGGACCAGACTATGAAGGATCTTGTGTGTCTTCTATTTGTTCATTTATTTAGCAAGTATTTATTGAACAACTACTATGTACCAGGCCCAGTTCTAGGCAGGCACTGGCATTCCGCAGTGAACAAAACAGATAAAAATCACTGCTCATTTAGACCTTGCATCCTGGTGGGAGAAGGCAGATAATAAATAATAGTAAAACTATATGGATACACATAAAGAATATTAGTGGTAAGTGATAAGAAGAAAATTTGGCAAGAATGAGGGTGGGTGTGTACAATTTTAAGTGGTCAAGAAAGGCCTCACTAATAAGACGACACTAGAATGAAATGTGAAGCTGGTGATGGAGTGGGGTTTACGTCTGAGAGTGCTCCGGACCGAGAAAATGTGCAGAAGCCCTAGGTTGGAATAGGTCTGTCTGCTCGAGAGTCTTAGGAGGAAAGCATGGCTGGAGTGCAGTGGAGGGAGGAGCTTGGAGAAGAAAAGAGGGCCAGGTCCTGTGAGGTCTTGGTGGCCTCTGTGAGGACTTGGCTTTTATCTGAGTGACATGGGGAGTGATGGGAAAGTTTTGAGCAGAGTAAGGATGTAATACACTTAAGTTTTTAAAAGATGGCTTGGCTGTGTTGAGAGTGGAGGGCAAGAGCAGAGGGAAGGCAGGCAGCCAGTTGGGAGGCTGTTGCAATAATTCAGGTGAGATGGAAGGTGGCATGAACCAGGGGCATCGCAGTGGGGGGTCTGGAAGATCGAGTGTATCCTGTAGGTGATGAGGAACCATGAGATACTTCTGACCAGTGAAGTGACATATGATTTGTGCGTTAAAAAGATGATTTGGGTGACTCTGTGGAAGCAGGACTGGAGAGCTGACACAAGCAGCTGGCTCAGTTTGCTGAGCTCCACTCACTAAGAATAAAGACAGACACCTTACAAGGAAGGTAGCCTCATGCCGAAGGGCCCCGTTGAGCCGGTTGTTAACCCTGCTGAACTTCTTGACAAGGGCTAGAAATTGCAAAGGTTTACATGTTAGGAAATTCCTTTGTAAACCTGTCAAGGAAGCAAAGTGAAGATTGTGATCAGGTTTATTCTAGAGGCGGCCTGCAAAGCAGGTAACCGCAGACCCTTACTGCGTGCAGGGCACTGTTGTGAGTGCTCTGTGGCTCAATTAATCCTTACACAGCCCTAAGGGTGTGTCTCCATTTCACAGATGGAAACTGGGCTCAAGGAGGATAAGCGTTAGGCTGTGCTCCCTCTTACGGGTCTCCACCATGAAGCTTCCTTCTTCTTCTTTTTTTTTTTTAAAAAATATTTATTTATTTATTTATTAGGTTGCACCAGGTCTTAGTTGCAGCACACGGGCTCCTTAGTTGTGTCATGTGAACTCTTAGTTGCAGCATGCATGTGGGATCTAGTTCCCTGGCCAGGGATCGAACCCTGGCCCCCTGCATTGGGAGCGTGGAGTCTTATCCACTGCACCACCAGGGAAGTCCTGAAGCTTCCTTCTGAAGTGTCTCTCTGGGAGAGTCAGAATTATCCAGTCATCTCTGAAATTAAATGTAAAAAGGATGGCCTGTTTCCTTTGTGAAATGTGGTGATGATGACCTCACTGCTTGCTGGGTATTATTTCAGTGCCCTGAGTTTCCAGTGACAGAAATTAGCCTAAGGAATATAAGTGGGTGTGAGTGGAATTGCAAGGAATTGAAATGTCCAGGGGAAGACGTGTGCGTGTATGTGTGTGTGTGTGTATGTGTGTGTGCGCGCGCACGTGTGCATATGTGTGTGTATGTGTGTGTGCATGTGGAATGATTTAGAAGGTATAGCAGACCTAGTGGCTCAGATGATGCCATCTAGTCACGAGGGCACATTCTCTGTGCCTCTTTGGTCCCACTGTTGACCTGGGTCTCTTCTGCTGTAGATGGCTTCCTCGCCTGGTCAGGAGGGCTGCCCACATGCAGCTTCAGAGCAAAGCAGCTCTGTAGTACCCTGATTCCAAAGGAGGTGAAAGTGTCTTCCTGAGCAGCTTCAGCAAAAATGAGCAAGGAGGACTCTGACCTTGTTTCAGCCCCAGTGTGCATTCCTGGGACTGGGAGTGCAGGGCATTCCTTAGATCATAGACATATCATCCCAATCTCTGCCTTGATATTCACATGGCACTCTCCCTGAGTGCTTGTCTCTGTCCAAATTTCCCCCCTTTTAAGGATACTGGTCGTTGGATTAGGGGCCCACCCTACTCCAGTATGCCCTCCTTACGGTTTAGCTAATTACATCTGCAACAACCCTATTCCCAAATAAGATCACATTCTGAGGTGCTGGGGGCTAGGACTTCAGCATATGAATGTGGGTGGTGGTGGTAGGGAGACACAATTCAACCCATAACAAATGACAGAAACACAGAACTGAAAATAAATAATAGAAGTTCCATATTATCGAGCTCTTACTACATGGCAGAGTCTCAGCTAGCCATTTTATTTCATCAGCTCAGTGAATCCTTCTTTCCTCATTTTACAGTGGAGGAAGCCAAAGCTAAGAGAGGTCTCTCAGTTTAAACTTGTCTCCTTGATTTCAGAGCCCATGCTTTCTCCTGTATCTCTTAATGCTATACCTATTCATAGAACATCAGGAAAGAGCCGTGCAAGTTCACTTGGTCTGAATTGAAATGCTAACACAGGTAATAAACGCACTGCAAAAAAATGTGCTGAAGTTCATTGCAAAGAAGCAATCTCTCTCTCTTTTTTTTTTACATCTTTATTGGAGTATAATTGCTTTACAATGGAGTGTTAGTTTCTGCTTCATAACAAAGTGAATCAGTTATACATATACATATGTTCCCATATCTCTTCCCTCTTGCGTCTCCTTCTCTCCCACCCTCCCTATCCCACCCCCAAAGAAGCGATCTTAAAGGACACATAGGTGACGGTCCCTAAGGGCCGTCCCAGAGGCCTGTGAGGTCTGCACTTGGGGCAGGGAATGCCGGTGAACTCTTGGCTTTGTCCACCAGGCCTCTCATCCCCAGTAAGCTGCTGCATTCCTACCAACGCCCAGCAACCAGCCAGAGCAGGCACTGTCTCCCTTTGTGCTTCCCTATCCTCTTTCTGAATTTAGATCAGGGTGAAGAGTAGAGAGAAGGAAATGAGCCAGAAGATAGAAAATTAATACTTGGTAGAGTCGTCATATTTTAAAATTAATTTATAGGCAATGTCAGATAACCAGAGTTAAATCATTTTATCAGCAGGCTGCTCTAGGATTTAAAAATTGGCAGCCATCATTGTAAATCAGGTCTCAGGAGCCCCCAGGGGGTGGTCTCTAGGGAAGAATGTTGACATTGGGTGGGAAGAACTGTAAATACTTGATTAGCTGTGTCCTTTTCTTTCACACAAAACCTAAAGTATTTCTGCCTCATGTTGAGTGATCACAGTAGGTTAAATAGTAACAGGAGGGAGAAAGCTATTCAAGTTCATGGTTAGCCTACTTTTAGTGCTTCTCTTCCTCCCTGGATATCCTAGGAGACTGTTGCATGAGAGGTACTCACCGCAGGGGGGGTATTCCTGGCTTGGGGTCCTTGGGGTGGGCTCAGCCTTCTTCTGCACAGACACTGGCAGCACGCCGGTCAGTGTCACATTTCCCCAGCTGGTCGATGTCACGTTTCCACCATGTGCCTGGGAGCTGGAGCGCCCACAGTTTTACCACATTTATACTGGGAAGACCTTATTGGATTCAAGCCCTGCCTTTCACCTCTTGTTGTTGCAGCTCTTTGTCGAGGGCGTGTGGTGAGGGTCCCCGCGGGGAGTCTGGTGCGGGTGGTGGGCACTGAACTGGTCATCCCCTGCAACGTCAGCGACTACGACGGCCCCAGCGAGCAGAACTTTGACTGGAGCTTCTTGGCCTCGGGCAGCAGCTTCGTGGAGCTCGCCAGCACTTGGGAGGTGGGCTTCCCCGCCCAGCTGTACCGTGAGCGCCTGCAGAGGGGTGACATCGTGCTGCGGCGGACGGCCAACGACGCCGTGGAACTGCACATAAAGAACGTCCAGCCCTCAGACCAAGGCCACTACAAGTGTTCCACCCCCAGCACGGATGCCACCGTCCAGGGCAACTATGAGGATACAGTGCAAGTTAAAGGTACATCCTCACGGGGGGTGTTGCTGCGCTGGGGGACCGGACTTTCCTTTGCCACTCAGCTGTGCGGGACTGTGCCAGAAACTTAAGTCCTCTGGGTCTCTGCTCCCACCTCTGTCCGATGGAGGAATAATGTCTTACCTGATTAAAGGCAGAGGATGGGCCAGGTGGCCTCTGAGGGCCCTTTCTCTTCACTCCGTTATGATTGTGAGCCCTCCCGTGGCTGGTGAGTTGAGGCAGAGTGGTATGTGATGGCGACTCCAGCTGTGAGCCAGCTTGCCTGCGCTCAGTAAGTCCCATGGCTCGCTGTCCCACTTGTCAGCTCTGTGGCCGTGGGCATGTCCCATGCCTCAGCTTCCTCCTCTGGAAAACCTTCCGTAAAGGTCAAGGTGAGTTAGGACATGTAAAGCCTCAGAGCAATGCCATAGTAAACAGGTTAGGGACGAGAAGGTGACGGTCATGATGACACTGATGTTCAGGTTCATGGGACTAACAGATACTTAAAAGCTCATGTCTTTCTTTGTACCCTTCATGATTTAGAAGTTGTAGGGGTCATATGTGGAGAAAGAATGATGTGGTCACTGCAACCTTATTGGCCTGGCTGTGCAAGTAATCACACCTTATGTATCTGGAATGATTGGGTTTGTTTGTTTTTTCATTTTCCAAGTTCTGTTTGATTAACTCACACATTCAATTCTCAACCCAATGAAGAAGAGAGGGCAGGGTATTTCCCTAATTTACACATGAGGAAATGGAAGAGCATAGGTTAATGACTTGCCTAAAATCACACAGCTAATTAGTAAATGGGCAAGAGCAAACAATTTTAATTTGGGGCTAAAATAGAAACATTATTAGTGTTGTTATTATTATGACTTAAGTATGCATTTATGTGTATCCTGCCTTGTTCCAAAAAGAATTATATCAGAGTAGTAGTGTAATTAATCATCAGGAAAGTAGAAGATGTACACGATGATATATAAAGAAGGAGTTGATTCAGGCATTCATTCCTTCTGTAATGATTTATGGACTGCTACCATATTGTCCAGATACTGTTCCCCCATTAGACTCATGAGGGAATAAAACAGCCATGCCCATTATGCAGGTATTAAAATGTCCAATCTACCTCTTCCATAACCTCTTCTCATTCCTCTACAAAATCCAAATATGTTTTTGAGAAAAAAGTCCCATAAGACATTCTTGCGTTGGAGTTAAATAATGCATTGCTTTTGTAGTCATCACACACACGGTACACCTCCACTAGGTCAGATGCACCCTCGTCTCCATGTGTAATTCTCATCTTGAGGAGTTGGAGGCAGCAGGGGGGAACCTACCCCTCCGCCCCCACTGCCCAGTATCTTTCTGTTTGTTCTCCAGTCTTTGAAAGGCAGGAGTAAGAAGAGGCTTTCCTGGGGTCAGGAAAGCAGATGGATGGCCAAGTGCCTCTCGTGGCTGCCATGCGTGGTCTAGTGTCTCTCTGGCCTTCAGCTTCATGGGTCTTCAAACTATATATCCATGGCCTCAGGGATAACTGGTCTTGGGAACTGAGTCATGTTAGCTGGACTCACAGACTGATGTGTATAATAGAAGGTCATTATATTCATTTGCAATAGAGATAGGTCTTTGTGATGTGTCTTTCTAAACATGTAGCAGGTTTTTTTCTGTTATTTAGAGTAGTCCCTTCTCAAGGACACTGAATTCGTTTCTGAGTGTGGGATGTCAGGAAAACCCAAGGAGATGATGCCCAGTGGTGTTTGGGGATTCTCTCAGCCAGCCCGTAGGCAAGCCTGAGAGGTTGTCCCTGCCCTTTGGTAGGGGCCTCCTCGATGGTTACTTCACGTGTGGCTTCCCTTCCTCAAGAGCAGTCGCCGACACTTCCCTGATCTCCGGCCCCTTTTTTCTAGACTATGGAGGAGCCCAGCTTTTCCCCAGTGGGTCCTAATAGTTAAATAGCTGAGGCGTCAGTTTTCCTGGATGGGTTCCTACCCTGTAGATACCCTCTGCTCACCCTAGTCATTCTTAGACATTCCCCAGGCCTCAAGGCACAGGAAGCTCTCCTGTGCTTTTGTGCTTTGTGGATTACACTGCCTTAACTCCTAGAAGATTCCCCCAGGTTCTCTACTCCAGCCTGTGTCCTAACAAGGGAGTGTCGGACAGTAGTGGCTGGTTATTTGATTGTGACTGCTGAGTGCCAAGCACCGTCCTGGGCGCCTTCCCTTATAACTGGTTTAATTCCCAGTCAGCTTCCGGAGATAGGTCTCGTTGTTCCCTTTTTAGAGTTGAGGGAAACGAGGCACGGAGGGGTAAAGTGACTTGCCTAAAGGCGGCAGAAGTAGAACTCCAAGGCACAGCTCCCAAAAGGGAATGTGCACCGCCTAGTTCTAGCCAGGGGTCTTATTAGTGTCTCCTCTTTTTTCAAGTCAGAAAGTTGAGATCATAGATGAAGCGCAATGGGCAGCCGTGCCCATCTGGGCTTTAGAACAGGGGAGGGGAGGAGGAAATTGTGCCGCAAGCCCCGGACGGTGCTGGGCACTTGCGCAGTGGCTGGGGTGGCGGTGTGCTGACGGCTCCGCTTTCTACCCGCAGTGCTGCCGGATGCTCTGCGCGTGGCCGCCGGCCCGCAGCCCTCCCCGGGCCCCAGCTTGCGCGAGGGCGAGCCCTTCGAGCTGCGCTGCTCGGCCTCCACCGCGTCGCCGCTGCACACGCACCTGGCGCTGCTTTGGGAGGTGTGGCGCGGCCCCGCCCGTCGGAGCATCCTCTCCCTGACCCACGAGGGCAGGTTGCGGCCCGGCCCCGGCTACGAGCAGCGCTACCGCAGCGGGGACGTGCGCCTGGACACCGTGGGGAGCGACGGGTACCGCCTCTCCGTGTCCCGGGCCCTGGCCTCCGACCAGGGTTCCTACAGGTGCATCGTCAGCGAGTGGATCGGAGAGCAGGGTAACTGGCAAGAAATTCAAGAAAAAGCCGTGGATGTGGCCACCGTGGTGATCCAGCCAACAGGTGAGTTTCTGGAAATTGCATGTTTTAGACTATATATTATTCAGGGCAATGTGGTGTAAAGAACTCGGCCGGGAGCCTTTTTCTTCTCTGACAAGATTTCTGCTCCTCCTGGGAGGCCTCGCGTTGACGGGTGAGGGAGTAGGGTGGTGTTAATGGTTTGGGGAGGATGCATTTGTTTTGTGCGAAATGCCGAGACCCCTGGGAAGCTGCAGGTTGCATAAGATACTATGAGAATTTTGTGACTGAAAGATTAAGTCCTTTTAAGTGCCAGGAGAGGTCCGGCCTGGTGGTCAGAGGGGCTTTGGGGTGGAGCTGCCCCCAGCCCGCTCCCTTGGCTTCATTTTGTTTGGTGTTTCCTAAATCTCTGGATCTGCCCTTCCCCACAGCTGTTGGGGACGTGTCTGGCTCATCCCCAAACCTCTCGTCTGACTTGGGTCCTCTAGACCTGCCTTTCAGGTCCCCTCAGATGTGACATCCCCTTGTAGGTGAGGGATTCCCTAGGGCTGGGCCTCTTTTTATGTCCTCTATGCCACATACCCCAGAAGCATTCAGCCCTGGGGTCTATACGCAAGAAGTTTTTGTCATCTGTGAACCAGCCTTTTCAAAAACAACAAACAAAACCCTTCTTGCTCCTGCTAGAGAAGTAATTAAGGAAATGCAAAATACATTTTCGAAAACCCATAAAAATAAAAGAAAAACAAATAGGAAAGAAAAACAGGCCATTTTTGACTCAGTTTCCAACAGGCATCAGTAGAGAACCTACTGTGTGCTCAGTTCTGTCCTGGGCTCTGGGGTCAGAGATGCTTAAGGATCGTTCCCAGGCCTCACGGAGCTTCTGGCTTGGCAGAGAGAAAGTGTAAAGAGCCCATCTCAGGGTGATGTCACTGCTGTGGATGGTTGGATAGACTTGGTTTGCGGAGAGTCTGGCATCTCCAGATCTCAGAGTACTCTGCTGCTGTTGCTGCTGCCTCCTGTTTTGTAAACTGGGAAGACCTTGGCTGGACTCATTTCCTGACTATAAACAAGAGTGTGTGGTCGCTCTGTTGCTGAGGTTGGAAGGAAAGCAGGAAGCGATACACACGGGGAGTGTTTTTCCTCTGCAAGCTGCATTGTCCTGAGCACTCTACCCAGCGTTTACACCACAACACAGGAGCTGGATTTGGGAAAAGCAGCACTGACTGGCCACTGAGTGACCGTGGCCGTCAGTGAGGTTGGAGGTGCTCTTGCCGACCAGAGGGGCTGCAGGTCACACTCAGTCTTGGTTCTCCTGGCTGCAGAAATCACTTTCCAGATGGATTCAGGTCACCTGCCTTTTCGGAAGTATTCTGCCAGGAATCTGACCTAAGAAACCATGGATATTCAGCTTGCATCAAACAACTGTTTTAACGGGGCAGGAGTGTTAAGAATTTCAGCTTGGCAGCGAATTATATTTTCATACAAGAATTTCAGTTGTAAAGGTATTTTTTTTTTTTTTTCATTTCAAACAAGCCACAAAACCCAGAGTATAGTTATAAGACTTGAACACCCTGAGTCTATTAGGCAGGCAGTAGCATCTGGCTCTCACCTGAGCCTGAGGGTTCGTAGCTTTTTGTGCCATGGGCGTCTTTGACAGTCCTTTGAAGCTCACAAACCTTTTCTCAGAGTTAGTATGTTTTAATTCATAAAATCCATGTGGAGGATGACAAAGGAAAACAATTACATTGAATAGTAATCAAAATATTTTAAGACAAATTTGTTATATAATAATATAGTGTTTTATTATTTCATTAAATAATAAGATATAGTGGCAGGCCTAGCAACTACTGTAATTTCTGATACGTGATGAATATAAATGATATTTTAAGATATCTGCAACAATTGTAAAGTGATGTGAAAATATCTGTGATTTCTATTGGGAACAAGGTCCCAGGGACAGATAATACTACACTGGTTTGTTGCTTAGTTTCATAATGAGAGGAGCTGCTATATTTCACGTAGAGGTTAGTAAAACAAAGACAATTTGTTTTTCCCGTCCATGTCACAGATTCCTTAAATTCTCTTTGTGGACCCCAGGTTAAGAAGCACCACACTAGGGTGATGGTCTTTCTCTCATTTTCAGCACCTGCATTCTCCATAGCTAGCTTTTTTTTAAAAATTAAAGTGTAGTTGATTTACAATATTATGTTAGTTTCAAGTGTACAACATAGTGATTCAATAGTTTTATAGATTTTACTCCATTAAAGTTATAAAACATTGGCTATATTTCCCGTGCTGTGTACTACATCCTGTATCTTATTTATTTTATACTTAGTAGTTGTACCTCTTGATCCCCTTCCTCTATCTTGCCCCACCCCCTCCCCCTCTCTCCACTGGTAACCACTAATTTGTTCTCTGTATCTGTGAGTCTGTTTTTGTTCTGTTATATTGATTCGTTTATTTCATCTTTTAGATTCCACATATAAGTGAAAACATGCAGTATTTGTCTTTTTCTGTCTGACTTACTTCACTAATGGTAATACCCTACAGGTTTTGTTGCAAACGGCATTATTTCATTCTTTTTTATGGCTGAGTAATAATCCATTGTATATATGTACCACATCTTCTTTAATCATTCATCTGTTGATGGACACTTAGGTTGCTTCCATATCTTGGCTATTGTAAATAGTGCTGCTACGGATGTTGTCCATAGCTAGCTTCTTAAGTATTCTTATGGCATTGTTATGATAAATGGCACAAAGCTACTTAAATGGTGGGGCTGTAGGTCATGTAGGTGGCAGTAAACCCCCCTATATTAGGAGTGGTCCGGTTGATGCAGATGTTGGTGTCTAATTTATAGGTTCAGTTATATCCAGTAGGAGAAAGCCTGCATCACTCCAGGCTTAGTCTGAGGTCCCCTCTTGCATTACGAGTCCTTAGAACTGATTCTTTTTTTCCCTTCACCGTGCTTCATCCTGTCCCAGCAGTGAACCCTCCAATCCCATAGAACACGTGACAACTATGCTTAGTGATGTGACAAGATTTTTAGCCACTTGCAGGGAAAAAAAATTAGAAAGTGAACTATACTGCTAAAGAGATGTTTCTGCCAGTATTTCTAAACGCAAGAATCTGTCTTCTCCATGCATACTGTCCACAGCTGCATATTGCCCACTTCTTCTTTCCTCAGCTGGCTCCCTCCTGAGCCGCCTTTTACCACCAGTAGTGGTGGCCGGCACAGAGGGACTCTGGCAGTATTCTGGGATCCCTGACCACGGTTTGTACGTGGGGAGGTTCAAACCGCAGCACAGGCTCAGGGTAGCAGTTTCCATACTGACTCCTCTCAAAAGATATCTCTTATTATTTTTGGCTCGTTTAAAGGTTGAAGGAGGAGGAGGAATTTGGAAGAAGGTGGGCGGAGGTGAGAAATTAGACTCCAAATTCCTTCTTCTAATACTATGCCCACCTCATTTTCTGTCATCATCAAGGCAGATGTTGAACTTGGCCTGAAACACTTGTTGGAAGTATCGTCAGCCTTTGGAAATATTTATATGAAAGTCATTTACTCCAAAGGGCATGGGTTTTGGGGTTGCGTCTTTTCTGAACTGAGTGACAGCGTTTGTCGCTGAGCTGACCCGGGACCGCAGCTGGTGCTGAGTGACTCCTGCTAGAAGGCCAGGACCGTGCCGTGCGTCCACTTGAATCCCCTGGGAGGTGTCGGCTAGTTATCATCTGAGCAGTTGTTCCTAGAGCATTAGCACGTGTTGCATGTTTTTCTACTCTGATTACAGATGTTCAACTTCTTTGCACAAAATCCCTTGAATAAACTGAAACGTTTCCGTGTAAAAAGCTTTGACAGGGGAATGCTGAAACCACATCTGCCTGGAGACTGTGACACCAAATCCTTCAGTACTTCGTCTAAATATAGTCTACTTTTAATTATCCACACAGAGAGGGCAGTGGCATGGGTAATCCAGAAATCATTGTGGTTTGGTTTTAGAATATATGCTTTATTCTTGACTTTAAGGCGGGTGTGTGGACCAGAATAAATGATGCTCTAAGTGCATAGCCTTTGGAAGACTTGACTCGTTAGGCATATTGTCTGGTTTCACTTTCCCAGTCCTTCTGTTTAGGATCCTCCCTGCCCCCTTTTACCCAGAAGATGGTTTCACCCTCACTTCCTACCCTCCAGCTCCTGGCCCCCAACTGATAATATGTACCGGCCAGAGCTGAGCTGTCTTTTCTCTGAAAGTCACCCAAGGCCTGTCGTGCATATGGAGAAAGTATAATTTTAGTCTTGTAATGTTCAGCAGACTTGTTTTCCAATGATAGTGTACGTGCTAATAGTGTAACACTTAAGAGCAGAGTCCCTAGAGGCAGACAGCCGGGATTTGAATCTTAGCTCTGTCACATATTAGCTGTGGCACCTTGGGCACGTTAGTTAACTTCTCTGTGCTTCAACTGCCTTATCAGTAAGATGGAGATGATAATTGTACTACCTCGTAGGGTTTTTTTGAAGATGAAATTTATAAAGCACTCAGAAGAGTGCCTGGCATATAGTAAGCATATATATATAAGTGCTTGTTATTGTTTTAATGAAAGAAAAAGAAATATGGTATGTTTCATTCATTTATTCAGTACATTTCTCAAGCACTTAAAACTGTACAAAGGCTTCTAACTTGAATGTTGCAAATAAGAAGGTAAAAGGAGATGATCTAAGGGGACGGGGGTGGAAGCAGCAAATACGATGGAGATTATCTAGATGTCCTTGTTTTCAATTTTCCAGTTCTTCGAGCCGCTGTGGCCAGGAATGTGTCTGTGGCTGAAGGAAAGGAGCTGGACCTGACCTGCAACATTACAACGGACCGAGCGGACGACGTCCGACCCGCGGTGACGTGGTACTTCAGCAGGACGCCTGACAGCACCTTGCCCGGCCCCCATGTGTTGGCTCGGCTGGACCATGATTCCCTGGTGCACAGCTCTCCTCACATGGCCTTGAGTCACGTGGATGCACGCTCCTACCATTTACTGGTTCGAGATGTTAGCAAAGAAAATGCTGGCTACTATTTCTGCCACGTGGCGCTCTGGACACCCGGGCACAACAGGAGCTGGCATAAGGTGGCAGAGGCCATGTCGGCCCCAGGTGCTGTGGCTGTGACCTGGCTAGGTGAGTGGTTTGGAGGGATGGCTCTTCACCTCTCTGGCTTAATCCCTCCTCTGGGATATGGAGAGGAGTAAGGGAGCTGTGTGTTCTGCATTGTTTGGGCCTTCTTGATATCAGGACAAGCATACTCTGTCCTGCATAGATCCCAAGCTGGGGGAGAAAGCAAAACTGGCTGAAATAGAATCTGGCAGGCAAGGGAAATGTTTAGATAATGTGGCCTCAGTTGTCTCAGTACCCTCCTCTGAGAGGATATATATTCCTTTTGTTGTCGAGATTTGCAGGGTCGGGGGCCCTGCTGAATGGCTCTTTGAAATGGATCTTTGTTGGAGGGAGAACACTGCCATTCTCCCTTTCCTTTGCCTAGATTCCTAGGTACTCTCTGGCAGGAGCTGGGGCTTTTCTAAAGCCCAGGGAAGAAAAAGAATTCCTTTAGTTAATGGAACACGTTTTTTTCACCGAATGCCCTGGAATGCCCAAATGAATTTTTTTTTTTACAGATACCAGTTAAATCCAGGGGGCTTCCTGCTTCCCCTGCTCTTTTGGAGGGCTCTCTCCCCACGTCCGATTCCCAAGGGAGGAGCAGAGTGGCCCTCAACTGTTGCCCTCCTTGCCACCTATGTTATTGTTACTTGTCATATATGTGAAGGTCATTGTCACATCCTCTTCTTTTTTTACCAGGCTCACCTTCCCCATCTCTTATTTTCCTGAATGCTTGCCCTCCAGGGCCGACTTTTCCTAATTTTGTTACTATCTTGTAATTAATCGCAAGTGGACTTAGGCAGGATGGGGCCGGGTGGAGTGTGGAGTGCTTCGCTTCCCAAGTCCATTACTGCAAAGATGGAGACAGGCCTGCCGGTTAGCCTCTTCCCTGTTTTGAGCTTGGTCTCTCTACTGTCCCCTGACTGTTCCGAGCCCGCATGAAGGCATTTGGCATTGCTCTATTAGGAGGTAAAACAGATCTTCAAAGGCTCAGAAATCATTTCCTCCTTTGTCTAATGCTAAACATCCTCCCGCCGTGAGCCCCAACTCATTTCTCAGCTCTTCCTTGTCTCTGCAGTGAAATCTTCTCCTGGACTAGTGGCACATTCACTGTCTGTTTCTTCCTAATAAGCTGTTATTTGGCAAAGACGGGGAGTTGGCAAGTGGGGACCGAGGGGGCAGGGAGAAGACGAGTAATAAGAGAGTAAGCAGAGGGTCCGTCCAATTCTGAGCGAGACCGGGCGGGGTGTTAGTCATCCCTGGTAGCAAAGTGATTCTTTAATATCTACAAAGTGAAAGGAGCGGGTTCATCTGGCGAGCTTTTATTCCTGCCGTCTGAACCCCGTGCGAGAAACTCATCATGAAGTACTGAACTGGAACAACGTTAGCCCAGCTAGACCTCTCCTTAGCAACCTTCAAAATAAAACAGATGTTGTCGGCACCAGAAGAAGAGTTTTCAGCCCTGGAGCTGAATGTGTCTCACAGCCCTGATCCTCGGTGCCTTGTGCGGTGCTGTCAGTTCCCAACGCGGATGCTCCGCACCCCTCCCCCACCGACTTAGATGGCCTCTTTGAAGTCCTCATGTGCTGTCAGGAAACAGGAGGGGAACTCGGGGAGGGAATGGGCTCTTTTAGCTGGAAGGGATTTGTTGGTGGCTGTGTTCTCCAGAGAGTGGGAAGAAATAAAGAGACTAAATTGTGGGAAAAGGTTTGGTTATTATTCTGAGGATCCAACACGGTTGTTGCGAAAGCTGTCAGTGTGCTTTTCCCTGGCTGATCTAAGGCCCCAGACCCCACATCTCTCACAGTTCTTTGCACGTAATGGGCACTCAGTAAACACTGGCCTGATGGGTAGATAAACCAGCACCAACACATGGATATGTTAAAATATGTGCATAGGAAAAGAAGAATTGCAAAGAAAGCAATAAGTTCAGCTCAGAATATTCAGAGATACTGCACATGGGCAAACCTGTCAGGAGTGTAAGTGGTATTCTTCTCCTGTCTTCCCCTTAAATCTCTCCTCCTTCCCTGTGCCTCTGACTCATACCATTACAGCTCCCTGGACACTTGTCAGGAGGCGAGTTGGGCCTGAGTACAGCGGTAGGCTTTTTCTCCAGGACCTCCCAATTGGATTCTCCGCTCAGCAGTGATCAGGCCTGGTTTGACACTGTGTGATTCTCTCTAGATCTACAACATGTCTGCGTATGCATGTGGATACCATGCCACATGTAAATTGGGGCCTGCTGAGGCTAACTGAGAGGTGGCAATAAGACAGGAAGTAGTCTGTTTAGATAGGTCATCTTATGTTGTGTGACTGTGGAATGTTGTCACAGAAGAGCTCTTGAGAAAGCCAGTTTCCTGTGCAGGTATTACACAAAATGCTCAATTTTGCTACCTGACATATTAAACATAATAACTACCGTGTATTGAACACTTACTGCGTGCCAGGGACTAGGCCAAGGGCTTTACACGCATTAAATATTTGATCCCTGCAAACAGTGCGAGTGAGGTACTGTCCCAATCCCCACCTGAAAACCACTGATTTTCATTTTGCTCACAATTTTGAGGGTCAGGAATTAGGGAAGAACTCAATGGGGTTCATCTCTGATGCACATGGTGACAGCTGGGACAGCTAGGGCTGGGGATCCCCTTCCAGATGGCTTTCTCATGCACTTGTCACCACGTTCCAGGGCATCTCTCTCTGTCCCCAAGTGGTGTCTCATCCAGGCCCTGTCCATGTGGCTTGGGTTTCTCATGGCGCCGTCTTCTCAGGACAGTCATTCTTCTTACGTGGCGGCTGGCTGCCAAGACGCAGGAAGTAGAAGTGCCTGGCTAGTTGAAAGCTATCCCTGGGACTGGTACAGTGCACCTCCGCTGTTTTCTATTGGTCAGAGCCATCACAGAGTCTGTCCAAGTTCAAGGGGGTAGAGAAAGAGACGCCATCTCTTAATGGGAGACCAGCAAGGTCACATTTCAGAAAGGGCATGTGAGATGGGAAACGTTACTGCATCATCTTTGGAAAGTAGAATCTATACAGCGGTTAATCCTTGTTCCTTTTATTTCCAAAGAAATGTTTAGAATGGCTTGGACAGAATTATGGCCCTAGGTCAAGTCTGTCCCAAGTATTTTCATCTTGAGGGGAGTCTGTCCCGAGTATTGTCATCCTATGTGGAAACAGTTTGGCTTTGGAGATCAGCTTCACTCCTGAAACTCTAAAGCATAGAGTCCTAAAAGCTGGGTCGTTCTTGTCCTCATTTGCTTGGGTGCACTGAGTAGATGAGGGATTGAAGCTGATTGGGGTCTTCTCACGTTCCATCGTGTTAACCAGAGACATCAGGGCAATGACGTGAATGGGTCTGTCAAGTCCAGGAGCACTTGTAGCAGCTGGGAGGACTATAATTTTTTAGAGGGTAAGAAAAAAATCTCTTTACTTAGGATGGATGCCCTACTTTTGAAGGCAAAAAGATTTAAGTTGGGTTGCAAAATGAAGTCCAATTTAAAGCAGGAGGCACAAAAATAAAATCAAGATCAAAAGGGGTAAAAAAAAAATCAAAGAATAGGTATTGCAAGATGGTTGGGATGGATTAGTGACTGCATTTGAGCACTGAATTTGCCTCTGAAGTTTTGGAGAGTTGAGGCAAAAGAGATGTGATTATACAGTCCTCCTCTGATGGTGGAAAACAAACAAAAGAGAGACAAACCTTTTCTTGGCACTGAGTTTATCATGCGCTTGTTTTATTTAAGGGGCATTCGATAGCATAATGGACAGTGCTTTCAACTGTTCTTCTACAAACGCTCTAAGTGATTGTTTAAATGGATGTTTCTTATATCCACTCCCCATAAAAGCTGAAGGCATAAATCTTAAGTGTGTGAAGGAGTTTTTGTAAGAGACTGAGTTACCGTGGAGGACGCATGTCGCTTTGTGTTGATCCAATTTAGTATATGGTGAAAACTACGGAGAATCGGGAGGAATGGCTGGTTAATCTGCATGTGAAGCCATCTCTCTCTGCTATCAGATGTCTTAAATGAGCCCTTGGCAAGAGTTGGATAGTAATCAGTTCATGGTTGAGTTCTCTGCCCGAAGTCCCAGACTTCTGTGGTGTTAATTGGAGAGGGTTCCACGGGCTTCAGATACAGGAGCAGGAAACGGCAGAGCCGAGTGGTGCTGCTCGGGCTTAGGCACCTGATTTGCATTCTTCCCCACTTGCGGACCGTCCCCTCTTCCAGCCGTGTGCCAGCGAGGAAGGTAATTATTTTTCTTTAAAAGGAGCTGTTAATCTGCTAAGTACTTGGTAGAGACTTGAGAGTTCTTTGCCGTCTACAGAAGATAAGATTTAGATCTGCAGAATTTTTTTTTCTTTTTTTTTTGCGGTACACGGGCCTCTCACTGTTGGGACCTCTCCCGTTGCGGAGCACAGGCTCCGGACGCGCAGGCTCAGCGGCCATGGCTCACGCGCCCAGCCGCTCCGCGGCATGTGGGATCCTCCCGGACCGGGGCACGAACCCGCGTCCCCTGCATCGGCAGGCGGACTCTCAACCACTGCGCCACCGGGGAAGCCCCCCAGAGAATATTTAATTGTTGTATACCAATGATGATAGTGGCGACTCTTTGACAATTAGTCAACTCGCTCAGCTGCATCTAAAGTACCTGCCCAGTTCAGGGTAATAAAACTGGCATCGGCAGAAAAAAGGGCCCTCTTCCTCCTGTTTCTTCTGACTCGTGCTTGCAGCCTGTTCATCTAATTAGCTCTCCCAAGTTAACTAAACTTCAAAGGGGGCATTAGAACATGGCCCTGTTGTACACAGTTCAGGATCAGTGCCTCAGCTGTTATCATCCCTCTTGTCTTCTGGGATGGAGCTGGCTTTGAGAAGCATGAATAACTGGGTGTGTAATGAGGTTGTGCAATTCGGCCCTAGTGGGAGCCAAGCCACGGAGCCAAAGCCTCTCCTACGATTCTGCTCCCCCACCCCCCACGCGCTGTGCAAGATCTTAGTCTTTGAACTTAACCTCCTTTGGGCTTTGATTTCGGTTTTGGTTTGGTTTGGTTTAGGAAAAGTACGTGAAAATAATATCTATCATATAAGGTTGTTCTGAAGATTAAACCAGCATGCAAGGAAAGTGTATGGCCTGGTCCCTGGCATACAGGAAGCCCTCCATAAATGCCAGTTATTAGTATCCTTGTACCTTCCTTACAGAATTGTTGTGAGAGTGAGTAAATGAGGTAATCTGTGAAATCCCCCGGTTCAGGTCCCTGCATGTGGTAGGCACAAGATATCTGCTTTTACAAATTAGCCAATGATTCGGAACATTTTCATTGTTTTGGAAGTTATGACAAAGGAGTTTAATGACCCATAATCAAAAAACAAAGTCTTTCTTGGTGGGGCTTGCAGCATGGGAGGCCGCAGCTTCAGGAGGTGGTGTGCAAATGAGCAGGTCGTCCTGGGAGCTAGATTAGGGAGAGATCCTTGTTTCTTGGAAGGTTAGTGATGTCGTGCCTTAGACTGGCCTCAGTATTCTGTAAAAGGGCTTACGATGTGGGTGGGTTGTTTGTTTGTGTTAAACTTTTGGAGTAGAAATTTACCCAGAAGTAGAACAAACCACCAGCTTCAACAGTTATCAGTATTTTGCTAATCTTATTTCATCTCTCTTCCCTCCCCTAGACACACACACGCACATACACTCTCTCTCTCTTTCTTTCCCCTGCCCCCTCTTTTCTTTTCCTTCTGGAAGAATGTAAAACACATCCCAGACATCATGTCATTTTGCCATTAAATACTTTAGTATGCATCTTTAACTGATAAGCATTTTTTAAACATAACCACTATTACATTCTTAGATGATTTCTTGATGAGATCAAGCAGAATATAGCAGTAATCAGTAGTGTAACACTTATGCTGAAAATGAGCATTTTTATGCAAAATATTAAATTTAGTCCAGTTCAGCAAGTGTGTTAATGTCTTTTATGTACAAGGCACTGCATACATAGCACACACAGATGAATCAAATAGTGGGTCCCAGACCCTGAGAAGAGCCCTATAGAAGGTCCATGAGGCAGACAGACCTGTAACTGAAGTTCAAGGGAATGTTCAAGTAAAGTCCTCAGAGAGCAGGGAACCTGGCGGGTGGTAGGGTCTCTGTGAATGTTTGCTGAGTAAGAAGTAGAGTTTGGGACAGGCTGGTGAGTTCACAGGAGGCTTCCTGTTCAGTAGGAGAGGCTACCTGAAGAGGTCTGTGCACGACGGACCTTGAGGAATAGGCCCAATCTCTGCCAACAAGTTTTAAAATTGTGAAACAACAATAAAGGAAGATTTCCATACATGCACCAAAACATAAAAGAAATAGGCACCCACTCACACGCCTACCATTCTGACGTAGTGGAGTCATATCTTTTCTAGGAGTGTAAGTCTGAAGGCGACCTCCAAGGCTGGGGGATCGTTCAGATGACCTTTGCACATCCTTTAAATCACTGGAACTTATGCCTTGTAAGTCCACAAGAAGCCACGTGTTTGTTTGTTTTTGCATTAGGATCCTCCTTTTGCGGGCCTAAGATTTAGTTTTAAGAGAACAAGGAGACCAACCAGTCAATGAAGAGATTTTGCTCTTCTGCCAAGCTGGCATTCCTGTAACTAGATGCACACGCACTGCAACCCCTGTACTCTCCTTTCTGCACATTTGGATACATAGATTTAAACAGATCCATCAAGGGGGAGAGGAGGGAGTAGAATGGGGGAATCGGCTCAGTCGTTTACTCAGCGCCTTACTGAGCAGGTGTCCCGGGCGCTGAGGCCCAGGCAACAGGCGGGAAGAAGCAGAGGAGGTGATGAGGGAGTGGTAACAGGCGCCACCGGCACAGAGTCTAGAGCGTGTACAAGAGGGCAGTGGGCGGTGGAGCTGGACAGAGGGCTTAGACTCACACCCTGCAGGGCCTTGAATGCCAGGCTGGCGAGTGTGTTCTTCACTCAGTAGGTGAGAGAAAAGCCACCTACTGGGAGGGTTCTTGAACAGATGACCTGGCGGTGGTGTGAGCCTAGAGGCAGGTTGGAAGGTTATTATAATAGTCTTGGCTGGTGGCAGAGGGCCAGGACGGGAATGGTGGTCGTGAGGTTTTCACTTCTGTGCACAGATATTTATAGAGCACCTACTGTGTGTGAGGCCTGGAATGTGAGAAGTGGAAGAGACGCTGAGGAGGGAGAATGGTGAGACTTAGGCACCGTCTGAAGAGAGTGGGATATGGCACACCTTTCAAGAGGGGGGACTGGGAGAGTGAACGGTGGGGTGTGGTACCAGGAGCAGCAGTTGGCAAGTTAGGAGGAGGAGCCAGTTGTGTGTGTTTGGAGTGAGGTTTCAGCTGTGTGTGTGTGTGTGTCTGTCTGTCTGTCTGTCTGTTCCCCTGCTTTGGCCCCAGCTGTTTCTTACACTCCAGGTTCAAACACTGGCACAGAGCTGTGTCCTTAGCATCTTGACTTGGTGTCTCCATTGCATCTCAAGAATAACACATTCACAACCCAATTCACCTCACTCCACACACACCTCTGCCCGTACACCCCCCACACCCCCTGCCACACATACACGGACCAGGCACCAGTCTAAGCACTTTCACGTGTATTATTTTAACTGTTAATCCTCATGATAACATTATGAGGTGGTTACTGTTATTCTCCCCATTTTTACAGATGAGGCACCAGAGAGGTTAAGTAATCTGCCTAAGGTCACACAGCAAGTGAAGGCAGAGCCAGGATTCAAATACAGTCTGACTTCCAGACCCCTGGCTCCTCACCACTGCTCTTTACTGCTTCACAGTTTGTTGTTCAGGTTAATGTGGTGACACATGCGAAGGGTCTTCGCGTTATGCTCGGAATGGAGCAAGCTGCTGCTGCTTCATGAGGGCTCTTGATGATCTGGTGTTCCCATTTGGTCCTGACAGGACTGAGGAGGGCAGTCTTGCTGTGTGCACAACCAGTTCAAGTCTGTCCTTTCCACATTAAATGAACTTGGTTGTCCTTGTCCTCACTCTAGTTGCTGTGCCGAAGTCCCACATGAGGAAAGGGTCTGAAACCCTGGATGTGGGCTAAGTTGGGAATACCTTGTCTTATGCGTGTGATGGTGTAAATACATTTCAGTGTTTGTTCCATGGTCAGCAGTCACTGGAGAGGCAGCGTGTGTGTTAGCACGCTGCCCAGGGCCAGGAAACCCCCAAGCTGTGTATCTTTGGCACATTCACCTGTGAAACGAGGTGGCAGATGACATTCTAGCATATTTCTCTGTAATGTCCACATCACTGAGGACATTCTCCCATCAGCTGGCAGAGCTGCGCTGCTTCAACTTTTTTTTTTTTTTTTTTTTTTTTTTTTGCGGTACGCGGGCCTCTCACTGTTGTGGCCTCTCCCGTTGCAGAGCACAGGCTCCAGACGCGCAGGCTCAGCGGCAATGGCTCACGGGCCCAGCCGCTCTGTGGCATGTGGTATCCTCCCGGACCGGGGCATGAACCCGTGTCCCCTGCATCGGCAGACGAACTCTCAACCACTGCACCACCAGGGAAGCCCTGGTTCAGCTTTTTATGGAACAGGGTCCAGGCTCACTTGCAATTAAGTGCTTGTGAAGATGACATTTGAGGGAATTAGGATTTTGAGTTCTTTCCATTTCCTGGTCCCTGAGTCATTCTTGGGGAAGTCATGATGTTATACATTTCGTTAGAAGTATAAATCACAAAACAACAGTTCCTTGACCTCAGCAGTTTATAATTTATATGAGTCATAAATAAAAGCAACGTTAAATTAAACTGTTTGATGGAGGTGATGTGAATACAGTGTTGGCAAATGGAAAATTCTGTTTAGGTAGAATCATTTGTCTCCTAGCAGGCAAAGCGCTACAGGAGAAAAATGTAGCTTTTTTCCAGAAGTCTTAGTATCAAGGCAGCAAACATTTATTGAGTGACTACTCTATACACGGCTGTATGTTTGAACCTTAGGGACAAGACCTTCAAGCAAGGAGTAATAACTGCTTTACAACAGTACCTACACGGTTTATGGGAACACAGAGAAAGGGTGTCCAGGAAGGGAGCGCAGAGGAGGTGACACTGAAGAATGAGAGCAAGTTTGCAGGGCAGTCAAGAGGAGAGGCCACCGCTAACAGGTCACCCGGTGGTGCAAGACTGCAGTGACTGGAGAACTTCAGATGATTAGATGTGACATGCAGAGGAGGTATTGGTAGAGGAAAGGAAGCAGTGAAGGGGGTCCTCATACCAGCTCCTGGGAGGCTTTGAAATGTGGAGTTGCAGAAATGGATTAAATGCAAACAGTGAACCTCACAGGAGGAGGGGTTCTATACAAGTGAAAAATAACAGGACTGAGACAGTGGCAGTGGGGACACTAGGAGAGCACTTGCTGGCTTCCCTCCCTCCCTCATCAGAATTTGCACCTGGCAGGAAGCAGGATGGTCATAGTGAGCGGGCTTTACTAGAGCCAGGATCACAGTGAGCTGCCTTCAAGGTTGGCAGAATTGAATGGGAGAGTTACATGTGTCAGTGAAAAAAATACTGTTTGGGGAGTTGGAGGATGGCCGTCCACAGGAGGAATGATGACCTGAGGGCCTTGCCTTTGGGTCAAAGCCAAGGATGGCAGGAACCCGTGACACGGTGGGTTGACTGGCCTCAAGAGCTAGAATGTACTCTGAGGTTGGGTTTTCCAGTGCTGTGCCAGTGGGGGCTTTGGAGGTCTGTGGGCACTGCTTGGCATGCCAGAGAACGTCTTGGTAGAGCATGGACACCAAACTTCTTAAGAGATTCTTCTCAGAAGACTCCAACTTCCTGGGGAAACTAACAGCTGGCTTCACCCTCTAGAAAGATCAAGACTCTGAGTGGGGACACTTGGCTTCTGGCCTTGGGAGGTTTTCTCGAGGGGGGACAGTGGGGACAGTGTTGTGCAAGTTTTGCAATAACAGACTCTCAGAGGATCCTTCCCATACAACATGAAGACTTCCGTTTCTATCACTGTAGCTAATAGAACGGGCATTTAATTGTCAGGACAACAATAGTGCTTATCTTGTTCCTTTTGCTAATTCTTGGTAAATTGCTCTGTCTGATTTGATTTTTTTTTTTTTTTTATCCTGGCCCCTCTCTCTCTTTTAGAACCAGACTATCAGGTGTACCTGAATGCTTCTAAGGTCCCTGAGTTCTCAGATGACCTCACCGAGCTGGAATGCCGGATAGTGGATATGGAGAGCACCGAGGCGAGTGTCCGTTTCACGGTGTCCTGGTACTACAGGGTGAACCGGCGCAGCGATGACGTGGTGGCCAGCGAGCTCCTCGCAGTCATGAACGGGGACTGGACGCTGAAGTATGGAGAGAAGAGCAAGCAACGGGCCCAGGACGGAGACTTCATTTTTTCTAAGGAGCGTACAGACACGTTCAATTTCCGAATCCAAAGGACTACAGAGGAAGACAGGGGCAGTTACTACTGTGTTGTGTCTGCCTGGACCAAACAGCGTAACAACAGCTGGGTGAAGAGCAAGGACGTCTTCTCCAAACCTGTCAGCATATTTTGGGCATCAGAAGGTAGGCACTTCCTTCTTGTTCATGAACATTTTTGTTTTGTTTTGGCTTAAGTCATCCCACTGCATTTTCAGATGCACAGTCACTCTGCAGGTTTCCATGTACACTAGGGATCCAAGAAATTCACACTCCAGTGACTGTGCCTCTTATCCTCAGCACGAACCCCTTTACGATGATGACGTTGAGAAGGGTAAGTCCAGCAAGAGGGCTGGGGCTTGGTCGGTGGTAGGAGATCATCTTGTAGGAGCTCACAGGGTGCCTGGTGTACGCCATCGACCTGTGGCCCCACTGGGTGACCTGAAGCCAAACTTTGCACATGCCTCTGAGAGTGTATCCAGGCCCATGAGTTCCCGCTGGTTGCAGGCACATTTCAGATGCCCCAGAATGAGCGGGCAGCCCCAGGCCACTGCACCTGCCCCGGAGCGGTCAGTCACCCATTCAGAGAGAGTGTTCCGGGGGAGAGCTGACAAGAACTTAAGGGAAGCAGTTTCTTTGATGTTTATCCTCCCGAATGCTCAGAGCCCTGTGTGCCTTGGGATGTCAGACTTGTCGAGTCTTTTATCCCTGGTCTAGTCCGTCACTGCAGGAAGGCCAGGCCTCCGGGGTCCTCCTTTGTGCCTCGGATGTGAAGCACCGTACAGCCCACCACATGCTTCTGTCAACTCATTGTCACGCATCTGAGATCCCCAAACCCCAAACAGGGCCCTCTAGGGCTTGGCAAAATCTCCTGCTTCCTGACCTCATCTCTGAATAGTCCTTTCTCTTCCTCACAGTAAACATGACCCACCTCGCTCTCCCCAAGGACACCATTTCCCCTGGAGCCTTCCTGAGTGGTGGTGTTTTCTTCCCACAGTGTAACTGGGTCTAGATGAGTCAGGTGCCCTCCTCGTCCCTCACTGCAGCCTCCAGGCTCTTTTCCCTCCTCCCTAAAAACATCCAACTTCAGATCTCCTGTCATCAGATCATTCCACCTCTTCTCATTGCCGTCACCTATCAACTCCTGGGTCCTCCTCACGCATTCTTTGAAGATGCTCAGTTTTGTCTCGCAGCCACTCTCCACTTTTCCTCCTGTCTTGCTAGTTTCACTATCCATATGGGCGCTGGGGCACATTTGGCTGCACATTGGAATCACCTGAGGAGCTTTAAAAAAATACTGATGTTTGAGTCCCACAAGAGGTTCTGTCTTAATTGGCCTGAGGTTCCGTGCAATCTGGGCATTGGAATTGTCAGATGCTCCCAAGGTGGTTCCCAGCTGCATCTAAGGTTGAGAAACCTTTCATTCTCAGTCCCCTGTCCTCCTTTCTAGTCATTATGACCTCTGTCCTATTTGGTTATTCACTCCCAAGCTCACACCCTGCACTAGACATCTCACTTCTGATGACTGAGAGCTCAGTACTCTCAGTGCCAAACAGCCTATCCTGTAAACACACCTATCTTTCTACATCACTCCCATTGTTTCCCACTGGCCTATTTTAGATCTCTTGTTGTGAGTTTTTTTTTTTTAATTAAAACTAAACTCATCTTGGTCTTGCTTCCCCCTCCATCTGTCTGTTCCCCATACCCCTTGCCCACTCATTTCTGTTCCTTTCCTTTGATAGGCAAAGGATTTGATTCGTTTGTCCTCAGTGTCTCTATTTTCTCTCTTCCTGTTTGCTAATCTGCTCTAATCTGGCTTTTGCCCCGGCTGTTAAGATGACTAGTGATTGACGTATTGCAAAGTCCAGTTGTTAGTCATCTTACTTGACTTATTAGCAGGACTTAACACAGTTGATCATTCCCTCTTCTTGGAAATACTTTGGCTTTTCCTTGGCTTGTGGGATACTACCCTCTGGGCTTTTCTCCAACCTCGTAAGTCTTCTTCTCAGCCTCCTTTGCTGATTTCTGTTAATTTTCCTGATCCTCGGACATTAGATACCTGAGGACATAGTCCTTGGACTTTTCTTTTTGTTTAACCTTTAGTGATCTCTTCTAATCTCACAAATTTAAACTCCAAGAAAGAATGTGAATGGCTCAGTGGAACCTCAGGAATCAGTGGTTCTGGAAAGACCCTGTAACATACATGTCCTCCTGATAGGTTTGGTGGAACAACTATTCCCAAAATAACCCCAACATAAAAATTTTGTTTGGTACCAGATGGGTTGTAGAATTATCTCATTAAAGGATAAAAGAGTTGTGTTTAATTCATTTATCCATCCGTTCAACAAATATTTAAGTACCTTCCAAGTGCCTGACACTGAGCTATTATAATACAGATGAATTCTAATGTGTATATGCTTAGGGATTATTTTTTTTTGACGGAGAGGCAGGGAGTCACACACTTTAAGTTCGTAGCCCTGGACACTGGTTCAAAATGTTAATATAGCATCTCTGTGGAAATGACTGGATCTACAAATGTAAGCTCCAGTCACTTTAGTAATAATCTGTTTTATAATGTTACCATCATATGATGAAACAGAGAGAACCCATTGCTCCCTTGCTCTGCTCTTCCAAGCAGGCTGGTTAGGCTAAATGTACTTTCCCTGCACCCAGTGGAGCCTCAGAGGGGAGAGGCAAATGGCATTGCCCAGAGCCCTGTCTTCCCCAGTTCACTAGAAGCGAGTTTTCCCTCACACCCTTCGGGGCACCAGCAGCTTCCCAAATCCTCTCTCTGGGTGAAACTTCTCAAGGACTTGAAAATCCTTAAAAACAAATTCTCACCCATCCATCCCCTGTTCCCTCACACCCATTAAATCGAATCAGACTGCTCTACCTCTTCCAGCGTGGTGGATTTCAGCCTGCTTACTGACACACGTGATTTCTTTTCTGAGTTTCCAGATTTTCTTAAATGCTACTGTGCGGCAATTTGCAAATAAATTCCTATTTCCCTGACATTGTGCTTCCAGATGCATATCCATTTACCTAATCCTGTTAGAAATCATGTCTTTCTGGTACTTCATTGCAGATTCCGTGCTTGTGGTGAAGGCAAGGCAGCCCAAGCCTTTCTTTGCTGCCGGAAATACATTTGAGATGACTTGCAAAGTATCTTCCAAAAATATTAAATCGCCACGCTACTCGGTTCTCATCATGGCTGAGAAGCCTGTTGGGGACCTCTCCAGTCCTAACGAAACCAAGTACATCATCTCCCTGGACCAGGATTCTGTGGTGAAGCTGGAGAACTGGACAGATGCATCGCGGGTGGATGGCGTTGTGTTAGAGAAAGTGCAGGAAGATGAATTTCGCTATCGAATGTACCAGACTCAGGTCTCGGATGCAGGGCTGTACCGCTGCATGGTGACAGCCTGGTCTCCTGTTAGGGGCAGCCTGTGGCGAGAAGCAGCAACCAGTCTCTCCAATCCTATTGAGATAGACTTCCAAACCTCAGGTGAGCAGGGAACCCTGTTGAATCCTAGATTGAGCTGGAAGGGACCCTAGGGTTTTGATCCAATGGCTTCATGTTTTTAAACAATTTTACTGAAATGTAATTCACATGCCATACAATTTATCCATTTAAATATATAGTTCAGTAGTGTTCAGTATATTCAGAGTTGTGCAACCATCACCACAGTTAACTGTAGAACATTTTCATTACAACCAATAGAAACCTGCACCCTTAGCTGACACCCTTTAGCTCCCCAACCTCCTACCCCCTGGCAACCACTAATCTCCTTTCTGTCTCTATAAACTTGCGTATTCTGGACATTTCACATAAATGGAATGTAATATGTAACCTCTGTGTCTGGCTTTTCTCACTTTATTTTTTATTTTTTTTAACATCTTTATTGGAGTATAATTGCTTTACAATGATGTGTTAGTTTCTGCTTTATAACAAAGTGAATCAGCTATACATATACATATATCCCCATATCTCCTCCCTCTTGCGTCTCCCTTCCACACTCCCTATCCACCCCTCTAGGTGGTCACAAAGCACCTAGCTGATCTCCCTGTGCTATGCGACTGCTTCCCACTAGCTAGCTATTTTACATTTGGTAGTGTATATATGTCCATGCCACTCTCTCACTTCATCCCAACTCACCCTTCCCCCTCCCCGTGTCCTAGAGTCCATTCTCTACGTCTCCGTCTTTATTCCTGACCTACCCCTAGGTTCTTTTTTTTAGATTCCATATGTATGTGTTAGCATACGGTATTTCTTTTTCTCTTTCTGACTTACTTCACTCTGTATGACAGTCTCTAGGTCCATCCACCTCACTACAGATAACTCAATTTCATTTCTTTTTATGGCTGAGTAATATTCCATTGTATATATGTGCCATGTCGTCTTTATTCATTCATCTGTTGATGGACACTTAGGTTGCTTCCATGCCCTGGCTATTGTAAATAGAGCTGCAATGAATATTGTGGTACATGACTCTTTTTGAATTATGGTTTTCTCAGGGTATATGCCCAGCAATGGGATTGCTGGGTCGTATGGTAGTTCTATTTTTAGTTTTTTAAGGAACCTCCATAGTGTTCTCCATAGTGGCTGTATCAGTTTACATTCCCACCAACAGTGCAGGAGGGTTCCCTTTTCTCCACACCCTCTCCAGCATTTATTGTTTGTAGATGTTTTGATGTTGGCCACACTGACCGGTGTGAGGTGATACCTCACTGTAGTTTTGATTTGCATTTCTCTAATGATTAGTGATGTTGAGCATTCTTTCATGTGTTTGTTGGCAGTCTGTATATCTTCTTTGCAGAAATGTCTATTTAGGTCTTCTGTCCATTTTTTGATTGGGTTGTTTATTTTTTAGACGTTGAGCTGCATGAGCTGCTTGTAAATTTTGGAGATTAATCCTCTGTTAGTTGCTTCCTTTGCAAATATTTTCTCCCATTCTGAGGATTGTCTTTTCATCTTGTTTATGTTTTCCTTTGCTGTGCAAAAGCTTTTAAGTTTCATTAGGTCCAATTTGTTTATTTTTGTTTCCATTTCTCTAGGAGGTGGGTGAAAAAGGATCTTGCTGTGATTTATGTCAAAGAGTGTTCTGCCTATGTTTTCCTCTAAGAGTTTGATAGTTTCTGGCTTTACATTTAAGTCTTTAATCCACTTTGAGTTTATTTTTGTGTATGGTGTTAGGGAGTGTTCTAATTTCATTCTTTAATATGTAGCTGTCCAGTTTTCCCAGCACCACTTATTGAAGAGGCTGTCTTTTCTCCATTGTATATTCTTGCCTGCTTTATCAAAAATCAGGTGACCAGGGTTTCCCTGGTGGCGCAGTGGTTGAGAGTCCGCCTGCCGATGCAGGGGACATGGGTTCGTGCCCCGGTCCAGGAAGATCCCGTGGAGTGGCTGGGCCCATGAGCCATGGCCGCTGAGCCTGTGCGTCTGGAGCCTGTGCTCTGCAATGGGAGAGGCCACAACAGTGAGAGGCCCGCGTACCACAAAAAAAATAAATAAAAAGAAATAAGGTGACCATATGTGCGTGGGTTTATCTCTGGGCTTTCTATCCTGTTCCGTTGATCTATATTTCGGATTTTGTGCCAGTACCATATTGTCTTGATTACTGTAGCTTTGTCCTATAGTCTGGAGTTTGGTAGCCTGATTCCTCCAGCTCCGTTTTTCTTTCTCAACATTGCTTTGGCTATTCGGGGTCTTTTGTGTTTCTATACAAATTGTGAAATTTTTTGTTCTAGTTCTGTGAAAAATGCCATTGGTAGTTTAATAGGGATTGCATTGAATCTGTAGATTGCTTTGGGTAGTAGAGTCATTTTCACAATGTTGATTCTTCCAATCCAAGAACATGGTGTATCTCTCCATGTGTTTGTATCATCTTTAATTTCTTTCATCAGTGTCTTATAGTTTTCTGCATATAGGTCTTTTGTCTCCTTAGGTAAATTTATTCCTAGGTGTTTTATTCTTTTTGTTGCAGTGGTAAATGGGAGTGTTTCCTTAATATATCTTTCAGATTTTTCATCATTAATGTATAAGAATGCAAGAGATTTCTGTGCATTAATTTTGTATCGTGCTACTTTACCAAATTCATTGATTAGCTCTAGTAGTTGTCTGGTAGCATCTTTAGGATTCTCTATGTATAGTATCATGTCATCTGCAAACAGTGACAGCTTTATTTCTTCTTTTCCGATTTGGATTCCTTTTATTTCTTTTTCTTCTCTGATTGCTGTGGCTAAAACTTCCAAAACTATGCTGAATAATAGTGGTGAGAGTGGAGATAGCCTCATCCACCAGAGGGCAGACAGCAGAAGCAAGAAGAACTACAATCCTGCAGCCTGTGGAACAAAAACCACAGTCACAGAAACATAGACAAGATGAAAAGGCAGAGGGCTATGTACCAGATGAAGGAACAAGATAAAACCCCAGAAAAACAACTAAACGAAGTGGAGGAAAAGAAAAAGAATTCAGATTAATGATAGTGAAGATGATGCAGCACCTCGGAAAAAGAATGGAGGCCAGGATCGAGAAGATGCAAGAAATGTTTAACAAGGACCTAGAAGAATTAAAGAGCGAACAAACAGAGATGAACAGTACAAAAACTGAAATGAAAACTACACTAGAAGGAATCAATAGCAGAATAAATGAGGCAGAAGAACGGATAAGTGACCTGGAAGACAGAATGGTGGAATTCACTGCTGTGGAACAGAATAAAGAAAAAAGAATGAAAAGAAATGAAGACAGCCTAAGAGACCTCTGGGACAACATTAAACACAACAACATTTGCATTATAGGGGTCCCAGAAGGAGAAGAGAGAGAGAAAGGACCGAGAAAATATTTGAAGAGATTATAGTCAAAAACTTCCCTAACATGGGAAAGGAAATAGCCACCCAAGTCCAGGAAGCACAGAGAGTCCCATACAGGATAAACCCAAGGAGAAACAGGCCACGACACATAGTAATCAAATTGGCAAAAACTAAAGACAAAGGAAAACTATTGAAAGCAGCAAGGGAAAAATGACAAATAACATACAAGGGAACTCCCATAAGGTTAACAGCTGATTTCTCAGCAGAAACTCTACAAGCCAGAAGGGAGTGGCATGATATACTTAAAGTGACGAAAGGCAAGGACCTACAACCAAGGTTACTCTAGGCAGCAAGGATATCATTCAGATTCGATGGAGAAATCAAAAGCTTTACAGACAAGCAAAAGCTAAGAGAATTCAGCACCACCAAACCAGCTCTACAACAAATGCTAAAGGAACTTCTCTAAGTGGGAAACACAAGAGAAGAAAAAGACCTACAAAAAGAAACCCATAACAATTAAGAAAATGGTAATAGGAACATACATATCGATAATTACCTTAAATATGAACGGTTAAGTGCTCCAACCAAAAGACAGAGGCTCGCTGAATGGATACAGAAACAAGACCCATATATATGCTGTCTACAAGAGACCCACTTCAGACCTAGGTACACATTCAGGCTGAAAGTGAGGGGATGGAAAAAGATATTTCATGCAAATGGAAATCAAAAGAAAGCTGGAGTAGCAATACTCATATCAGATAAAATAGACTTTAAAATAAAGAATGTTACAAGAGATAAGGAAGTATACTACTTAATGATCAAGGGATCAATCCAAGAAGAAGATATAACATCATAAATATATACGCTCTGAACATAGGAGTATCTCAGTACGCAAGGCAACTGCTAACAGCTATAAAAGAGGAAATCGACAGTAACACAATAATAGTGGGGGACTTTAATACCTCACTTACACCAATGGACAGATCATCCAAAATGAAAATAAATAAGGAAACAGAAGCTTTAAATGACACAACAGACCAGATAGATTTAATGGATATTTATAGGACATTCCAAAACAGCAGATTACACTTTGTTCTCAGGTGCACACGGAACATTCTCCAGGATAGATCACATCTTAGGTCACAAATCAAGCCTCAGTAAATTTAAGAAAATTGAAATCATATCAAGCATCTTTTCAGACCACAGCGCTATGAGATTAGAAATCAGTTACAGGGAAAAAAACGTAAAAAATACAAACACATGGAAGCTAAACAGTGCATTACTAAATAAGCAAGAGATCACTGAAGGAATCAAAGAGGAAATCAGAAAATACCTAGAGACAAATGACAATAAAAACACAACGATCCAAAACCTATGGGATGCAGCAAAAGCGGTTCTAAGAGAGAAGTTTATAACAATACAAGCCTACATCAAGAAACAAGAAAAATTTCAAATAGTGGTGAGACTGGACAACCTTGTCTTCTTCCTGATCTTAGAGGAAATGGTTTCAGTTTTTCACCATTGAGAGTGGGTTTCTCATATATGGCCCTTATCATGTTGAGGTAAGTTCCCTCTGTGCCAACTTAGTGGAGGGTTTTTATCATAAATGGGTGTTCAATTTTGTCAAAAGCTTTTTCTGCATCTATTGAGATGATCATATGGTTTTTCTCCTTCAATTTGTTACTATGGTTTATCACATTGATTGATTTGCGTATATTGAAGAAACCTTGCATTCCTGGGATAAACCTCACTTGATCATGGTGGATGATCCTTTTAATGTGCTGTTAGATTCTGTTTGCTAGTATTTTGTTGAGGATTTTTGCATCTATGTTCATCAGTGATATTGGCCTGTAGTTTTCTTTCTTTGTGACTCTTTGTCTGGTTTTGGTATCAGGGTGATGGTAGTCTCGTAGAATGAGTTTGGGAGTGTTCCTCCCTCTGCTATATTTTGGAAGAGTTTGAGAAGGATAGATGTTAGCTCTTCTAGAAATGTTTGATAGAATTCACCTGTGAAGCCATCTGGTCCTGGGCTTTTGTTTGTTGGAAGATTTTTTTTTTTGCGGTACACGGGCCTCTCCCGTTGCGGAGTACAGGCTCCAGACGCGCAGGCTCAGTGGCCATGGCTCACCGGCCCAGCCACTCCGCAGCATGTGGGATCTTCCTGGACCAGGGCACGAACCCGTGTCCCCTGCACCGGCAGGCGGACTCTCAACCACTGTGCCACCAGGGAAGCCCTTGTCGGAAGATTTTTAATCACAGTTTCAACTTCAGTGCTTGTGATTTGTCTGTTTATATTTTCTATTTCTTCCTGGTTCAGTCTCGGAAGGTTGTGCTTTTCTAAGAACTTGTCCATTTCTTCCAGGTTGTCCATTTTATTGGCATAGAGTTGCTTGTAGTAATCTCTCATGATCCTTTGTATTTCTGCAGTGTCAGTTGTTACTTCTCCTTTTTCATTTCTAATTCTATTGATTTGAGTTTTCTCCCTTTTTTTCTTGATAAGTCTGACTAATGGTTTATCAATTTTGTTTATCTTCTCAAAGAACCAGCTTTTAGTTTTATTGATCTTTGCTATTGTTTCCTTCATTTCTTTTTCATTTATTTCTGATCTGATCTTTATGATTTCTTTCCTTCTGCTAACTTTGGGTTTTATTTATTTTTTTTTTTGCGGTGCTTGGGCCTCTCACTGTTGTGGCCTCTCCCGCTGCAGAGCACAGGCTCCGGACGCGCAGGCTCAGCGGCCATGGCTCACGGGCCCAGCCGCTCCGCGGCATGTGGGATCTTCCCGGACCGGGGCACGAACCCGTGTCCCCTGCATCGGCAGGCGGACTCTCAACCACTGCGCCACCAGGGAAGCCCGGGGTTTTTTTGTTCTTCTTTCTCTAATTGCTTCAGGTGTAAGGTTAGATTGTTTATTTGAGATGTTTCTTGTTTCTTGAGGTAGGATTGTATTGCTGTAAACTTCCCTCTTAGAACTGCTTTTGCTACATCCCCTCGTTTTTCACTTTAGCATGATGTTTTCAAGAGTTATCCATGTTGCAACATGTATCAGTACTTCATTCTTTTTTTAAATTTATTTTTAATTTTTTGTTGTTATATATATATGCATGTGTATACATATATATGCTTTAATGTTAGAGAGTTGCAGCCTTTTATTTAGTACCGAGAGAATGCCCGTAATTTAACACAATATCTTGATAAATGTTGCTCACAGCGTTTTAAAAAGAACAAAAATAAATGTAGTTTCTGTGTCATCTTTGACATGTTATAAATTCACAGTGCTAGCTGTTTTTTTAGGCAGCAGTGTGAGGGAAAAAGCACTGTAAAATGTAGTCCTGGATTTGGTGTTACATGAAAAATGTAGTACAATGAAAACTTTAATGTCAAAAGGAACAGTGCTTTAAAGAAAACATATATGAAATAAATGAGGTATAAACTCCATAATGTAGTCAGAAAAAGAAAATATAATTATTTGAATACTGGGGACCTTTTCTTTCAGTTGCAGCTTTTAAGTTTTTAAGTACCTGTGAATCAAATTTACATGTAACTTTTACTTAATGACATTTTTGTCTTGAGAAGTGCAAAAAAATGCCAGTAAATATCATATTTTCTATATCAGAAAATAAGTTTAGGAATCCCAAAGTGATTGGGACGTGTTGGCAAGACAATTTTTTTTCTTTTTTTTTTTTTTTTTTGGTGGCTATAGCAAACTGTGCTCTCTCCACATAAACCTATGTAACTCACAACTACAAGTACTACTTACTGTTTTTTAAGAAAATCAAACACCAAAAAACCACATATCCCCTTCTTTTTGTACTGTAGCATTTAACGCAAAATAAATTCTCATTAGCACATCATTTTTATGACTGAATAATATTCCATTGTGTGGATATACCACATTTTATTTATCCATTCATCAGCTAATGGACATTTGAGTGTTTCCAATTCTTGACTATTATGAATAATGCTGCTGTGAACATTTGTGTACAAGTTTTTGTGTGAACATACTACCCTCATTTTTAAAAATAGATCAGCTGACACACACCTGTATCAAATCCTTCAAGGAACATGGTGGATGGAGTATAAAGATAAGAAGGAATTGAGCCTCCAGAGGGGTTAAATGACTTGCCAAGAGTGGAAGATTCAAAGCTAAGACCCAAGTCTTATCCAGCCTGTGGCTTTCACTCTTTGAGGTCCCTAGGACTGAAGGTGATGGGTACTGTTCTTGGCCCAACTTATCAGAGCAGTATTTCCATACAGGGGATGAGTATCCCAACCTTTTGGGCTATGCTTTACCTTGCTTTTGGACTAGAAAAATATTTCCAATTAGTCCAGTCTCCAGAGCTGTGGTGGTATGGGTGAATATATCTGTCAACCTGTTTTTTTAAGAATAACTGTTAGTGGTGTTCACCTATGGGAGGGTTAATTAAAATGAGCATTTTGGTGTCCATTCTGAATGATTTTATCTTTGGTAAGTAAAATGTTTTTATGCTATAAGGTGGAAAGTTCCACTTTTTTTTAATAGCATACATACATATTCTGAAATGGAAATGTTTATCTGTGAAATTCATTAAGCTCCTTTGACAAATCTGTGTGTGTATCTGTGTTTCAGCAGGTAGAGATTTAAAAGGTTTTGATTCCCAATCTTATTTAGAATATCAAAGTGAAGGATCATCACTTTTGAGTTTAATACTGAATGTTTTCACTAAATGTGCCTTGGGTTCCAGTTAGAAGTTTCTGAATATGTAAATTCATACTCACCTGTAAAGATTCAGGTATTAACTGATCAATACAATGAATGCAAGATATTTGTTGAATTTAATTATTACCGTTTATATTAAAGGTAAACTATACCTTAGTAAAGTTTGTTTTCTATTAATATTTTGTATTATTATAACTTTTCATAGTGTGTAATGAAATAATCTTCTGGCATCTAATAATCTCTTAATGTGTAGATTAAGAGTAAATATTGATTTAAACCCTTAGATTTGGAAAGAGCAGAGGAAACACACGCTTCTTTTGTTGTGTATCTGTCTGCTTGTTTTCTAATAATAGCTTTATTGAGATATGGTTAACATACCATAAAATTCACCCATTTAAAGTGTCAATTCAGTGGTTTTTAGTATATTCACAGATATATATTGTACAACCATCAGTATTATCTAATTCTAGAACTTTTTAATCACTTCCGAAAGCAAATTCTGTACCCGTTAGTAGTCACTCCCTCTACTCTCTATTCCTAGCCCCTGGCAACCACTAATCTCCTTTGTATCTTTATAGATTTGCCTTTTTGGACATTTCATATGATTTGAAGCATATACGTGGGCTTTTGTGACTGGCTTTTTTGCTTAGCAAAATGTTTTCAAGGTCCATCACATTATATCATGTATCAATCCTTCATTCCTTTTTATGGCTGAATAATATTCCAGTGTGAGGATATACCACACTTTTTTTAGCTGTTCATCAGTTGATAGACCTTTAGATTGTTTCCACCTTTTGGCGATTATGAATAATAATATGCTGACATAAACATTAGCGTACAAGTTTTTGTGTGGACATAAGTTTTCATTTCTCACCTAGGAGTGATGCTGGATCATATGGTAGCTCTCTTTAATTCTTTGAGGAACTGCCAATTTGATTTCCAAACCAGCTGCACCATTTTACATTCCCACCAGCAGTGTGTAAGGGTTCCAATTTCTCCACATTCTTACTAGTTATTATTTTCCATCATTTTTATTATAGCCAACCTAGTGGATGTGAAGTAGTATTTCATTGTGGTTTTAATTTGCATTTCCTTAAAGACTGTTGATGTTTAGCAGCTTTTCATATAGTTATTGGTCATATGTGTATCCTCTCTGGAGAAATGTCTATTCAAACCATTCGCCCGTTTTTAAATTGATTTGTCTTTTTATTGTTGGCTAGTAGAGCTTTTCATAGTTTGAATACAAAAGTCCCTTAACAACATATGTGATTTGAAAATATCTTCTCCTACTCTGTAGTCTTTTCACTTTCTTAATTGTGTCCTTTGAAGCACCCAAGTTTTTAATTTTGATGAAGTCCAATTTATCTATTTTTTCTTTGTGTTGCTTGTGTTTTTGGTGTCATATCTAAGAAAACATTGCCTAACCCAAGGTTGTGAAGATTTATACCTATGGTTTCCTTTAAGAGTTTTACAGTTTCAGCTCTTACATTTAGGGCTGTGATCCATTTTGAGTTAATTTTTGTGTGTGGTATGAAGAAGGGATTCAGCTTTATTCTTTTGCGTGGGAATGCCTAGTTGTCCTGGCACCATTTGTTGAAAAGTCTGTTCTTTCCCCCATTGACTTGTCTTGGTACACTTGTCAAAAATCATTTAACCAGGAATATAAGGGTTTATTCCTGGACTCTCACTTCTATTCTGTTGATCCTTATGTCTTTTCCTATACCAGAACCACATTGTTAAATTGCTATAGCTTTCTAGCAAGTTTTGAAATCAGTGTGAGCCTTCCAGCTTTGTTCTTTTTCAAAATTGTTTTGGCTATTCTGGGTCCCTTGCATTTCCAGATGAATTTTAGGATCAGTTCATTAATTTCTGCAGAAAAGACAGCTGGGACCTTGATAGGGATTGTGTTGAATCTGTAGATCAGTTTGGAGAGTATTACTATTTAACAGTATTGTTTTCTAATCCATGAGCATGAGATGTCTTTCCATTTATTTGGATCTTTTAAAATTGCTGTCAGTGGTGTTTGTAGTTTTCAATGTACAGATGTTGAACTTCTTTCATTAAATTTATCCTAGGTATTTTATTCTTTTTGATGCTATCATAAATTAATTGCTTTCCTAATTTCCTTTTCAATTTGTTCATTGCAAGTGTATAGAAACACAATCGACTTTTATAAATTGGTCTTGTATCCTCCAACCTTGCTGCACTTGTTTATTAGTTCTAATAGTTTTTTGTTGTTGTTGACTACTTAGGCTTTTTTTTTATGATATCATTTATATGTGGAATCTAAAAAATAATACAAATGAATCTATATATAAAACAGAAACAGACTCACAGACATAGAAAACAAACTTATGTTTACCAAAGAGGAAAGGGAGAGGGGGAGGGATAAATTAGGAGTATACAATTAATAGATACAAACTATTGATATTATACATAAAATAGATAAGCAACAATGATTTATTATATAGCATAGGGAACTATATTCAATATTTTGTAATAACCTATAATGGAAAAGAATCTGAAGAAAACATATATAACTGAACCACTTTGTTGTACACCTGAAACTCACAATATTGTGAATCAACTATACTTCAATTTTAAAAAATGCAAAAAAAAAAATTAACAAGGAGTAAGTACCAGTCTTCTTCCATAATCTAATAGGCTGCTTTGTGTAGAAACTTCTAGGTATAAGAAAATTGTAACTGAAGTCATTCTTTTAAGTCTTAGAAATGGAATATAAGTGTTTGTCCTTAGCTTTGAAGAGCAGTATAAAACTATGTCCCTGAAAATGGCTTAGTAATAAGATTTATTCATTCAGTTATTCATTCATTCATTCACATTTTAAATTCAACAAATAGTTATTTGGGACATTCTATGTGCGTAATACCATACTAGGGGATGCGGAGGATACAAAGATGTATAAAACAAGATGTCATTCCTCACAGAGTTTACAATCCAGTTGGGAAAATAAAATTTGTGCACAATTAACTAGACTGCAATGTAATATATGACCTAAGGAAATTTTTTCAATTTGATACAACCAACTTCACTGAGCACTTGTGTTCCTATGTTTTACTAGGTCCTAAGAATACAAATATGAATACAACACTTGTAATACAGAAAAAGCCTTGGATTCAAGTTGGTCTTTATAAGGAATGACTGTGTAGCACTTAGAGCTTGAGGAAGAAGCAAGTTTCTTATCATCAGAGGCGTGACTCATAGGCTGGTGGTGACATTGGGCGAATATAGAGAGAAGGACTTAAAACATAAGCTGATTGGTCACAGTATTTGACCATTACATTCTTTCCAATCTTGAGACTTTAAAATTTTGTGCTTCTTTCAAAGATAGACAGGTGTTTCAGAAATTCTCAAGTCATCACGTGTCTGCTCCAGATTTAGATGGAGTCTTCCTCCTATAGTGGAGTTCAAACATTTCTTTAGAAGTACTAGTACTTGTGGGTTTTTAAAATATAAATTTATTTATTTATTTTTGGCTGCACTGGGTCTTCGTTCCTGCACACAGGCTTTCTCTAGTTGCGGCGAGCAGGGGCTACTCTTTGTTGCGGTGTGAGGGTTTCTCATTGTGGTGGCTTCCCTTGTTGCGGAGCACAGGCTCTAGGCTCGTGGGCTTCAGTAGTTGTGGCTCGTGGGCTCTACAGCGCAGGCTCAGTAGTTGTGGCGCACGGGCATAGTTGCTCCGTGGCATATGGGATCTTCCGGACCAGGGCTCAAACCCGTTTGCCCTGCATTGGCAGGTGGATTCTTAACCACTGTGCCACCAGGGAAGTCCCCTAATCAGTGTTTTTAAACATAGCGAGTCCCATCAGCCCAGAGGACACTGTTTGTGTGGTCATTTTTTTTTTAAATTAAAGTAATTGTATTCTTTTTTTTTTTTTTTTACAATGGTGTGTTAGTTTCTGCTTTATAACAAAGTGAATCAGTTATACATATACATATGTTCCCATATCTCTTCCCTCTTGCATCTCCCTCCCTATCCCACCCCTCTAGGTGGTCACAAAGCACCGAGTTGATCTCCCTGTGCTATGCGGCTGCTTCCCACTAGCTATCTATTTTACATTTGGTAGTGTATGTATGTCCATGCCACTCTCTCACTTTGTCACAGCTTACCCTTCCCCCTCCCCATATCCTCAAGTCCATTCTCTAGTAGGTCTGTGTCTTTATTCCCATCTTTCCCCTAGGTTCTTCATGACATTTTCTTTTTTTCTTAGATTCCATATATATGTGTTAGCATACAGTATTTGTCTTTCTCTTTCTGACTTACTTCACTCTGTATGACAGACTCTAGGTCCATCCACCTCACTACAAATAACTCAATTTCATTTCTTTTTATGGCTGAGTAATATTCCATTGCATATATGTGCCACATCTTCTTTATCCATTCATCCGATGATGGACACTTAGGTTGTTTCCATCTCCTGGCTATTGTAAATAGAGCTGCAGTGAACATTTTGGTACATGACTCTTTTTGAATTATGGTTTTCTCAGGGTATATGCCCAGTAGTGGGTTTGCTGGGTCATATGGTAGTTCTATTTGTAGTTTTTTAAGGAACCTCCATACTGTTCTCCATAGTGGCTGTACCAATTCACATTCCCACCAGCAGTGCAAGAGTGTTCCCTTTTCTCCACACCCTCTCCAGCATTTATTGTTTCTAGATATTTTTAAATTATTTATTTATTTATTTATGGCTGTGTTGGGTCTTCATTTCTGTGCGAGGGCTTTCTCTAGTTGCGGCAAGTGGGGGCCACTCTTCATCGCGGTGCGCAGGCCTCTCACTATCGCGGCCTCTCTTGTTGCGGAGCACAGGCTCCAGACGCGCAGGCTCAGTAATTGTGGCTCACGGGCCTAGTTGCTCCGCGGCATGTGGGATCTTCCCAGACGAGGGCTCGAACCCGTGTCCCCTGCATTGGCAGGCAGATTCTCAACCACTATGCCACCAGGGAAGCCCCTGTTTCTAGATTTTTTGATGATGGCCATTCTGACCGGTGTAAGATGATATCTCATTGTAGTTTTGATTTGCATTTCTCTAATGATTAATGATGTTGAGCATTCTTTCATGTGTTTGTTGGCAGTCTGTGTATCTTCTTTGGAAAAATGTCTATTTAGGTCTTCTGCCCATTTTTGGATTGGGTTGTTTGTTTTTTTGTTATTCAGCTGCTTGTAAATTTTGGAGATTAATCCTTTGTCAGTTGCTTCATTTGCAAATATTTTCTCCCATTCTGAGGGTTGTCTTTTGGTCTTGTTTATGGGTTCCTTTGCTGTGCAAAAGCTTTGAAGTTTCATTAGGTCCCATTTGTTTATTTTTGTTTTTATTTCCATTTCTCTAGGAGGTGGGTCAAAAAGGATCTTGCTGTGATTTATGTCAAAGAGGGTTCTGCCTATGTTTTCCTCTAAGAGTTTGATAGTTCCTGGCCTTACATTTAGGTCTTTAATCCATTTTGAGATTATTTTTGTGTATGGTGTTACGGAGTGTTCTAATCTTATACTTTTACATGTAGCTGTCCAGTTTTCCCAGCACCACTTATTGAAGAGGCTGTCCTTTCTCCACTGTACATTCCTGCCTCATTTATCAAAGATAAGGTGGCCACATGTGCGTGGGTTTATCTCTGGGCTTTCTATCCTGTTCCATTGATCTATGTTTCTGTTTTTGTGCCAGTACCATACTGTCTTGATTACTGTAGCTTTGTAGTATAGTCTAAAGTCAGGGAGCCTGATTCCTCCAGCTCTGTTTTTTGTTCTCAAGATTGCTTTGGCTATTCGGGGTCTTTTGTGTTTCCATACAAATAGTAAAATTTTTTGTTCTAGTTCTGTGAAAAATGCTAGTGGTAGTTTGATAGGGGTTGCATTGAATCTGTAGATTGCTTTGGGTAGTAGAGTCATTTTCACAATGTTGATTCTTCCAATCCAAGAACATGGTATATCTCTCCATCTATTTGTATCATCTTTAATTTCTTTCATCATTGTCTTATAATTTTCTGCATACAGGGCTTTTGTCTCCTTGTCTTTTCTGCATACAGGTATTTTGTCTCCGTATTCCTAGATATTTTATTCTTTTTGTTGCAGTGGTAAATGGGAGTGTTTTCTTGATTTCACTTTCAGATTTTTCATCATTAGTGTATAGGAATGCCAGAGATTTCTGTGCATTAATTTTGTATCCTGCTACTTTACCAAATTCATTGATTAGCTCTAGTAATTGTCTGGTAGCATCTTTAGGATTCTCTGTGTATAGTATCATGTCATCTGCAAACAGTGACAGCTTTACTTCTTCTTTTCCAATTTGGATTCCTTTTATTTCCTTTTCTTCTCTGATTGCTGTGGCTAGGACTTCGAAAACTATGTTGAATAAGAGTGGTGAGAGTAGGCAACCTTGTCTTGTTCCTGATCTTAGTGGAAATGGTTTCAGTTTTTCACCATTGAGGACGATGTTGGCTGTGGGTTTGTCATATATGGCCTTTATTATGTTGAGGAAAGTTCCCTCTATGCCTACTTTCTGGAGGGTTTTTATCATAAATGGGTGTTGAATTTTGTCGAGAGCTTTCTCTGCATCTATTGAGATGACCATATGGTTTTTCTCCTTCAATTTGTTAATATGGTTTATCACATTGATTGATTTGCGTATATTGAAGAATCCTTGCATTCCTGGAATAAACCCCACTTGATCATGATGTATGATCCTCTTCATGTGCTGTTGGATTCTGTTTGCTAGTATTTTGTTGAGGAGTTTTGCATCTATGTTCATCAGTGATATTGGCCTGTAGTTTTCTTTCTTTGTGACATCCTTGTCTGGTTTTGGTATCAGGGTGATGGTAGTCTTGTAGAATGAGTTTGGGAGGGTTCCTCCCTCTGCTATATTTTGGAAGAGTTTGAGAAGGATAGGTGTTAGCTCTTCTCTAAATGTTTCATAGAATTCGCCTGTGAAGCCATCTGGTCCTGGGCTTTTGTTTGTTGGAAGATTTTTAATCACAGTTTCAATTTCAGTGCTTGTGATTGGTCTGTTCATACTTTCTATTTCTTCCTGATTCAGTTTTGGCAGGTTGTGCATTTCTAAGAATTTGTCCATTTCTTCCAGGTTGTCCATTTTATTGGCATAGAGTTGCTTGTAGTAATCTCTCATGATCTTTTGTATTTCTGCAGTGTCAGTTGTTACTTCTCCTTTTTCATTTCTAATTCTATTGATTTGAGTCTTCTCCCTTTTTTTCTTGATGAGTCTGGCTAATGGTTTATCAATTTTGTTTATCTTCTCAAAGAACCAGCTTTTAGTTTTATTGATCTTTGCTTTCGTTTCCTTCATTTCTTTTTCATTTATTTCTGATCTGATCTTTATGATTTCTTTCCTTCTGCTAACTTTGGGGTTTTTTTGTTCTTCTTTCTCTAATTGCTTTAGGTGCAAGTTTAGGTTGTTTATTCGAGATGTTTCCTGTTTCTTAATGTAGGATTGTATTGCTATAAACTTCCCTCTTAGAACTGCTTTTGCTGCATCCCATAGGTTTTGGGTTGTTGTGTCTCCATTGTCATTTGTTTCTAGGTATTGTTTTATTTCCTCTTTGAATCCTTCAGTGATCACTTAGTAATTAAGTAGTGTATTGTTTAGCCTCCATGTGTTTGTATTTTTTACAGATCTTTTCCTGTAATTGATATCTAGTCTCATAGCCTTGTGGTTGGAAAAGATACTTGATACAATATCAATTTTCTTAAATTTACCAAGGCTTGATTTGTGACCTGAGATATGATCTCTCCTGGAGAATGTCCCATGAGCACTTGTAAAAAATGTGTGTTCTGTTGTTTTTGGATGGAATGGCCTGTAAATATCAACTAAGGCCATCTTGTTTAATGTATCATTTAAAGCTTGTGTTTCCTTATTTATTTTCATTTTGGATGATCTGTCCATTGGTGAAAGTGGGGTGGTAAAGTCCCTTCTATGATTGTGTTACTGTCGATTTCCCCTTTTATGGCTGTTAGTATTTGCCTTATGTATTGAGGTGCTCCTATTTTGGGTGCATAAATATTTACAATTGTTATATCTTCTTCTTGGATCAATCCCTTTATCATTATGTAGTGTCCTTCTTTGTCTCTTCTAATAGTCTTTATTTTAAAGTGTATTTTGTTTGATATGAGAATTGCTACTCCAGCTTTCTTTTGGTTTCCATTTGCATGGAATATCTTTTTCCATCCCCTCACTTTCAGTCTGTATGTGTCTCTAGGTCTGAAGTGGGTCTCTTGTAGACAGCATATATATGTGTCTTGTTTTTATATCCATTCAGCCGATCTGTGTCTTTTGGTGGGAGCATTTAATCCGTTTACATTTAAGGTACTTATCGATATGTATGTTCCTATTCCCATTTTCTTAATTGTTTTGGGTTTGTTATTGTAGGTCTTTTCCTTCTCTTGTGTTTCTTGCCTAGAGAAGATCCTTTAGTATTTGTTGTAAAGCTGGTTTGGTGGTGCTGAACTCTCTCAGCTTTTGTTTGTCTGTAAAGCTTTTGATTTCTCTATCAAATCTGAATGAGATCCTTGCTGGGTAGAGTAATCTTGGTTGTAGGTTTTTCTCCTTCATCACTTTAAATATGTCCTGCCAGTCCCTTCTGGCTTGCAGAGTTTCTGCTGAAAGATCAGCTGTTAACTTTATGGGGATTGCCTTGTGTGTTATTTGTTGTTTTTCCCTTGCTGCTTTTAATATGTTTTCTTTGTATTTAATTTTTGACATGTTGATTAATATGGGTCTTGGCGTGTTTCTCCTTGGATTTATCCTGTATGGGACTCTCTGTGCTTCCTGGACTTGATTAACTATTTCCTTTCCCATATTAGGGAAGTTTTCAACTATAATCTCTTCAAATATTTTCTCAGTCTCTTTCTTTTTCTCTTCTTCTTCTGGAACCCCTATAATTCGAATGTTGGTGAGTTTAATGTTGTCCCAGAGGTCTCTGAGACTGTCCTCAGTTCTCTTCATTCTTTTTTCTTTATTCTGCTCTGCAGTAGTTATTTCCACTATTTTATCTTCCAGGTCACTTATCCGTTCTTCTGCCTCATTTATTCTGCTATTGATCCCTTCTAGAGTATTTTTAATTTCATTTATTGTGTTGTTCATCGTTGCTTGTTTCCTCTTTAGTTCTTCTAGGTCCTTGTTAAATGTTTCTTGTATTTTCTCTATTCTATTTCCAAGATTTTGGATCATCTTTACTATCATTATTCTGAATTCTTTTTCAGGTAGACTGCCTACTTCCTATTCATTAGTTAGGTCTGGTGGGTTTTTATCTTGCTCCTTCATCTGCTGTGTGTTTCTCTGTCTTCTCATTTTGCTTATCTTACTGTGTTTGGGGTCTCCTTTTTGCAGGCTGCAGGTTCGTAGTTCCCGTTGTTTTTGGTGTCTGTCCCCAGTGGCTAAAAAGTTGGTTCAGTGGGTTGTGTAGGCTTCCTGGTGGAGGGGACTAGTGTCTGTGTTCTGGTGGATGAGGCTGGATCTTGTCTTTCTGGTGGGCAGGTCCACGTCTGGTGTTGTGTTTTGGGGTGTCTGTGGACTTATTATGTTTCAGGCAGCCTCTCTGCTAATGGGTGGGGTTGTATTCCTGTCTTGCTAGTTGTTTGGCATAGGGTGTCCTGCACTGTAGCTTGCTGATCATTGAGTGAAGCTGGGTGCTGGTGTTGAGATGGAGATCTCTGGGAGATTTTCACCCTTTGATATTACGTGGAGCTGGGAGGTCTCTTGTGGACCAGTGTCCTGAAGCTCGCTCTCCCACCTCAGAGGCACAGGCAGCACGGACTCCTGCCTGCAGCACCAAGAGCCTTTCATCCACACGGCTCAGAATAAAAGGGAGAAAAAGTAGAAAGAGAGAAAGAAAGAGGATAAAAGAAAATAAAAGAAAGTAAGATAAAATAAAATAAAAAATAATTATTAAGAAAAAATTTTTTTAAATAGTAAAAAAACAACAACAATAAATCGGACGGATAGACCCCTAGGACAAATGGTGAAAGCAAAGCTATACAGACAAAATCTCACACAGAAGCATACATATACACACTCACAAAAAGAGGAAAAGGGGAAAAAATCATAAATCTTGCTCTCAAAGTCCACCTCCTCAATTTGGGATGGTTCGTTGTCTATTCAGGTGTTCCACAGATGCAGGGTACATCAAGTTGATTGTGGAGCTTTAATCCGCTGCTCCTGAGGCTGCTGGGAGAGATTTCCCTTTCTCTTCTTTGTTCTCACAGCTCCCAGGGGCTCAGCTTTGGATTTGGCACTGCCTCTGTGTGTAGGTTGCCGGAGGGCGTCTGTTGTTCGCTCAGACAGGACAGGGTTAAAGGAGCCGCTGATTCGGGGACTCCGGCTCACTCAGGTTGGGGGAGGGAGGGGCACGATGTGGGACGAGCCTGCGGCGGCAGAGGCCGGCGTGACGTTGCGCCAGCCTGAGGTGCGCCGTGCGTTCTCCCGGGGAAGTTGTCCCTGGATCATGGGACCCTGGCAGTGGCGGGCTGCACAGGCTCCCTGGAAGGGGTGTGTGAATAGTGACCTGTGCTCGCACACAGGCTTCTTGGTGGCGGCAGTAGCAGCCTTAGCATCTCATGCCCGTCTCTGGGGTCCGCTGTTAGCCGCGGCTCGCGCCCGTCTCTGGAGCTCCTTTAAGCGGTGCTCTTAATCCCCTCTCCTCGTGCACCAGGAAACAAAGAGGGAAGAAAAAGTCTCTTGCCTCTTCGGCAGGTCCAGACTTTTCCCCGGGCTCCCTCCCAGCTAGCTGTGGCGCACTAACCCCCTACAGGCTGTGTTCACGCCGCCAACCCCAGTCCTCTCTCGGCCCTCCGACCGAAGCCTGAGCCCCAACTCCCAGCCCCGCCTGCCCTGACGGGTGAGCAGTCAAGCCTCTCGGGCTGGTTAGTGCTGGTGGGCACCGATCCTCTGTGCGGGAATCTCCCCGCTTTGCCCTCCGCACCCCTGTTGCTGTGCACTCCTCCGCGGCTCTGAAGCTTCCCCCTCCGCCACCCGCAGTCTCCGCCCGCGAAGGAGCTTCCTAGCGTGTGGAAACTTTTCTCCTTCACAGCTCCTTCCCACTGGTGCAGGTTCCGTCCCTATTCTTTTATCTCTGTTTATTCTTTTTTCTTTTGCCCTACCCAGGTACGTGGGGAGTTTCTTGCCTTTTGGGAGGTCTGAGGTCTTCTGCCAGCGTTCAGTGGGTGTTCTGTAGGAGTTGTTCCACGTGTGGATGTATTTCTGATGTATCTGTGGGGAGGAAGGTGATCTCCGCGTCTTACTCTTCCGCCACCTTCCCCCCGGCCTACTTAGGCTTTTTAAATATAGGATCATGTGATGTATTGATACAAATAGAGATGGTTTTATTTCTTCTATTCAGTTTTACTAAATGCCTTCTAATTATTTTTCTTGCCTAATTGCCCTGGCTAGAATCTAGTACAGTGGTGAATAGTAGTGACACAAGTGGACATCCTTTTCTTGTTCCTGATCTTAGGGGGAGCTTTCCCCATGAAGTATCTTTTACCCTTAAGTATCATGGTCACTGTGGGTTTTTCATAGACACCAAATATTGAGTTGAGGAAGTTTTCTTTCATTCCTCATCTGTTGAGTGTTTTTATCATGATGAAGTGTTGGGTGTTGTCAAACGCTTTTTCTGTGACTATTGAGGTTCAGATGATTATGTGTGGTTTTTGCCCTTTATCTGTGTATCTGTTTTATTGCCTATAGGATTTTATTCCAATTTGTTTTACATTTGTTATTTGATGTTTCTTTAAAACCATTTTTAGAAAGAGGGGAGACATAAAATCTTTTGCATGTATTTCTAGGTGAGGAATGGAAATTGAATCTATTTCTCAGTTCTTTAAATCTCAACATAACATGAAATCACTGTAGCTTACAGGTTGAATAGACTGCCTCAGGTTTTTGCTTTATTTAATCCACGGAGTTGTCATGGCCAGTTCACAGTTTAATTAAGAGGAGCTGCCATCAAATCCAGCACCCAGCACAATGCCATAGCCCCGAATAGCTCCAAGAAAACATTGACTTGATACTGAGAGCCTTTCCTTCCTAAAAATTAGCGGCACACGGTAAAACGCATGTAACAAAGAGATCCTTCCTGGTGTCCACCTTTCTGTCCTCTGCTTTCAGGACACTTGCCTCTTGGTATGCGGACTGTGTTCCCCAAGGGGTCCTACTGAGTTGTAACTTCTACTGATTCAAAGTATGAGGAGGAATAATATGGTTTAAATGTGATGATGTGAAGGACTTTGGCCTTTTAAAAGAATAATAATAAAGTTTTTCTTCTTAACAGAGAAGTTTGAAAATACAGTAAAATACAAGGAAGAATCACCCATAATCTTACCAGAGACTGTTAATTGGTGGTATTCGTCTTCCTAGAATTTTTCCCTTGCATGTTTTCTTCATAACTTTGAAATCAGGCTGTATATGCAATTTTATGACCTGCTTTCTGCCCTCCCCCACCATTATAAGATAAGCATTTTCTGTGTTATAAAAAATTCTAGGTAAATACCAACTTTAATGACTACACTTGCTAGAATTTGGTTAACCATTATCCTATTGATGGACATGCAGACAGTCTGTAGTTTTGGCTTTCACAAAAATACTGTCATTTACAACCTTTTTTTAGGGGTGAGAGTTGGAGCATGGTTTGTGTCAATGTTTGTGTTTAAAAGCTAAGTGGTCCATGTACTCTGCAGACTAGGAATCCAGGGACATGTAGTGACTCTGGTTGTTCACTTAAATTATCTGTGCTGTAGTTTGTCATCTGTGAAGTTAACCAGACACATCCCCTCAAGAAAACAGCATTACCACAGAAATTGACCATAATAAAAATATTTCTAAGCCTGGGATAATGACCCACATTAACAGTGAGTTGTTCATTTCGTTCGAAGGAAATCCACTACTGTGAATAGTTTACAATGCAGGCTTTTTCCCTGGTCCTTGTCTGCATGGTGAGCATGGCACAAATGCTCTGTTGTTCCCACGGCCATGAGGGGAAATGAGAACAGTAACTTGTGACCTAGAAGGCATTTTGAATTTTTTTTGGAAATATAAAGAAAAGAAAGTGAAATTTGTCCAAATTAGGTAAGGAAATTTGTCCAAATAAGGTAAAGGAAATATGTCCAAATTTCTCTGCTGTTTCAAATTAAGTAAATAAGAACCTAAATCCATTATGAGGATCTCCTTGTGTTTTATTATCCTGTGTTCTCTTAGAAGGGGTCTGGATACTTTAAGAAAGCCCCATAGTACAGTTCTATTTATAACCATGAAATTTCTAGTCAGAGAAAAAAAATTCAGTCCCCATTGCTCACCATGGTCGCTCCTAACCTGTCCTCATGGATGACCATATATGGCATGAAGTCCCCCCAGTCATTACCGCTGAGCCAACTCAGAGCAACTGGCTTAATCCTTTCTCACCTCACTGCTATAAACAGAGCAAATCCAGGGGGGTAAGGACCTGAGGGAACCATGGCTGAGCCGAGTTAATTGAAGGATGTGATGTCTAGAAGTAGGTAAAGTTTCCTTGTCCTTTTTGCTTTCATCCCTTTCCCCATGTCCTGGGACTGCCATTCTGTTACGTCCTCCATGCCCTAGACTGAATCTGAGTACTCAGCAGAACCTGCCCAGGGCTGCCTAATGCCTCAAGGTTTCCATGTTCTACAACCGTCCTTCACCCTTCTCCCAGCAAAACACGGATTACTCATGGACTCGGTGTTAAGAAAGCCATCTGATGAATTCATCTTACTACTCATGTTGAAATGAAAGTATAGTCTTTTCAATTTTTTGCCTCATTGGTTCATATGACCTTTTACTCTCTTTCTCACAGTCATTTTTTTGGATGTTAAAACAAAAAGTACCTTTTCCTTTCTGGTAATCTGATTTTAAAGGTAGTTACACCTGTATTCTTAGCTTCTAGTGAGTTTCAGAATCATTGTCCAGGGCCATCTATCTTTGCTTTCCAGAAAACCCAAGGGAAATCCCCTAGCGTTGGTGTTCTGGAATCTTCTTCAGGTTTGCCTATTCCTAGACATTAGGAATTGGCATATGGTAAAAATTAAGCTCTTAGGATCAGATTGGCCTAAAGCTATGTAATACTGTCACCTAAAAGTGAGCTGTAAAGGGGTTAAAAACAGAATGCAGTACCTAGCCCTTCTCTCTGCCTAAGGAGGGGATCGGAGTTGCAGATTTCTTGCATACAAGGCATACCTATTTTTTTTTTTAATTTATTAAGTCATTTATTTGTGCCTAGTTATGAAATAGCACAATAATAATTATGCCTACAGTCAAATGCATCCAACTGACTCTATGGTAAACATTATTAACTTCTAGCCCTAAATTCTTTTTACTTAATTCTTCACATTTTCTTGCTCATACATAGGCTCATTGCCTTACAACTTAGAAACTTGGAACAACTCTGCCTTGCAGTGAGTCGATGATACAATGAGGAGTCAGCATGGTTTGTGTAGAAACATCCTCTGGCCTTTGGAAGAAGGAAAGGGGTCTTTTATAAAAGTAAACTGGGTATCAAGGGAGAGTTTCAGAAAGGTATGCAAGACAGATCCTATCTGAGTAGTTTTTATTTTTACTTATTTATTTTTGTAAATTTATTTATTTTTTATTTTTATTTTTGGCTGCGTTGGGTCTTTGTTGCTGTGCCCGGGCTTTCTCTGGTTGCGGCGAGCGGGGGCTACTCTTCGTTGCGATGCGCGGGCTTCTCATTGTGGTGGCTTCTCTTGTTGCAGAGCATGGGCTCTAGGCTCGCGGGCTTCAGTAGTTGTGGCACACGGGCTCCGTCATGGTGGCTCGCAGGCTCTAGAGCGCAGGCTCATTAGTTGTGGCATGGGCTTAGTTGCTCCGCAGCATGCGGGATCTTCCCAGGCCAGGGCTTGAACCCGTGTCCCCTGCATTGGCAGGTGGATTCTTAACCACTGCGCCACCAGGGAAGTCCCTGGGTAGTTTTTAAAAGGAGTTTCCACGTTTCCTCAGTTTCTCACAGCAGATTGGAATGAATCGCCTTCAGTGCTCCCACCGTGCTTTATAGAAATGTCGTCATTGTTGGCATTACTGGATTTCAGCCTCTTAATAGCAGGGCCCATCGCCAGCACCCAATACAATGAGGCTGCTCACTCTTTCGGGACCAAAAGCGTCCCTGATTTAGTCCTGAACCCTCTGGCATCTGAGCCACTCTGGCCTGGAAGTGAACCATGTGCAGCCAGAAACAGCCCAGGCTGTACCAGGGTGGGAGGTGGGTGGCCTTCAAATGAGGCCATGGTTGTAATCTTAAGATGAAGCTCATATACTTAATGCACGTGTCTCTCTGAATAGAAGGAAAGCAATCTTAGGACACCTATTTTGTGAATTTCTAGCTCAGTTCCAAGGAAGGGGATCCCACATTTAGATGCCCATTTGCACACCAAGAACAGGATTTAAACAGAAGTGTGAAAGAGGATCATGAAGTGGCATTGCTTTCTTCCAGGTCCTATATTTAACGCCTCTGTGCACTCGGACGCGCCATCAGTCATCCGGGGAGATCTCATCAAATTGTTTTGTATCATCACTGTTGAAGGAGCAGCCCTGGATCCAGGTACTTTTCTCCATCCTTCCCCTTCCCCGTATTTCTTTTTGTGAGTGTTTCTCATATCATCCCCACTATGTTACCCAGATGTGGAGGTCAGGGATTGGATTGGCTGTTTATTCCCAAACTGCCTAGCTCGGCAGTATTCAGTAGGTGTTTAATAAGGATGTGTTGAATGGATGCAACTATCTGTTTGACGATTTGGAAACACAACCAGACATTTGAATGTGTTCTCAGGGTGATCTAGTGGCCACTTCGGGGGCTGATTCAGTCTCATTTGCAACCCACTGGCAGAGTCTGGCTCCCTCGCTTTTTGTCTTTCATTCATTCATCCATTCATTCAGCTATTTATTGAACTCCTATAAACAGGTGCTGTTCTAGTTGCTGGAAATAGAGGAGTGATCAAAATGCACCATGTCTGCCCTCATAGAGCTTGCAGCCTAGTTAAGGAGACAAACAAGAAAGAAATCACCATATGATATAATATCAGATAGCGATTAACACTCTGAAGAAATACAGAGCAGAGGAAATGAGTAGCAAGTAACCACAGGGAGCTATTGTAGTTTAAATTCTTAGGAAATCTTTGTAAATCTTTTCTTTGCAGAGAATACTAGTACTGCCAACAGGATACCTAACAGTTGTGGGCCAGCAGCCTTACACTTCTTCTCCTTGGCTCCCTTAGTACCCGGTGCTGTTCTTCTCACTCGTAGACCCTCAGGGTTTGAAAGAACATTAAATGCATGTAGGTGTGTCTCTGTTGCTGAGCAGGACTGTACCTCACCTCTGCCTTCTCCTAAAGCGCCCGTGGATACCCTGACTCACCGCCTGGGGGATGCCCGTGCTCTGACCTTGGGTGTCTTTGTACTGCCCACCCCATCGTAAGCAGAGCCGTGGCCTCACACATATCTGTGCCTCAAAAAGGCCAACTTGTGCAGGGTTCACTAAGTTCTGTGCAGAGCCCACGGGATGTGTGGCCCTGGGGTGGAAACTGGAAGCAGGTCTACATTCTGTGTTAAGGGCAGGCTGTCAGCGAAGTGAGGTTGGGCTGTATTGGATCTGGTGTGACCAACAGCAGAGGGGCTCGGGCCACCACCCCCTGAGGTCTGGCTACTGCAGGGACTCCAGTTGAAGGTTAGCAATGTAAACAGATGGGCCTGGCTGTGCTCCAGTGAAACTTCATTTACAAAAACACGTGGTAGGCTGGATTGGACCTGCAGGCTGTAGTTTACTGACCCCTGGACGAGTTGATTGATACCGAAATTGACTCTCATAGGGGACTTGAACGTGGTTGAGCTTTAGAGGTAGGAAAAAGGAGAAGAGTTTGTGGAAGATGTAAGGAAAGGCAAAGAAAACAACCCATCCAAAACAACAGAGGGGTCAGCTCTGTCCTGGGGCTTAGGAAGGAGGAGCCTATAGGTCTTGATTGAGCCACCACGTCTGTGGAGACTGCCAGGAAGGGGGGGTGGGTGGGGAGATCCTTTTCAAAAGTTGGAATAATGTAATACCATTTTTACCCTTAAAGCTCATTTATAAAAAAAGTTTTTAAAAATTTAAAAAGCTCATTTATAGAGATAGACAAAAATAAATCATTTAAATGCTCTTTCTCAGTAAATTGATGGGTCACCAACTGTGCCCTTAATATAAGTCTTTTCCTCCAGTGTAATTGCAAAAGCTATAGGTAGCTGTTATCTTGCAGATCACAATTTTCCAGAACTTTGCACTCTTAGACTGCATGGGTGGAAGATTCTGAATAATTAAACACAGGTCGTAATTTCGTTTTTCCTCTCGCATCCTGTGGGCTATGAAGGACATGTGGCCCAAGTGGGCCGAGTGCCAAGGCAGGGGGAGGGGCAGGGGGAGACCACGGCCCTTTAGAGGTGGTGTCTTAGGTCAGGTTCCCTAGAAGCAAAGCCTGAGACAAGCGTGCGAGTGATTAATTGAAGATGTGCCCTCAGGAGGAAACGATGAGGGAGTGAGGGAGTCAGGATAGAGCAGGGAAGGAAGCCAGGCAAAGATCTTCAAAACAAGTCTAACTCCCTGTGGGGAGCTCCAGAACATGGGTTGCACTACGGAGTGTGACCTCCTTGAGCTAAGGGACTGGGCTTTTATATCCCCACCACCCCAATTTGTCAGTCATTATCCACAGGGAATGGCTGGGGAGGAGTAGTGTTTCTTCACCTACGGGGGTGGCTCTCCAGGAGGTGGCTTCTGTCAGCTAAGGCCAGTCCTCTGGAGAAGGATACCGGTGTGAGAGCTTAGCAGCCGGCACCTGCAGCATCTGGGGGCCCAGCGATCCAGCTGTTTGGGGCAGAGCACCACGAGCATCTGCTGCAGGCGGCAGTACCCTTCCTGTTACAGCATCTCTTAGTACAGACCGTGTATGTTGAACTGTGGTGGTAAGGATGTTCATGGCGGCCAGCTATTACTGAGTGCTTACTATATTCCAGGTGCCGTTCTAAGCATTTTATAAAGCTAGCTAACTATGGGTGCTATTGTAATTTCCTTTTCCAGATGAGGAAACTAAGTCACAGGGAACTTAAGTGACTCACCCAGGTCACTAGGCTAACAAGAGCCAGTGCTGGGATTCTAGCCCGGGTAGCCTGACCCTGCAGCCTGGCCACCGCACTGTACAGCACAGTGGGACTGGGGTCAGAGTCTGGGCACAAGTAATGGGGACACAGCTGTGACTCTTTGCCTTCAGTAACCACCCGGCGCCTGCAGGTGACAGCGACACTGAGCTAGTTTTCACTGAGAACCTGGGAGTGATCTGGGGGCCCACTCTGCCTGGGCACTGTGAGGGTGTGAGGACGTTGACCGCACTCCCTCTGCCCCCAGGGTGTTGGTCTTCTTGCAAGAGATGACCCTCACCCTCGGAACAATCAAATGTTGTGTTCAAGGGCCACGGTGGGTCGACGGGGAGGAAAAAATGATATTTTGGTGCATCAGAGTAGAGGGCTGACATCACATATGTAGAGTTGAGATTTGCCTGTGGCCCTTAACATTTTTAGACTGAGTTGAAAAGGAATTATCATTTGAATAATTTTTTAGAAATTCTTGCTTTTGGGGAATTCCCTGGCTGTCCAGTGGTTAGGACTCCACGTTTCCACTGCAGGGTTCGATCCCTGGTTTGGGGAACTAAGATTCCGCAAGCCATGTGATGTGGCCAAAAAAAAAAAATTCCTGCTTCTAGTTTTGCTTATATTCTTTTTTTAATATGTAAGAATCTGAATGTAATTTATTTGCCTTATAATATGCTTTTTGAGGTTATTAGTGTATTTTTACTAAATGGATGTTACTTTTTGTTTAACAAAAATTATGTTATTTAACATGTGTACAGAAAGCCCCGTCAAGCGATTGTAAGATAAAGCAGTGTTTATGGCCTCCCAGTCCTTTCTTGCTTGCTGGGTGACTCTCAGACCTGACACAGCTGGTATCACTTGGTAGCAGTCAAAAGAAGGGGTCAGAGGTTTAGCATGTACACTCTATTTCCGCGTTCTATGAGAACTACCACTTGTGCCAAAACAGTCTTTCTCTTAGGCCCATATTATTTACGTGAGGCTGTTAGAACCTTAATTTTGCAGAGTACTTTACGATTCCGCAGCATTACTCTCTGGGACTGTTAAACTGTGTTCAATTTTCTCAGCTTGACATTTTTTTCCTCTTGTTTTGAACTTAAGCACTTCAGGGGGAAAAAAAAATCACAGTGAACAATAAAATCTAAACTGTTTACAACTCTCCATTTTGTACGATTCGCTTTATGTCCACGTCATTCCTTATGACTTTCGTGTCCTTCCTGTCGTGGGTCCTTCTGCCTAAAATGCCAAAGGACCCTGCTTTCTTTGGGAGACAGAGCGTTCGACGTCACCACATACCACCGGCCTTTCATCCCGTGTTCTCTGGAGGAGACAGTTTGGGGCTGTGCTCCTTCAGCTGGGTAGTGGCAGTGGCGTGGTGAAGAGGGTGCATTCCGGAGCTAGACTCCTGGGTTAAACCACGTGCTCTGTGACTTCCTTGCTGTGTGACCTCAGTTATTTGGTCCCGCCACGGAGTGGGAAGTGTGATAATACCTTCATCATGGGGTGTTGTTGAGAGGATTTGGGGAGACCCAAGGCACGTAGAGCCGTGCTGGCCCACAGTCAGGTTACAGGCATGTTAGCCGTACTTGGTACTTCTGCCTGTGGCACTGACCCCAGCGTTTTGGCTTGGTCATCCATAGACGACATGGCCTTTGACGTGGCCTGGTTTGCGGTGCACTCCTTCGGCCTGGACAAGGCTCCCGTCCTCCTGTCGTCCCTGGATCGGAAGGGGATCGTGAACATGGCCCAGAGGGACTGGAAGAGCGACCTCAGCCTGGAGCGCGTGAGCGTGCTAGAGTTCTTGCTGCAAGTGCATGGCTCCGAGGACCAGGACTTTGGCAACTACTACTGTTCCGTGACTCCGTGGGTGAAGTCACCCACCGGTTCCTGGCAGAAAGAGGCAGAGATCCAGTCCAAGCCCATCTTTATAACTGTGAAGATGGATGGTAAGAATGACACGCAAATAACCCTCTTGGTGTTTGGGGAATGTCTTCTCTCCATGCTCTGCTGCTGCTGACGGTATCCAGGTTCCCACCCTTTGAGGAATGTGCCTGCTTTCTCTCTAGCCTGGCCCGGGCCTGTACCCAGAAAGAGCACACACAGCCCTTGCTGTTTTCCCAGCTTTGGTATCGTGTGTGCTGGAGCTACCACCGGGAAATGATTTTTAAGACTTACTGGAAGGATTTTCGATGCTTTCTCTAAATTCTGTACACACCCACTTTGCTGTGTCCTCTTGTTGGCACGGATACTACCAGGCAGGGGCAGAGACCAGATCAGGAGAGTGGGTCCAGGTCTCTAGGAGGGGCTGCAAGTGGGTTCCTGCCCCTCTTGTCCTCCTACCGGTTCTGCTTCTTGGTAAAGGGGGTTCCTCCTGGATGGGAGGGGGAGCTCCCAGCCTTGGCCCACACTGACCACCACAGTCAGCCTAAAGCACCATGGTCAGCGGGCCCCCTTCCCACGCCTCTGCTCCCTGGCCTCTCAGAGTGTGGGCAGTTGTTCCTTGGTTAATGAGAAACATGTCTTCTCTGCAAAAAGTGTCAGAGTAAACGTTAACTGAAAACACTCATGGAGAGAATTCAAGTCCAGGTGCCACCGAGGATTAAGTAGGAGCCTTTGAGTGTGTTCCCCTGATGATGTGTCAGTTTGGCGGAGACTGGAATTGGAACCCCAGCTCTTCCACAGGTGACTTAGCCTTTCTAATCCTTCGTTTCCTCTCTTGTTAAATGGGATAATAATCTCTCCTGGGGCTGTTGTATTAAATGTCAGGCAAACAACCACAGTGCCAGCCTCCACCCAAGGCGTGCTGGTACTTTGGGGGATGGGGACGTGGGATTTGAGGGTGTGGGATCTAAACAGTATTTGTACATTCCCTCAACTTAGTCATTTATACCATATTTGCCTCTTAGAAATGTCTTGCTTGCAGTCACTCCATATGAAAACCCAGATTTACTAAACAAGTAGGGAGTGATTATTCACTTTGCTAGATAATTTACTATAGTGTTACTTAAAATAACTCCCCTAGTACACTTCAGTTATCTGATGCATAGAATTGATTTATGTATGGTTTTTTTAAGGATGCATCTGCTGCCGAATGTGTGGTGCCCTTATACTGACTTTTAAAAATCAATCTCCTGCCAAAACCCTAAAAAGCAAGTTGACATTCAAAGACATTGAAGGAGAATCTTTTTTTTTTTTCTGGCTTTCTGCTGCCTTCCTGCACAGAACTGGGTGGGGAGACTTTTGCTCATTTTTTGGACACGTATGGCCGAGCTGCTCTTGTCTCAAGCACCATGCCAGGTGCTGGGTACAGGATGCATGAGGTCAGATCCCTGGTGGAGACGCCGTGGCAATGGAGAGGGGAGGCGGCGGTCTTCTCCGAGGCCCGCCTCGCATCACTGACCCGTTCCCTCTGGTCTTTCCCTCCCAGTGTTGAACGCCTTCAAGTACCCGCTGCTGATCGGCGTCGGCCTGTCCACGGTCATCGGGCTCCTGTCCTGCCTCATCGGGTACTGCAGCTCGCACTGGTGCTGTAAGAAGGAGGTCCAGGAGACCAGGCGGGAGCGCCGCCGGCTCATGTCCATGGAGATGGACTAACCGGTGCCAGGAAAGGCCGGGATGCAGGGACGTTCGAGGAGCAGTTTGGGCGAGAAGAGGACAGTGATCTTTTAACGTGATGTGTGTTACACTAAAAACCAGTCCTCTCTAATCTCAGGTGGGACTCGGCGCTCTCTCTTTTCTGCATGTCAAGTTCTGAGCGCGGACATGTTTACCAGCACACGGCTCTTCTTCCCACGGCACTTTCTGATAGAACAATCGAGTGTGTGTTTTCCCGACGGCGGCTTTTTAATGGTTAACCTCTGTCTAATTTTTTTCTCCTACTGGTTTATAGATCTCTGGCTTGTGTGTGTTTCTACCTTTTGTTTCGAGGGGTTGTGGTGAGGAAGGGGTGAAGGCGTTCAGAGTTCTTTGTCTCGGGTGAGAATGGAAGGGCCGGCTTCTGAATCGGAGGCACGTGCTGAGAGAGCTGCTAAAGGCGACCCTCCACCCCTGCCGAGGGTCAACACAGACCAGTGCCGAAGGCTAATGTGTGGCTTTTACTACCCTCCCCCACCCCCTATTTTCAGGGGGTTTAGACCACATTTGAAATCTAAACCTGCAGTCCGTAACTTCCTGTCGAGCCCAGATGCATTTTGTTCTGGTTTGGTTTTTTGCTTCTCTGCCCCCTTTTTCCATTTCTTTCATATCTGCTTTATGTATGAGTGCTGAAATGGCCCTGGAATCGAGAATTTGGCTCTCCACCAAGCACCTTATCTTGCCACCTTAGCCTTAAGAATGCGTATGAAGAAAAATGCACAGCCACCTCTGTCCAGGGCAGTAAGAAGGCCTGCAAGGAAGAGGAGGTTGGGGACAAGGAAAGGAATGGACAGTCACTTCCGTAGTTCGGAGGCCACCGTGCCTCAGGGGGCCCTGGGGATTGCAGAAGGGGGATCCTGGGAGTTAGATGTCTGGAGCTTGTGCCCGGAGGGTCAGTGGTGCCAGGGGTGTGTCAGGCGGAAGAAGCCACCTCTATTCTCTGTCCCGCCCTTTGTGAGAGGCAAAGGCCTTGTGCGTCTGCAGGGGGAACCACGGACACCCCACAACCTTCGTGGGCTGAGTGGGCTCCTTAATGTGGAGGTGAATTGCTGCTTGCAAGACTGACTTCACGGAATCAGAAATTACCTGGAAGAACCATGCATTTTCTATGACCTTTTCAGTCCTTCAAGTCTTTTTAAAATCCCCTGCAGGGGGTTAGTGAGAAAGGGTATGCTTTGTGGTATGTTTGCTTTCCTATTAGGAACACAAAGGAAACCCAGCAATTTATATTGCCATGTGAACAGCCTACAAAGTAGATCTGAGAACAGTCCGTTTTGCCTGATCACTCATACCAGAAGGACAATGGACCCAAAGAGATCTTCCGCCCCCCGAAGTGTCTCCCCCTGCACAGCGCTGGCTTTTCGGAAGCATCTCAGTGGGGTTTCCTGAGGCTCATTGGTGACTCACGCCCCACATTGCAATCCTCTGTGCTTTTATCCTGGCTCTGAAGGATCTAATACTGCTCTGTCTTCCAAAGGGGAAAAAGATCCATTTGTTTTGAGCAATAAAGTAATACAAAATGATGGCCATTCATGTGCAGCTCTTTGTCACAATGGGCCAGACAGCCAACTCCTCGGGCTCACCATCTTCCCCTCCACTTCCCTCCCTCTGTCACCCACGATTCATTCTGCACTTATCACCAAATCACCCCCAGGAGGCAAGTTTCCACCGAATTTTTTCCTTTTAGTTTTGCCCACAGAGGGGACCACTCACGTAATAGAAACTAGATTTTGCACTAATGGTAGCAGCACAAATGAATTCCAGGTCTAGCATCTGTGGCGGGAAGACGGGCAGCAGGTCCGCCCCACCAGAGCACGGATGACTAGAGGAAGGGAAGGAGGCCTTGATAGCACTAGATTTGGGTGTTTCCTGCATGTCATTTCCTAACTGGGCCACTCCAGAGGAGGTGGGTCACAGGTGATTGTGCAAACAGGAAGTAGAAACAGGTGCTGTGTTAGGAACAGCCAGTGCCCTTTGAGCCCTTGCAGTTATCATGCCTCCTAAAAGAAGATTCAGGATTGTTGTAGTACAGGCCCTTGGTAGGAGGAAAGGGTACTTGGCTTTGGACGTGACCAGGTGGCCCCAGGTGTACGTAAAACCACGGATGGGTCACAACTGACACTTATTGGCAGGAAAGGTGACACGTGCTCATACACTGTACCTTTTCCTTTCAAACTGCTGTTGCAGTTCAAGGCTGGGTCTGTTAAGGCATTGACCGCCCCCCTAGCCCCACCCTCTGTCCACTGGGCTGGTACAAAGTGGGGAGAAATCCCAGGGCATTGTACCAAGGGCCTCCTTCCTTCCAGGGGCATAAACTTGGCTGGAATGTGTGTCCCGTTCAAAGTGCGAGATGTACTCTTTTGTTGTTCCAAATAGGGCCCCCAATAAGTGCTTTTCTGGAAAAGGTTCCTGCCAGAAGCACTGGTATGAATGGAAGGACGCAGCCACGATTCACACAGATGAAATTGCACTGCTTAACACAAAGAAACGATAAAAAGTTTGGCTTTTTTTTTTTTTTCTAATCATAAAAATATCCCCAGAAGGAGCCTAAGCTATGTTCCGATAGAAGCCTCAAAATTACTTTCAATTGTTTACTTTATAATGTTTACATACACTTCTCACTTTTTTAAAAAAAGAAAATCCAAGCTCTGACTTTTTAACAACTTTTCAGGTTTTTCTTGGGACGGTGGAACTCTGACTCACCAACTGGATTTAAATCTTAATTTAGAAGTTTATTTATTTGTGTGTTTTCTCCCCTCCTATCCACGTGGCTTTCCCTAAGATCCTCGTAAAGGTGGCCCCTCCTGCCCAGACCCTTGTCTGTTTTCCCTGGTGGCTCTTGCTTCTTGCTTTGCAGACTGCCTGCAGCCATGATTTTGTCACTGACATCTGTGAGCCAAAGACTGAGCCTCTCTAGCAGGAATAATAAGCAATACTACACAACTTGCTACTTTCAGAAACTTTTTTTAGCTTCACCGATGACAACAGAGGAAGAAGGGAACTAGGATTTGGGTAAGTTCTCCTCCGCTGTTTGACCAAATTCTCAGTGATAAATATTGTGTGCAGATAACTAGGAGAAAAAAGTTGACTTTCTTTCTTTTTTAGTGTGGCACATATGGATCTGCTGAATTTTACGTAGACAAAGAAAGGGTCCTGTGTATTTTTGTCCATATCCAATGTTATATGAACTAATTGTATTGTTTTATACTGTGACCACAAAATATTATGCAATGCACCATTTGTTTTTTATTTCATTAAACGAAGTTTAATTTAAATTGAAGTTGTGTGAGGCACTTGATCTCCGCCTCTGTTACCCTTTTATCTCCTCCGCATGAAGGACTGTGACTGAATTCCGGTTGCAACTCGGGCACCTTCTGATCTCTTGGAATCCTATGAAAGCATTGTAGATATTCACCAAAGATAAAAGAAGAAATGGATTTAACAGGATCAGTATTGAGATTCCCACCAAGTGGAAAGGTGAGGGCTAGGATCCTGTCGCTGATGGATGGTCTCTTGGTCTTTCTGTGAATTCCCATGACCTTATAGGACTCCCGTCAGGAAAGAGAGAAGTTAGAGGTTGTTCCTCTCTGCAGATGAGGAAACACACCCAAGTTCTGTGACCGTATCGTGCCTGGGACAGAACAGCTTTTCTGACTCATGACCCGGTCTGGAGCCAAACTAGTCCAGAAGGTGCTAGTCCCCGTATTATATAAAAACAGTGCTTTTTCCCCAGGTGGCTGGCTTCAGGGACTTGCACAGGAGGAAGTGCCGGGAGCCCCACCTCCCTGCTGGCCCCTGGAGCAGCCGCTCAGCCTCGGCTGGGCTTCCCCGTGTGTGTCCCGGGCAGGGACCACCTCACTTGCGAGGTCTTCAGGGGCTGGGTCTGTGTCCCGGGTACTAACCTTGGCCCTGATCCAGGCATAATAGAAGGGACTGGCGGTTTATAAATGCACGGTTAACCTTCTGCTGGGAGAATAGCCCGACACTACACCCTTCTCCATGAAGATGGAGGACTCTGTTCACATCAAAATGCTGACACAGTCAGAGCTGGTCTTTAGCAGTCCCATACCTATTGCTGAGCCTGTTCCTGCCTCAGTTTATATTAAAAGGAAAACAGAAATTTGCTTGCACACCTCCTGTGGCCTAGGCATTGTGCTAAGCACAGAAAACCTGCCACTTATGTCCTTTCCTAGAGGCCTTCGCACCTGCTGTTTGCTCGTTCTAGAAACCTCTTTCCACCTGTTCCAACTTCTACTTCTCCTTCAGGTCCCAGGGAGCCTTTTCTGCCCCTCTAGGCTAGGAGAGGAACCCCTGACAGATGCTCTGGTTGTCTGAAAGTGACCCGAGGGCAGGGACCCCTCACCACTGTGATAATAGCTAACTAACACTAGGATGCTTAGATGTGCCGTACACCTGGGCACGTGCCTCAGGTCACCCTGAGGTGACTACAGCGGAAGAATTCTTACCTGCTCTTCATGTAACTAGATCTTCCAAGTAACAGCCACTCCATGTCCTCTTACCCACAGACCAGTGTGTGTGGCACACTGCTTTAAAATACAGGTTTTAGGGCTTCCCTGGTGGTGCAGTGGTTGAGAGTCCGCCTGCCGGTGCAGGGGACACGGGTTCATGTCCCAGTCCGGGAAGATCCCACATGCCGCGGAGCAGCTGGGCCCGTGAGCCATGGCCGCTGGGCCTGCGCGTCCGGAGCCTGTGCTCCGCAACGGGAGAGGCCACAACAGTGAGAGGCCCGCGTACCGCAAAAAAAAAATAAAATACAGGTTTTATTGTTATTTAGGTGAGGCAGGGCCAGCAGATCGGGAGATGACTGCCATTGAAAAGACAGTTTGTTACACTCACAGATCCCAGGAGGGAGGGTCATGCCACACAAAAGGGGGCCACACGGGAAAGCACCAGCGTCCCTCAGGCAGCAGAGGGAGCAAGGGTGAAGCATCGGCAATAGCCTTTGTTGGGGCTTTCACAGGAAGGAATGGGCAACTCAGGGTAAGCAGGCTTAGGATTGACTAGTTTGGATAATTTCAGCAGGTTCTGGGGCATAGGGAGTATCCCTAGTTATCTGGTGTGATGAGAAAACAGCTATTTTGAGTTGCTGCCTAGGATTTTACAGTATAATAGCCCTGCTCACAGCCAGAGCCTGGACATTTAGAGGACCTGAGCTTAGGATTCCCACCCCAAGTTCCCACTTTGCTTTTCCTGGGGCACCTTTTAAAATAACCACTTTGAGTTGCGCCTGCAGCCTCTGCCCCAACCATCTTATGTGTAATAGGTGCTTGTTACCCTGCTCTTTATCTCCTGCTTGCTGGACACCTGGGACGTTGGAGCACTGCCCTTCCCCCTGCTCAGTGGCACTCCCGACCCTGGTTTCTGGGATCTGTAAGTAACAAATCTTGTGACTTGACTTCGTGTGAGTTTATTGAAATTGCGGCTTCAATCAAAATGACCCGGGGGTTTCACTTCCTCAGGGTGGGAGTTCAGATGCTGAGGGAGCCGCTTGCTGACCCCATGTGGGTGGCTGTTGCCTCCTCGTTCAGCAGGTCAAAATCCGCATATTCTTAATATACCAGCTATTCCCCTCTCCCCCACCCCGCCAACACATCTGGTTCCTGGCCTTGGGGTGATCAGAGCAGGGAACAGTGGTCCTGAGCATGAGAGCCTGATGGAGGGGGTGGAGGGTGTGTGGACTCCAGATTGGCTGGTTTGCACATGGAAGGCGTGCTTACAGACAAATCGGAATGATTTCCTTTCTCTAGGAACTGGCCAGCCGTGGGAGGGGCAGGCTCTCCAGGATCAGCAAGGTCCTAGGTGTCAAAGCATCAAAAACCAGAAACAAAATGACATGATTAATATACTCACTGCTTGGGGGCTTATACACCTGGGTGGCTCAGCTCCACTGGGGTTGGGGGGCGGGGGGGTGATGCTCATCTGGGTCCTCTCTGTTCTGTTTATTCTCCAGCGTATTTGTGCCACCAGTACTGGTTACTATGATTACATCATTTCATTGAATAATATGCAAACCAATGAAATATGAGTGCCAAAGAAAGAGGTGTTGATACAATAAGATGAATTCTCTGGACTAGATAAAGGCATTTTTTTTTTTAAATGCTATCAGTTTAGGTCCAGGCAAAACAACTATAAAAGATTGAGGGGAGACAAATCATGAAAACATGGGAGGATCTGTACTCCATTGGCTTCACAAGTGTTTTTAAAATTCTTACTCCATTTTAAAGAAATCAGACCTGAAAGTTGGGGGACTTCCCTGGCGGTCCAGTAGTTAAGACTTTACCTTCCAGTGCAGGGGGTGTGGGTCCAGTCCCTGGTCGGGGAGCTAAGATCCCACATGCCTCACGGCAGAAAAACCAAAACGTAAAACAGAAGCAATGGGTTTTTTTTAAGACGTTTTTGGGGGTTTGTTTTTAAAGAAACTGCATACATCATTGGAGACGAACAATAATTTAAATACCATGCAGTTTCTGTATGTACAAAACCTAGGCCATAGAAATCCAGTTTAATTTGTATTCTGTTTATACTGTCTTCCTCATACAGCCATTGTCTGTTAAAGCAGAACACAGCAGAGTGCTCTGATAAAAAGACAAACTATGTACAGGCACCTGGGAAGCAACTGGAAAAAAGCAACTGGTTTGGGGATCAACAGGCAAATGGGAAGAAAGAGTCATTTAAGGTGACCTTCGCCCACTGGCTGTGCACAGGGAGAGCCTGAAATTCCATTCACCGAAGCACACACCACAGTTTTCATTCAGCAAATATAAATACACGTAAACAGAAGCAAAATCGTAACAAATTCAATAAAGACTTTAAAAAATAAAATAAAAAATAAAACAGGGCTTCCCTGGTGGCGCAGTGGTTGAGAGTCCGCCTGCCGATGCAGGGGACACGGGTTCGTGCCCCGGTCCGGGAGGATCCCACATGCCGCGGAGCGGCTGGGCCCGTGAGCCACGGCCGCTGAGCCTGCGTGTCCAGAGCCTGTGCTCCGCGATGGGAGAGGCCACAACAGTAAGAGGCCCGTGTACCGCAAAATAAATAAATAAATTTAAAAAAATAAAACAAACCTGAAAGTTGTAGCAAAAGACATAGGTTTGCTTTATGCAAAAAAGTGAGGAGACTCCAGACAACAGACCTATACTCAAAGGAAAGACCTGGGCCTGTGTTAAGAGATCGGTGAACAAATATATATGTATATGATTGAGGTGAAAATAAAACTGTTAAGAAATTTAAGTGTCTTTTTATGATTCCTGTCTTCACCTGACTTTTCTGTTAATTGATCAACTAACAGCTCTAATTATGAGTTTCTACTGTTACTGTCCCTATTCTTATAGATGAGGAAATTGAGACTTAAAGAAACTAATTTGCTCGAGATTTGAATGCAGGTCTTTCTGACTCCAAAGTCTGTACATGTTCTAAATCACTATACCAGCTACAGTGCCTGACTATTTTAGCCATTCAGTATTTTTTGAAGAGATAGAAAGATGAGTAAGAACTGGCCCCTGCCCTTAGGAAATTCGTGGTCTTGCAGGAAAGGGAGGCATGTAAATAATTCATTTTATTACATATAGTAAGTAAAATTATAGGAGTTCACTGACAGAGATAGAAGAGGGAATGGTGAACTCTCTAAGGTGTCAAGAAAGGTTTCGCATAGGAGGTGCAAACCTAGATTTAAAACTTTTTTAATGAATAGGCATATACCAGGTAGAGCGGGCTCTAAGCAGAGGGGATAGCATATACAAAGTTAAAGAGAGGGTGGTAAGATACGCTCAGAGAAATACAGAGGTTCTGTGTCTGAAGGGTGAGGTGGTAGGAGAGAGTTCTCAAGGGTCAGCTCGTAAAGGTCAAGTCAAGGAGTTTGAACTTGATCGTCTAGAAGTTTGGGGGAGCCATTGAAAACCTTTAATCAGGACAGTGCATGGCTCTGTTTGCACTTTAGATTACTCTGGTGGAAGGGGCCGGGGTGCAGACAAGGTTGGAAGATGAACTGAACTGCGTTAATCCAGGTGAAAAATCGCAGCTCTCAATTGCGACAGCAGCAGGTAGAATGAATTCATTAAGGATTTTAGGAAAAACTGATAGGACTTTATAACTAGATATGGAGTGTGGAGGCCAGCCATGGGTCTGGGTGGATGCTGGTGCAGTCACCACAGTGGAAAATACCAGTGAAGAAGGAAACAGTGATCTCAGCCTTGGATGCAAGTTTAAGTTTTCTGCAGGACCTTCGAGAGGAAATGTTCGACACAACTAGATAATTGGCCTGGAGCTTAAGGGAGAAGTTGGGGGTGGAGACAGATGCCCCACCTTATACAGGTGGGGCATGAGAGGCAGAAGCAGCGAGGGGAGCAAAGGGCTGATGACAGAAGCCTGGAGAAGGGGTCCACCGAGAAGACGACTAAGAAGGAACTTCCAAAGGGGAGAGAGAAAATCCCGGCCAGAGTGTGGTATCAGAGGTGGTAGTAAAGAATTCCAAGCAGATTTGCCAATGGTCAGTCCTACCTTGTGCCCCAGAAGGACCAAGTCAAGGGAGAGCTGAGCAGTGCCCGCCGCTGTGACCTTGGATGTTTGGGTGGAACCAAGCCCAGATCGTGGTGGGCCGAAGTGCCAGCAAGTTAGGAAACCAAGCAGAATACAGAACACCGGGAAACTGTCACACATTTGAAGAGGGGAAGGAAGAGGAGGCGGTTTGAAACTAGGGTGAAAGTGTGGCTATTTAATAGGGTAGGAGGCACCTGAGCTGTTTTATGGGCCAAGGAAGCCATGAAGGGGCAACTGTATCTCAGGGGTTCACCTGTACCCGAAGCCCAGGTAAAGTGAACTTCCTATTCTCCTTTCTTCTTTTCTTTGGGGCCTATTCTGAGCCCTCCCTTCCTTTTTTTTAAAATCAGAGTTCTCCCTAATAGGGAATTTAAGAAGTAGCTCTTCCCAAGGGAGTATTCGGAAACAGCAAATGGCCCAGGAATCCCATCTGTTGCTCTTTCTCTGCTGCCACCATCCTCTAGTCCCCACCTCCTACTCTACCCCTCTTCCCATGCTCTGGCCTTTGCTTCTGCCCACAGGAATCTAGTTGAGGCTTTTCCCCACAGACAGGAGGAGTTACCACACACGTGGAAAAGCTATTAGCCTTGGTTAACTAACTGTCAGCTCCTGGTACAGCCAGGCTGGTGGGAAGTACAACTTGGTGGGCCAAGTTGTAACCAGGCCCGCTTGAGGACGCCGTTTCTTCCACTGTTCTATGAGGGATTGACTGAGCTCACTGTGATCCCTTCCTGTGGTGTCACTGCTTGGTGTTCCATACATAGAGAAACGAGGCTTAGCCCCAGGGCTTCCTTACACCTTGGCAAGTCCCACACCTGTGGGGTATCGATCACTTTGACCTGAATTATAGGAGCTCAGGTAGAAAAAGGGGCAAAATCCTGATCAGCTTCCTGCTGACCCCTTCGGGGTTTTCTTTTCCATCCTGCAGTCACTCACTGTCCTACATATTCTGCCTTCTGAAAGCTTGCGAATGGCAAGCTAATAGAAAGAGCACTGAGCCACAAGTAAGAAGGCAGCCATAGAATGCACCCATTTCCTAGCCATACAGTCTTGGCTAGGTTAGTTGATTCCTCTGAGCCTCAGTTTTCTCACCTGTAAAATGGTATTAGTAATACCTATCACATAGTGATGTGAGTTATTCTATAACAGTGCATATGTGAAAATGCCTTGCACAGAACCTGACATGTAAAAGGTACCCGTTTAAATATTTCTTGGGCCTGAATGCTTAGGAATCCATGATACTTGCAATTTATATAATTTTATGGAATTAATATTTGAGCATGTCAAACCTGAAAAAAATACATCACTTTTCATTAATCTTCTAGGAACTTAAGAAAAGATTTTTTTTCTTTAGTACATCCTTGTGTTGCTTTGTCCAGCACTGGCCTTCTCCCTCCATCTGAATCAGGAACTCTATTTTTACATTCCTTTCAACTGATAAAATTGCAATGCACTGCAGTGGTTCCCAAGGTAATAGAATAACTGTCTCTCTCAGTGGCTCTATTTTTTTCTTTCTTCTTTTTTTCTTTTCCCCTTGATAACAGAAAGCTGCTTTTTTTTCCCTCCAGAAAAGAAGCGACATCACCCTGTCAATGTTAAATTCTGGCAGAAATGGAGCCACTAAAATAGAAAGAAAAAAAAAATTGGCAACAGCCAAGAATGAGAACTTGCATAGCATTTACTTAGTTGTATGTATTTCAGGAATACAGCGTCCTCTGTATTATTGCCAATGATTGTCTCTGTGATCAATGCTTATTCCTAAAATAATTCTCTTTTCAGTGCACGTAGCAGATTGATTGCATTGATGGCCCCCGTTCTCTACCTCTCCTTTTGCCTTGCCACTTTGCTGTTCCCTTCACTAAAGAGATGGAGTCCATTAACCCATCTCTTGCTTTTGGACTTGGCCATGTGTCTTGCTTTCATCTGAGGGATGCTTGTAGAAGGCATGCAGTCATGATGCAAGTAGAAGCTTTAAAAAGTACTGATGTGTTTCCCCTAGTCCTTTTGGACCCCTGACATCACTGTGAAAATGTGCCCAGGCTAGCCTTTTCGAGGGCTGTGAGAGGGATCCAAGCTAAGGCCATCCTAGACCATCCAGCTCCCATCAGCTGACCCCATAGGCTTGTGAACAAAAATACATCTTTACTGCTGTATGCCACCAAAGTTTTCTATTTGTTATACAGCAATAACTAACCGATACAGTAAATTTTGGTGCCTGGGGGGTGACCCATGCCTTCTCCAACTGCAATGGTGAAAAAAATTCTTGTACTTCAAGCCCCACTGATATTATGGTTAACGGCCTGGAGAGGTAGTTTGAAATTGCCATTCTAGGTAAACTGCCCTTTAATTGTTCCCTAAATACAGCCTGTACATCCCTGCCTCGGTACCTTTATACATTTCATTTCTCCCTAGTGGAATGTCCTTTCTTCTCTCTTCTCTGCCTATTAGAATCATACCAGATCTCCAAGGACCTAAAGAAAACCAGCCTTTTCTGAATGCACCTTCTTCTCCCTTCACACCAGCCTCAAACTTTACTCCAAAAGGAGGGCACAGCTGGTGTGTCATTATCCATGCTGGACTGTTTCTCCCCTACTGCACCTCGGTCCCCCTTCCTCCCTGGTTGTCTCATGTGGCCCAGCCAATCTTGACCCTCCCTCCCACCCACTCACTTCCCCCCACTCCCTTTAGGTGCCCCACTGATGTGCTTCCAAAATTACCTTGTGGTTATCTGAGTAAACGGAAGTTTCCTGAGAACAAAGGCTTCGTATGTGCAGCACTTACAGTAGCACCCAGAAGATTAAAAAAAATTGTTGGAAAGGTGGATGGAACAGGGATCTGCTGTAACTGTGGCCTGAAGCAGACTAGGCTGTTACTGACCCATCTAAATGGAGGCTCGGCCTGGGGAACTAACGTCCTCAGTAAGCTCGTCCCGTGTATGTTCTTGTCTTCGCAGACTAGGATTAAGTTGGCCTGGGTTCAGCACCAGGCTAACTTAATCCTAGTCTGTGAAGTCACTCCCCCACCATCCTTTGTGCCCAGGCCCATGCTGGGTAGATGAAGATTCCCTTAAATGTCGCTGATATGCACTGAGCACTTTCTATGTACTAGATGTTGTTCTAAGTGCTTTCAGTGAATTAGTTCATTCAATTCTCACAGCAATCTTATGGGGCACATACTGTTAGTATCTCCATTTTGTCGATGAGGGTTAGAAAAGATTAATTAACTGTTCTAAGATCAACTATTAAACATACAGTCTGTGCAGACCCAGGCACACCCACCTAGAGTGTGTTATCGTCACCGTCACCGCATGTCTCCCCAGGTTCATGTCTTCTAAGGGCGCTTCTCTCGTTTCTCAGTCCTTTCCTCTGCCAAGATGGGAGGCGAGGTAAGGGCTAAGAAGAGAAAATTGCTGCTTGATTATTTATTCTGTTTACTTAAATTCCCTTATCATTACCTAATGATATGTATTTAACCAGGAGGAGGCTCATCTTTTCTTATTTTTATCTATCTATGTTTACCTGCCCATGAAGATAACTTCATAAGTAGGTAAATTTGAATGATTAGCAAAGAGCCATATAAAGCAAACTGTATTGCTCTTTGTAAGCCGTCTCTGTTTCTCAGTGGGCTGGAAACCGCACCATTGCTTCCTCTTTATCTTTGTAGTGAGAGCGCAACATTTGTCACTCGGCGTCTGAGCAACTTCAGTGACACCACCAGGAAAGGTCTCTGCTGGTCCAAATGGCACGCTTCCCACGAGTAGCATCTTTTTTTCTCTTTCTGAGTAAGTGTCATAATTCTGTAGGTTACTGTTGTCAAGGAGCTAGTCAAATGGAGACTGTTGGATGATAAAATGAGACAATTTGGTCTCTACAGGGAAAACCATGCCACACATCTCTGGTGTTGGCAGTCATTTTTGACTTTTGATGATGTTCTTGGCTACCTAGAGATCCTTGAGTTCCAGGAGGTGCAATGTTAGGTTGAGTCCCATGAATCTGATCCCACTGGTTTTTACATTTGTGTGTGTGGCCAGAGCTGCTGATTTTGCTGGCCCTGCCTCCATCTTATGTTCTTGGGCTAACTCATCCCTGGAGATAGGAAGAGGCTTAACTCCTCAGACTGAGAGGTGATGCCTGATGTTAGAACTTGTCTAGATAAATGTGCCTTGGGGATGTGGCCGGATGGAAGGAAGTGTCATGAGAGCACTTAGGAGTTTTAGGCTAACCTAAAAGAAGGTTCTGGACTTCATCTGTGAGATGAAGTGGGAATTGACTACTAAGAGCCTGAGAAAGGGGCAGGAAGATTCACTTGGCTCTGCTGAGGGGCAAGTGGAAGGACCTCAGTTGGCCCAGGGGCATTTGTACATGGTTGAACAGGATGGCGAAAGGGGAAGTTTTGGGGGGAGATGGGTGAACAGATGAACTGGGGAAGGAATGAAATAGTCTCAGAGCAGACAGAGCAGGTAGCAGCTACTTTTTAGTGCTATGGGTTCTCTTAGCATCTGGTGAAGCCCACAGACCCCAACTTAGAATAATTTTTAAATGTGTGAATTAAAATGTATACGATTATAGGGAAAATCAATCATATTGAAATAGGGTTATTGAAATACTTTAAAGTAAACTTTGATGTAGTCATTTATTTGCTTCATTATTTATGTATTACGTAATAAGATCTGGAGGTGGTCTATTAACCGCCAAACTTCAAAGTCATAATGAGTATGAACAATATTTCAAGATATCTGCAATAGATGTAGTGTGATGTGAAAATATCTATGATTTGTTGCCTACATTCATGACTGAAGAAAATGCTAAATTTCCATTAAGATTAGTGAAAATAAAGATGTAGGGTTTTTTCCCACCCAAGTTTATGAATCTTTTCATCCCCCATGTGGACCCAAGTTAAAAACTTCTGCTTTAAAGAGACTGGATGGAGTTAGTGAAGGGACTTGGACAATAGGGGAACTAAAAGAGCTTAGAATCAGTGTGACCAAGGCTGTGGCTAATACACGAAAAGGGTGCAGCATTCAGCTCAACGGGGTGCTTAATAAACCTTGGCTTGAGTTGAATGGGGTTCATGTCTCAAAAGACATTGGGTAGTGTAAGGTAAAGATCAGATATGGGACCTGCTGGGGTGAGAGGTGGCCTGCAGGAGGTTACTGGGACCAGTTGCTGGGTAATCAGTGCCCACTAGACTGGCTTGGCAGACGTTAATGACTAGGTTCACTGGTGGGGCCCTTTGGGGACTGTTGGCTGGTGTCCTATTCAGGTGTCTGAGTGTGATTCTCAAGTGTCTGTGCTTTGTGTCTGTGAACCGCGTGTTTGGCTTGTGTATGGGGAAACTGGGCTTACATTGTGCAATAAGTCAGACAACTGCAAATTCTCTCTTTGTCTTTTTTTTTTTCCCTAGTGAGTAAGATGAAAGGCCTGGGAAAAGGAAAGTAATAACCAAGTTTCAAAAGGGGAAGCTTCAAGCCTTTCAAGCCCCATTTAAACCATTACCTAAACTGGGTTATATAATTATTTCTTCTAAATTTAAACTCTTCCTAAGCACAAATTTTGTGTAGAGCCACAATTTTTATGTGAAAAACATATATATCAGGAGGTAACTTGAAAAAAATTTTGGAAGCCTGCTATCTGTCATTACAAATACAGAGGGAAATATGAAGGAAATTAATTAAATGATGGATGATCAACTGACCAATTGCATTGTTTAGCAAATGTATACCTTGTCCTAATTAATTTTTTAAATAAATATATAAAGACTGATGAATCCTATTAGAATATGGGGCCAGATGAGGTTAACGTCATGGGTAGATGAGCTCTTAGACTTAGCTTTGTCTGATTGGTCTGTCACCCCTCACCCTGAATAGCTGCCCTACAAATAAAAGTCATTAACATGGGAGGGTCCTGGGGAGGGGCTACTGTTTGTCTTACTGGGGCTGCATTCACGAAAAAAAAATCCACTGAATTATGGATGGAAGCATTCTCAGCCTCCAAGCAAAAAGGGATTTTATATGGGTAAAGAAAGAGAAGTCACTTGTTGTGCGTGGTGTTCTCCAGCTAGGTTTTGTATAAGGTGGAAGCATTTGAAGTTGCTGTTTTTGCGTATCAAAAGTGGCCAGGTGTTGGCCACATTTTATATAGGTCAAATAGCTTCCATTCAAATAATCCTGAAATAGAAAATTTGGCAATCCCATTAATGTTTTTGGAAAAAGTCCACACCATTAGGGAATTCTTCGTGTTACAAAAATGTGACTCCAATGCAGTATATCAGTGCCAAGCTCTGTGTCCATCAGTCAACAAGAATCTGACCTGCTGTGCAGAGGTGCCTAACCCTCTGTCTATTGAAAGAGAAAGCAACGGGTCAGTCCTCTGAGGTATTTCACTCTTTAGGAGGAGAGATATGTACAACATCCCACAGAAAACAGATGTATAATAAGATGCTTCAGTGTATGTATGATTCCCCATGCATGGCCATTTGAATTGGCCTCTGTCAGTCATTCCTTTTTATCTCCACAATACCTGTTAAAACTTCTCACTGTTTCTTCCGCTTTTCTGAGTACCCTCCCAATCATGTTCTTGACCTCGTGCCTCTACTAGCACCTTATGCCATTCATCATCCTCTCTCTGGCTTCATCCATGTCTCCCCTCTACAGCTCCTCTGCCCGTAGACATGTAGAGGTACCCGTGTCCATCCTCCCTCACTGCTCTGCCCACGTCCATCTACTCTTTCTAACTGCCACCCTATTCTATCTCTTTCCCTTCTCCATGACACTTCTTGAAGTAGTTTATGCTTCTTGCAGTTGCTTCTTACCCTTGAAATACTCTGCTTCTGCTCTATGGAAATCTCTTTTACAAAGATTTCCACTGACCTCCTTCTCATCAAACTACAAAGACTTTCGTCTGCCTTTAGAGTCCTTACCCTCTCAGCCGCATTCAGCAGTGCTGACAAGCTCTTTCTGCTTGGACGGTTTTGCTCCTTTGGTTTTCAAGCTACTGCGTCCTTGCTGCCCTGCCACCTGATTCTTCCCTCCCTGATTCTTCCTTCTGTAGGTTTTGTTCCTCACCCTATCCCCTAAAGAGAGAGATCCTCTAATAATCTCTCTTCAGCCCTCTCCTTACATTCCCGAACGCTTCCCAGTGCTTACATGTAACTGACATAATTTGCATCTACAGCCCAGAACTCTCCCTAGTTAACAGGCATTTACAGGAAGCAGTGAGGAAACAATGGACACAGCCAGGAATTCGACATGTGTAAATCCAAGTTCAGTTCTGGCTGTACCATTTACAACTTTGACATTGCTAAATATGGGAACATCTCAGAGTTCTTAAGAGGACTGGATTACAAATATTTTCAAAGGGTTGAGTAGATTTTAAAGTATAGCTAGATAGATATAGCTACAGATATAGACATATATTTAAATATTATTTCCAAATGTTTGCTGGATTTCCTTCCTGATTATTCCATGGTACTCTAATTTAGTATTTCCAAAATTAAATGCACCGTCTTCTCCTTCACCTTCGAAGGTACACAACAGTACCTTTTCCTGAAATCCTTATTCCTGTAAACAGCGCCATTACTCCCAGTCACCCTTACAAAACCTGGTATCATCTTTGATTTCCTGCTGCCTTCCATCCCTCCATCTACCCCATCTACCTCCAAGCATCTAAGACACTGAAAAACTCTATAGATCTTATCTCCACAGTGGCCCTTAAATTATAGCCGCCTTCTTTCCATTTCTATTGCCTTTATCACTCCTCTTCTGGGCTACTATCATTACCTGATGTCTACTTCTAACTCCATCATCCTACACACTTCAGGTTAATTTTACTAAGACCTTTCAAATACTTTCAGTGGGTTCCCCATTGCCTAATCAATCAAGTCCAAACTTTTAAACATGATAGTCAAGCCCTTCATGCTTTGGACTCAAAATTCCTACCCACTCTTACCTCTTTCTATTAATCTTCATGTAACTCTCCCCCTAATCCAACTGATTACTCTCTATTTCCTGAACAATTCTTTTGATTACTACTTATACAGTCTTTTCATGAAATCTCCTTCACCTAAAAGGCCCTGTCTCTCCACTTAACTTGTCATAACCTTCTCCAAAGTCCAGTTTTAATACTATATCTTCCATACACCTTACCTATTTCCATCCCCCAAAATGTAATGTCTCCTTCCTTCAAACTCCTCAAAGCGCTTTTATCATATTTCTTTCCAGGACAAATGACTACCACCCTACTTGACTAAACTGTAAAATCAAGAAGTCAGAGACTATCCCAAACTCATCTTCATATCTTAGTCCTTGAAGCATCAGAAACACTATAAGTGATTGAACAAATATTTATTGAATTAGTAGGCGAAGCAGTAGAAAATGAAGTGCTAGTTTTCAAAATAAAATGTTTCACATGTGGTACCATCTCTCCGAAAAGTCATAAAAAATGTTAAGTGTTGCCTAGACACCAAAAATAACATTGTGGAAACATGTCCTGACATAAACATCTTAGTGGTACCTCAGAAATCATATTTTTTAAAACATTTTTATCTTGAAATATAACATATAAGAAAAGTTAATAAAACATAAATGTGCAATTTAACTAATAAATAAAAAGTAAAAACCATGTAATCACTATGCAGGTCAAGAAATAGAACATTGCTAGGACCCTAGAAGCACCCACCCACCTTGCCACACGTCCCATCCAGACACACACATACACAATCGCTTTGCTGACTTTCGTGATACCTACTTCCTAGCTTTTTTTTTAAATAGTTTTACCCGTTACGTTTGCATCACTAAACAATACAGTGTGGTTTTTTTGCCTTTCTTTAAATTTTATGGAGAGTATAGTCAAAAAGATTCTAAAGTGTTCAGCATCTTTCATTAAACACAGTGATCCACGTTTCTGCAACCAGTTGCAATTCACTCACTTTCATTTCTGTATAAGATTCCATTTTATGAACGTACCACAGTCTGCCTGTTCTACTGTTGATGGACATATGAATGGTCTCTAGCTTGGGGGCTGTAATGAACACTGCTGCTGTGGATACTTTTTCACGTGTAGCCTGGTGCAGTGCTCACGTTTCTCTAAGATGTATGTCTCTAAGACTGGCTAGCATTGCTGACAATGTTTTAAATTGCCTTTGTAGTACAATTTTTTGGTAAATAATATTTTAAAATTTTACTACTGTATGGCATGGGGAACTATATTCAATATATTGTAATAACCTATAATAGAAAAGGATCTGAAAAAGAATATATATATGTGTGTAACTGAATCACTTTGCTGTACACCAGAAACTAACACAATATTGTAAATCAACTATACTTCAATAAAAAGTCATCTGTTTTGAAAAAAATTTTTTAATTTTTTTCTCATATGGTCCACCTTCTATTCCTAAGTGCTTATTACAAAAAGAGCATAACATACATATATCACATTAACTGGGATTTATGAATAAATTAGTATATTTTAAATGATTACTGGAAATTTGTGTGATTGGTTGACTGATTGCATGTTTGTTTTCCAGTTTTGCATTGATTGTATCCATATGCAATTTTTAGTTGACTGTATCAGGTGATCTCTTACCCTTTCTCCCTATTTTTTTGCAGGTCTCCTCCTATCAGAATTGTCTTCATTCTAAAATTCCTATACTCAGCCTATACTCATGGTCTCTGTAATGTCATTTTCCCCTCTCTCACTTTTTTTTCACTCTGGTCTCCTTTACTCTTTGTCCTTGTGGATTCAAAAAATTCAGCAGATGCTCTGCTTCTTCCATGCCTACTTATGAACTCTATTCTGTTGATTCTGTAATACCAGCAATTGCTCCCTGTTGGACTCTTCTGATGTCTTTCCACTGGGCCCTAGGCCCCGAGTGAAAGATCTAGCTCACCCTGTGGCATCTCTGTCATTTGTTCTTTGTTCTTTCTGTTACACAAAATAAACTAGGCTTTAATAGTAACATAATAAATAAATACATACCTTTTAATTTCTAAAAAAGTCTTGATTTTGAAAAGGTGTATGCCAAAGGAAATGTTACCATTGAATAAGATTTTCTCCTTTAAACCTAATACTTAAGATTTGTCCCAACAGGAAACATTCCATAGTGGTCCCAACTGAAAACTTTGGGTAAGAGAACAACTAAACTAAATCTGATCCCAGATCCTGTTGGACTTGACAGTCACCTTGTATGAAGCTTTTCCATAAAGCTGTAGTGGCTCTTTAAAAAATTACAAAATGAAAAACCCTCCGCGGTATAGAAAGGAAGTGCTGCTGCTTCTTCAGATGCTAATTTTAGCTAGTCTTGCATCACACCTGGCCGGGAGCTACAGATATTTCCAACCAACCAGCAGGAAAAAGCATGGCACCAGGAGCAGTGCCATAAACTCTGCCTCTCCAGCAATCATTTCTGTGAGAAAAGCTCGATGACAGGTACCTAGGAATTGGAGGCTTGAGGAAGTATATCGAGGAATTTTCCCTTAAAATAATGTAAAAGGTGAATTATTATACATCGTATTTACTTCAGGTGCACTTAGATAAGCAGATACGTTTTATGAAAGTGGTCATGTTACATTGATGAAGCTAAACATTTTTTTTTTAAGAGACTAGAGATTACTATGGAAGTTAAACTTATAAAAGAACAATTAACTCGGGCTTCCCTGGTGGCGCAGTGGTTGGGAGTCCGCCTGCCGATGCAGGGGACACGGGTTCGTGCCCCGGTCCGGGAAGATCCCACATGCCGCGGAGCGGCTGGGCCCGTGAGCCATGGCCGCTGAGCCTGCGCGTCCGGAGCCTGTGCTCCGCAACGGGAGAGGCCGCAACAGTGAGAGGCCCGCGTACCGCGGAAAAAAAAAAAAAAAAAAAAGAACAATTAACTCATCAAGCCATTCCACTGCTCCTCATCCTGGAGAAGGTATTGAACATTTGAGTTGATTATAGCTAATAACCTGCGATCTCATTTTCTAGAATTGTAATACAGGGAGCTACATAATGTGGCACATTGGGAACTGGAGCACTAATCTATTTTTATTCCCCTTTCTTTCTCCTACTTGCAAGCTAAGCTCAGCACTGCCCAGAGAGAAGTAACAGTTCAGAAAGGACCGCTGTTCAGAGCTGAAGGTTACCCCATCAGCATCGGCTGCAACGTAACTGGCCACCAGGGACCTTCTGAGCAGCATTTCCAGTGGTCTGTTTACCTGCCGACAGCCCCGACCCAAGAAATCCAGATCATTAGCACCAAGGATGCCACCTTCTCTTATGCAGTGTATGCACAGCGGGTGCAAAGTAGGGAAATCTACGTGGAGAAGGTCCAGGGTAACTCAGTCTTTTTGCACATCTCCAAGCTCCAGATGAAGGATTCCGGCGAGTATGAGTGTCACACACCCAACACTGATGGAAAATACTATGGGAGTTACAGTGCAAAGACGAATCTAATTGGTAAGCTGTGTGCCCTCCTCTTCTAGCCAGCCCCTGAGAAGCCAGATTCTCTCCATCAACACGATGCCTTGCAACGTGACATGACTTTATATTGTGCTGTTTGTTTTCGCAAAAGAGCCCACATACCCCTCTGGATATTTTGGAGTTTGTCACAAATAGGTATCTCATATTCCCTAAAGCTCTTAATCCATTTTCCCAATCGACTTTGTCATGAAGAGTTAGATAGTACGTGGTCTTCCTAGGCCTTGCCCACAGCTATTCATAGGTCGATAATAGCACAGCATTAGACAAAGCTTTGAGAGTTCTCATGTCTCTTCTCAGAGGCAGAATATTAACTTGATAGAAGAGCCAGTATTAATATATTTAATATATGTTTATATATAATTAATATAATACCATAGGAAGTAAGTCATTAACTTGGAAGTAATTATTCTCAAACTACCATTCTCTAACATAGTTACCTATGGGGCAAGGGTCATATTATTTGAAATTACCCTTTTGTCCCTTTGCCTAGAATATCTTATTACTCCCTTTTCAGCCTAGCAAACTCCTACATGTACTTCTGAACCCAGTTTAGGTATTACCTCTTCTGTGAAACCCATTCTGTCTCAGGCAGTATTCCCATCTTTGTTCTTTCTTGATGCTCTGTTCACACTACTGTTATTAGTACTCACCCAGTTTATGTGGTAATTGGCTACTTACATGACCCTCTCTGACCTCACCTTGAGCTCCATGAGAAGAGAACATTTACCTCACTCTCTAGCACAGTGGTTAGCTCTGAGTAAATGCTCAATAAACACTCATTTTTGAATCTAAGTGTTGCTTTCACATAAACTTAGGCTGTGTGATTTCCTTTGAGGAAGGAAAGAATGGTAGGGTAGTAAGATGGTTTTCGAAACTTTGGTAAGGGCTGCATTTTGGCTCTGAATGATAAATTATAACAGATTATTTCAGAACTTTATTTTATAAAGGAGCAGGTGAAGGCCCAAGGAAGTGAAGTAACTTCCTCCAATTCATGGAGTCAAATAGGGACAAATATAGGATCAGAATATAGTCTTCTAGCTCCCAGTGCTTTTCCCATTTAAAACCTCTGTGTCTGAATAGCTAAATTGGTTACAGCCTATGCTAAAAATGTAAAATCAGGGTCAGTACAACAGTGAACCAATAGCTTTGCCGAGTTCCATAGTCTGTATGTATATAGATGCCAGTGTTCCTGTTGGCAATAGGGAAAGCATATGGCTGGTGGAAAACCAACTCACAGTATGTACTGTACAGATGTTGGGCCAGGGCACCATCTTCATCTAGGAGGCTAGTCTGACAGGTACTCAGTCAATTACAATCATTCCTTTGCATCTAGTCATTCCAGATACCCTCTCTGCTGCCATGACTTCCCAGACTCTCAGTAAGGAGGAAGGTGAGCCATTGGAACTTACCTGTGAGTCATCCAAAGCCACAGCTCAACATACTCACCTCTCTGTCACCTGGTACCTGATGCAAGATGGAGAAAGAAGCCAAGCCAACAAGATTATTTCCCTCTCCAAAGATTTTATGTTGCTCCCTGGGCCCTTGTATACAGAGAGGTTTGCAGCTGGTGATGTGCGGCTCGACAGGCTTGGGGTCACTACCTTCAGGCTGTCCATAGGGAGGCTCCGGCCCTCAGATCAGGGCCAGCTGTTTTGTGAGGCAACTGAATGGATTCAGGATCCGGATGAAACCTGGACTTCCATCACGAAAAAGCAGACAGATCAAACAACTCTGAGGGTCCATCCAGCAGGTAATTATCTTCTCGGGAAATTCATTAACAGCTAGTAGTGGGTATTTGGATATCTTTCTTCTTTTTTTTTTTTTTTTTGGCTGTGCCACGTGGCTTGCGGGATGGGATCCTAGTTCCCCGACCAGGGATCGAATCCGCGCTCTCGGCAGTGAAAGCGCGGAGTCCTAACCACTGGACCGCCAGGGAGTTTTCTCTTTTCGTTTTTTTCTAGTCTTTTGTTGGATCAAAAATATCATTAGAGGGCTTCCCCGGTGGCTCAGTGGTTGAGAGTCCGTCTGCCGATGCAGGGGACACGGGTTCGTGCCCCGGTCCGGGGAGATCCCACATGCCGCGGAGCGGCTGGGCCCGTGAGCCATGGCTGCTGAGCCTGTGCGTCCGGAGCCTGTGCTCCGCAACGGGAGAGGCCACAACAGTGAGAGGCCCGCGTACCGCGAAAAAAAAAAAATCATTAGAAAGTTTGAGTAAATTTTGTTTTTGTCATCTGGGAAGCATAAGTAAGAAGGACAGATTTGGGGCTCTGTCCACGGGAGGTTTTCTATGGGATAAAATCTGTTGAATGTTAGGTAGATTCCACAGCCATGCATGGAAATAGTTTTGTTGCCATTCTTGCCAGGCTCTGTGTAAGCACTTTATCTATAATACATTATCGAATTTAGTCTTAACAACCACCCTCTGAGGCAACTAGTCAAGTCCCCATTTTTGAAACATGACCCTGAGCCTCAGCTAAATGCTCTGCCTTAGCTCGCTCTGCTAGAGCTAGCGTATGAAGACAGGTGTATCTCTCCAAGGCCCTCTCCCCAAAGACACCTGCGCCTCAGAGTAGCCTATTTCCAACGTGAAGCCTTGTCTTAGTCACTGCTCCTTCCGCCTTACCCCGTTTCCTTGGAACGGTGTCACTCTTCATGATCCATTGACACTTTCGCCAAAGCAAGCAGGAAGCCTCCATTTTGATTCCTGGTCTCTCCACGTGGGCTTTGGTCCAGTAGGAGGAGGTCTATAACCATATATATCCCTGCTAAAAGCAATGATCCAATAGTGGATCATTGAAGTTTTCTTTCTTTTGTTTTAGGAGGAGTGTTATTCTATCCTATTAAAAATTGTCCTGATGGCGTTACGTGTCTAAATTATACTCAGGGAGTCCTTTGGAGACACATCAAATGTGCTTCTTTCCCCTCTCTTTGAAGACAATTTTTAAAAATGTAAAACTCTTTATTTTAAAATTTTATTTATTTAGATCAATAAAAATTGTATACGTTTAAGGTGTGCAATATGATGTTTTGATATCTGTATGCACTGTGAAATGACTACAATCAAGTTCACTAACATACCCATCACCTCACGTGGTTGTGTTGTGTATGTGGTGAGAATTCTTAAGATCCTTCTTAGCAAATTTCAAGTAATACCACACAGTATTACTAACTGTAGTCACCATGCTGTACATTAGATCTCCAGAACTTATTCATCCTGCATAACTGAAACTTTGTACCCTTTGACCAATATCTCCCCATTGTCCCCACTCCCCCAACCCCTGGTAACCACCATTCTACTCTCCACTTCTGTGTATTCATTTTGTCAATTTTTAGTTTCCACAATATTTGTCTTTCTGTGTCTGGCTTATTTCACATAGCAAAATGTCCTCCAGGTTGATCCATGTTTTTGAAAATGGCAAGATTTTCCTTTTTTTCATGGCTGAATAATATTCCATTGTGTATATATACCACATTTTCTTCATACATTTATCCCTTGATGGACACTTAGGTTGTTTTCATATCTTGGGTATTATGAATAATGAACATAGGGGTACAGATATCTCTTTGAGATACTGATTTCATTTCCTTTGGATATGTACCTGGAAGTAGGATTGCTGGGTTATATGGTAGTTCTACTTTTAGTTTTTGAGGAACCTCCATACTGTTTTCTATCATGGCCATACCAATTGACATTCCTTGTACACTAACAGTGTACAAGGTTTCCTTTTTCTTGTCCATCCTCACCAACACTTGCTATCTTTTGTCTTTTTGATAATTGCCATCCTAATAGATGTGAGGTGACATCTTGTGGCTTCAATTTGCATTTCCCTGATGATTAGTGATGAGCATCTTTTTCCATATTTTTGGTCACTTGTATGTCTTCCTTTGAGAAATGTCCCTTCAGATCCTTTGCTCGTCTTTATATTAAGTTATTTGGGTTTTTTTTTGTTTGTTTGTTTGCTATTAATTTGTATGAGTTTCTTATCCATTTTGGCTAGTAACGCTTTTTCAAATACATGGTGTGCAAATATTTTCTCCCATTTTGTAGATCGTCTCTTCACTCTGTTGATTGTTTCTTTTGTGTGCAGGATCTTTTTAGTTTGATGCAATCCCACAATCTATTTTTACTTTTGTTGCCTGTGCTTGTGGGGTCATATCCAGAAAATCATTGCCCAAAATAGTGTCAAGAATGTTTTCCTTCTATTTTCTTTTCTTTTTCTTTTTTTTTTTTTTTTTTGGCTGTGCCATGTGGCATGTGGGATCTTAGTTCCCTGACCAGAGACTGAACCTGTGCCCCCTGCAGTGGAAGTGCAGAGTCTTAACCACTGGACTGCCAGGGAATTCCCCCTTCTGTTTTCTTCTAGTAGTTTTTCAGTTTCAGGTCTTATGTTTAAATCTTTGATCCATTTTGAGTTTATTTTTTTAATATGGCACGAGATAGGCGTCCAACTTAATTCTTCTGCATGTGGATATCCAGTTTATTCAACACGACTTATTTGAAGAGACTATCTTTTCCCTGTTGTGTATTCTTGGCACCCTTATTGGAGATTAATTGACATAGATTCATGGATTTATTTTTGGGTTCTCTTTTCTGTTTCATTGGTCTATATGTCTTTATACCAGTACCATACTGTTTTGATTACTCTAGCTTTGTAATGTATTTTGAAATCAGGCAATGTAATACCTACAGCTCTTGCTCAAAATTCTTTGGCTATTCAGGGTCTTTTGTGGTTCCATATGAATTTTAGAATTCTTTTTGTCTATTTTAAAATGCCATTAGAATTTTGATAGGGATTGCAATGAATCTATAGATTGCTTCGGGTGGTATGGACATTTTAACAATATTAATTCTTCCGACCCATGAACGTGGGATATCTTTCCATTTATTTGTTTCATCTTCAGTTAGTTTCATCAGTGTTCTATAGTTTTCATTGTACATGTCTTTCACCTCCTTGGTTAAATTTATCCCTAAGTATTTTCTTCCTTTTGATGCTATTGTAAATGGGATTGTTTTCTTAATTTCTTTTTTGGATAGTTCACTGTTAGGGTATAGAGATGCAACTGATTTTTTTTTTTTGTATGTTGATTTTGTATCCTGCAATTTTACTGAAATTCTTTATTAGTTTTAACATCTTTTGGTGGAGATTTTTTTGGTTTCTATATGTAAGATCATGTCATCTGCCAACAGTGACAGTTTTACTTCCTTTTTTCCAATTTGGATGCCTTTAATTTCTTTTTCTGTCTAACTGCTCTGGCTAGGACTTCCAATACTATGTTGAATAGAAGTGGTGAGAGTGGTCATCCTTGTCTTATTCTTGATCTTAGAGGAAAAGCTTTCAGCTTTTCACTGTTAAGTGTGATGTTAGCTGTGGACTTGCCATATATCACATATGCTTTTAACTTCGGAAAATTCCACTGGATATGCTCAGCCAAAAATGAGAGCAAGAAATCACAATTTATATCGATTCAACATAGTATAAAATATTTTATTTAAAAAGATACATTACTGTGTACTTTACACATTATGGATACATCTTGCTTAATAGGATTGCATTCAGAAAATCATGTATGTTGTTCTTTCTAGGTGATTTAAAGAGTAGTCAAGGGCATTTTTTAATTCTAGGCATTTCTTTGGCTTACCTTCTCCTCAGAACTGATCTCCCACATGAAATTCAATCCCTGTACTATCCTAACAGGAGGTAGCATCTCTCTCTGGTATTGAAAGGATAGATGCAGTGGCCTCTCTATATATCTGCCTTGCTTTTGTTTCCTAGTGAGAGATTTTCAAGTCAACATCATGGCTGAGAGCACGGTTCCTGAAGGAAAACCCTTAGAACTGGTTTGCCTGGTCATGGGCGGTGGCCGGGACCCACAGCTTCATGGCACTTGGTTCTTCAATGATATTGAAATGGCCCATATTGATGCTGGTGGAGTTCTGGGTCTGAAGAAAGACTATCAAGAAAGAGCAAGTCAAGGACAGCTCCAGGTTTCAAAGTTAAACTCCAAGTCTTTCTCTCTCAAGATCTTCTCTGTGGGGCCAAAGGATGAAGGTGCCTACAGATGTGCTGTGGCAGAGGTGACAAGAGCTCAGATGGGCTCCTGGCAGGTGCTCCAGAAAAAACAGTCACCAGACAGCTACGTGCACCTGAGGAAGCCAGCAGGTATGTGAAGTCGGGGCCAGGCACGATTGGGCTGCTTTTAGATGCCCTCCTTTGTGAGTACAGGATGCCTTCATGGACACGGGGGAGGTCTTCTGAAGTCAGGTGTCAATCAGATCACTTTGAGGTGGAGTGGAGTACTGCAAAGGAAAGCACCCAAACCAGCTGAAGACCTGAGTCCTATTCCTGAGCCATTAAATGGGCCATGATCATGAACACACTATATACTTCACCTCTAAATCTCAGCTTCTTCAACTGTAAGATAATGACATCTAATTTGACTGTCCTTAAGTACCTTCTTGCATCTTAGATTCTATTTGCTGTTATTTCTAATTTTTGTCCATTTGGTGTTCTTTCAGCAGAGAGCACCTGTATTAATGAAGCCCTCTGTCTCCTTGTTCCGTGTGTGTGTGTGTTTTGAGTAGATTAAGAGGAAAGAGCTTACACTTGCCCCCTTCCTGGGAAATAAACACCCACGTTACCCCTTCTACTCCTGCGACATCTTTCATCAATTCTCTATTATCTTAAACTGATACTAAGTCTTAATTCTGCACCAAAGCATGACTCAGAGTAAGAAAAGAAGAAGTAAATGACAGCGGGCAGACTCTATTGCCTGCATGTTGCTATGATGTCGTGAGATGCCTATCCAAATGGGTCTGAGTATCTGGAAGGCCACTCAGGTCTTGTTTAGTTTCTGAAGGCTGGGTGATCTTAAACGTGTTTGAATTATCAGTGCTTTTTGTGTGGAGAGAAAACTGATAAATCTGCAAGTAATATTAGGATCCTCTGGGCTGGGTATTAAATTCAAAGTCTAGAAAAATGAATTGCCCCAAATTTTTGGTTTTGCAAAAACCAAAATCAAAAACAAACTAAAAATGAAGATATCCTTGTTGTACTTGCTCACTGGAGGCCTCTCCAAAGATAGAAGCATTCCCCTTCCATCCTCTTCTCCGTCACCCCATTTGCTGGGAGTGAAGACGCACAGCTTTGGCCTAGAGTGGCGAGCCAGGAAGTGTGTTGGTGGTAATTTTGACACTAAACATTTGTTCTGACTTGCTAGGATTCAGAAAAAAACTATGTAGGCGTGTTTACATATTTACACAGAGCTAAATCTCAACTTCGTGTATCTGTCCCTGCTGGAGCAGATCTGTAAATCTTTCATAAACTCAGGACATAGGAATTTGTGCTAAAGAGACCTAAAGGTGTGCTTCATGGCACACAGATCACGAGCCTATCAAGTAGTTGGTCTTCCCAAGCTAAAAATAATCCTTTGTGCAGGCTGGAGTCCAGCCTGTTTCTTTTTACGTAGAATAAAAAAAGGTTATTAACAGATTTAGTAAAGATCCTGTTGAGCATTTGGTTTTGAAACTCAAACCATTACTTCAAGTATGAGCAGAGTTTTATCACTCCGTGAATGTTTTAAACAGAAGAGGGTACTCCCTACTGCTATGCATGTATACCTTACGCATGCGTGGTGAGTGTGTTACTTCTTACCGAGGGGCAGTAACGACCACAGTAAACTAAGGAAACCACAGTTAAAAAAACAAAACAAAACAAAACTGAAGCTGGTTGAAACTAATCATAATGGTTATATTTGAGTAGTGAGATTATGAGTAATAATTTCCCCTCTAACTTCTAAACTTTAGTTATGAGTCTTTTTTTTTTTTTTTTTTTTTTGCGGTACGTGGGCCTCTCACTGTTGTGGCCTCTCCCGTTGCAGAGCACAAGCTCAGCGGCCATGGCTCACGGGCCCAGCCGCTCCGTGGCATATGGGATCTTCCCGGACCGGGGCACGAACCTGTGTCCCCTGCATCGGCAGACAGACTCTCAGCCACTGCTCCACCAGGGAAGCCCAAGAGTCTATTTTTAACTTGAAAAAAAAATTAAGTATAATTATGCCTCTAATACCCAAAATTTGGAAGCAAGTTATATATATGTAATAGATAGATAAATAGATATAGATATATTAACCTATTTGTGGACATTAGCCTTCATTCTGCCTTTGTAACATATATATTTATACATAAAGTGCTTAAAGACTGAACTCCTACCTCAGCAGAGAAGATCAATTTGCAAATTCATTTAGATCCTATTTAAATTTCTAATGCCAGTTCTATTTTGTTTTCCTGGGAATTCCCTGGTGGTCCAGTGGTTAGGACTCCATGCTCTCACTGCCGAGGGCCTGGGTTTGATCCCTGGTCGGGGAACTAAGATCCCACAAGGCCAGAAAAAATAAATTTAAAAAAAAATCTATTTTGTTTTCCTTTTCTGGCTTTGAACTCCTCTGCTTTCACAAAGTGCCTATCATTACACACTAACGCTAATAGCTCACCTTTGCTGGGTACTTCTTCTTGCCAGCCGGGGTAAGCCCTTTGCATGTGCCATTCACTTAGTCCTCTCACAATGCATAAGGGAGGTGTTATTATTACCCCCATATTTACAGGAAAGGAAATTGAGGCGTAGAGAGGTCCACTATGTTGCCCAGGATAATTCTGACTCCAGTGACCTTGACCTGAAGCATGAGGCCGGGCTGCCTAGGATGCGTGAGCTTGAGGGACCTTTACATTGCCCACAAAGCACCCAGGACAAGGCCTTGCACAGGAAGTATCTGTTGAAGGAATGTCTGCATTTCTACACATCTTGAATTTCCCATCTGGAAGCCAGATTTACATTTATTGTTTTACACTATAGCTCAGATATAGGAAGGATCTCGCTTCAACAATATATATGAATGAATATATGATTTGAAAAAGAGAAATGTATATGTATGGGTAAATATATATATTTTAAAAAATACTTGGGGGGAATGTATATATATATTTATTGTATATATATATTTATATATACATACATTTTCCCCCAAGTGATTGTTTTTTAATGGCAGTATTTTGAACAGAAATATAATTAACAATACTCCTTCACTGTTCAGAATACATGCTAATTAGGGGAAGGTAAGTAAGAAGAGGAAGGTCATTTTGAACTGTGAAAGTCTGAATTCTAAAAAACTAAACATTTAAATAAACACAGCTTCATTACATTCAGCCTCATACACCAACTGTAATTAATTTAACAAAATATTACCAGATGTTTTCCCAACTAGATGTTCCTAAGGAACAAATCACTGAAAATTAGGGCAAATTATAAATTGTTTAAGTGTAAATAAGTTCTCCTGGTATTCTTTCTGCTGTTTCTACTATGTAAGTGTTGATGAAATCTTTTTTTCTGGGGGTGGTGCAGGAGTGAACAACCTGATCGGATTTGTCACACAGTTGTCAAGTACTAATTAATGAGATTTCACCGTTTTTTAGAAAAAATTTCATTTACTTGAAATAATTTTTTCTTTTAAAATCTGTAATCCACAGCAAGATATGTGGTCGTGTCTACCAAGAACAGGCAGCAAGCAGTGTGGGAAGGAGAGGCGTTAACCCTTCTCTGCAAGGTAGGTGGAGCTAAAAGTCTCCTGTCCGTGACCTGGTGGCACATCCCACAAGACCAGACACAGCCGGAGTTTGTGGCTGGAATGGGGCAGGATGGCACCATGCAGCTGGGTGCCTTCTACGGGGAACTCAATAACCACAGCAACACAAGGCTGGAGAAGATGGACTGGGCCACCTTCCAGCTGGAGATCACCTCCACCACCATCACAGACAGCGGCACGTATGAGTGCAGGGTGTCTGAGATGACCCAGAACAAGGACAGAGATCAGAGCTGGGCTCAGATGTCAGTCACTGTAAAACCCCTGGGTAAGTGTCAGGGAAATCCTTTTCTGAACTTACGCATCTTCAGTACCTTCCTTCTGCAGTGGAATGCTGTGGAATTCGATTGTGTGTCACCCTGGATCCCCTAGTTACGGTACGTGTACCCCAGGACACAGAGCAGAGTCTCTGGCTACCATGTCTGTCAACTGATCTCTGAAGTTCACTCATCTTTAGAGAGATCATCGTTAGAGTGCAACTTGTAAGTTGTTATTCAAGGCTAAAAACGAAATCGTATGAATTGGAATAGACTTAGAAAAGAGATATGCCAAGTGGAGCGGAGCCTCATGCGTTTCAGGCTTCTGACAGCTGCAGCCCTGGGATTGCAGAGTCTCTTGGAGCACGTGCAAAAGAGTGATGGTGCACCCAGGAGTGGGGGTGAGGGAAGGAGGCCAGCCAGTGGGGCCGGGGAGCACCCCACCCACCCAGCAGCAGCTGTGTAAGGAGCAGACTGGAGAAACACCGCCTGTTTGCTGTCTCTGCTGGGAACACTCTTTAGAAGAGGGTCAACTTTAGAAAGTTGAAGTCAGACTTCAGGACAGACTGTACTGTGAGTCAGCTTCTACCCCCACGTATTTGATACTCCCCGTGTGTGAACACATAGTTCAATGTGAGGCGGCAATGACTAGGACAACTTGCACCTCGATTTGCTGAATGTATTAGAGATTGTGTTTCACGTTTCTGCCCACAGAGTCAAGTTTACAAGTTAGTCTGATGAGCCGTCAGCCACAAGTGAAATTAACCAACACCTTTGACCTGTCCTGCATAGTGAGGGTTGGCTACTCTGACCTCAAGGTTCCACTCACCGTGACATGGCAGTTCCAGGCAGCTAGATCTCGAGCCTTTGATCTGCTTCTTCGAATCACCCATAATGGCACTATTGAATGGGGGAACTTCCTACCCCAGTTCCAAAAGAAGACGAAGGTTTCACAGTCTTTATTTCGTTCTCAACTCCTAATCCATGATGCCACCGAGGAAGAAGCAGGAGTTTATCAGTGTAATGTAGAAGTTTATGACAGAAGTTCCCTACACACAAACGGCCCCATGAGGGCTTCTGCCATCTCTCACCCATTGAGGATCACTGTCACTTTACCAGGTAAACACTACTTGAAATTAATCCTGCTTTTTTTTTAAACATTCCTCCCATTTAGGGTAAGTTATAGAATTAAAGCATAGAATACCTTTTCCCCAAGTTTGTATTATAAGTAAGCACCATATGTAAGTGATATACAGGAAGGGAGGGGGAAGGATAAATTAGGAGTTTGGTATTAACAGATACTCACCAGTATATATAAAATAGATAAACAATAAGGACCTACTGTATAGCAGAGGGAACTATATTCAATATCTTATAATAACCTATAATGGAAAAGAACCTGAATAAAAATATATATGTGTATAACTGAATCACTTTGCTGTATACCTGAAACATTGTAAATCAACTATACTTCAATTTAAAAAAGGAACCAGAAACAAAAACAAACACACACACACACACAGAGGGATATCCAGGTTAACATTAAGTTAATATGCACAAAATGGCCATACTGGTTTTTGTTTTTGTTTTTCTTTGGCTGTGTTGAGTCTTTGTGCCTGAAGGCGGGCTTTCAATAGTTGAGTTGAGCTAGGGCTACTCTTCATTGCGGTGCGCAGGCTCCTCATTGCGGTGGCTTCTCTTGTTGCAGAGCACAGGCTCTAGGCGCACGGGCTTCAGTAGTTGTGGCATGCGGGCTCAGTAGTTGTGGCACACGGGCTTAGTTGCTCTGCGGCATGTGGGATCTTCCCAGACTAGGGCTCCAACCTATGTCCCCTGCATTGGCAGGTGGATTCTTAACCACTGCGCCACCAGAGAAGTCCCGCCACACTGGTTTTTAAAACATTGAAATACTTCCACATTGACGAATTCTAACTGTTGCCCCTTCCCCATTTCCCATAAGTCCCCACTACTCAGCAACTAAAGGGAACCACGTGGCACAGCAGGGGACATCTAGGACCAGATCCAGTGGTGAGGAATTCTTTCGGATTGGTCGGTACCCATGCCTGATCAGTCATGTTTAGAATGTGTCCCCTGGTTGTATGGATAATGTAAATCCCATTAAATACATTCATCCATTCATTTTGATATGTTAGTATACAAGAGTTAGAGTATTTGTGATTACAGTCAAAATAATTTACCTTGTCAGTTGGTAATAGAGGATAGAGATTAAAAGTAAGACACAACTTGGCAAATTCTGCTGTGCTGGTATCTTTCATGACTTCCATTCTCTTAGGGCAAAGTGTTCAAGAGGCTTTGACGTCATTTAGACCTGACAAGCACTGGATAGAAGCATCACTTTAGACAAGGCACTTCAATCTGTCCAAGCCCAGTGACCCCCATATGTAAATTGCTGATGTGCAATTTAAAGATGGCGACACATTCCTAGTACAGTGCCTGACACACCAAGCAGATGTTCAAACGTGGTAGCAGTCATTACCTCAGCTACTGAGCTATATTTTTGGTAATAGTAGTGATCTCCTTGTTGATTAACTCATGCCTTAATTTACTTGTCCTTTCTGATGTATTTCAAATTGTTGGTTTAATCCTTTCTTCTTAAAACTTCTCTTTTCTTGACCTTATGACACAAGATTTTCTTGTTTTCCTTCCTAACACGCCGACTGCCCCTTCTCATTCTCTTTTGCAGAATCCTCCTCCTTCACTGACTCATCCCTTTGGGTTTCATCCTCAACTTCCTCTCTTCTCATTCTGTACACTGTCCCAAAGTGGGCTTATTCCTACCCAGGGATTCAGGCTATATACTGACAAATCCCAAATTCATTATCTTGAAATACTTCTCTTCTGATCTCCAGACTCATCAATGCAATTGCCTCTAAGACATGTCTACACTCAATATGTCAAAACATAAATACACCATTATTATCCCTCCAAAGCTACTCCTCTGACGTTGTTCTCCATGTTCCCACCATCCATCGGTGATCCAAGCAAGAAACCTGAGTCATCCACTACTCCTCCACGTCTACCTCATGTCCAAACTCCCATTACATGGCAAGGTCCTTTACAATCTGATACATTTATGTCTTTCCTGCATCATCTCTTCCCACTTTCCATTTTGAATTTGAGCTCCAGCCACACTGAACTACTGGCAGTTCCTCACATACTCTATGCTCTCTCTCATTTTTAGTCTTTGTTCAAGTTGCTTCTTTTGCATGGAATTCCTTAACCCCTTCTCCATCAGATTAATTCCTATTAACCCTTAAGACGTAGCTTAGAGATATCTCCTCCAGGAAGCCTCCCCTCACTCCCATATTTGGGTTAGACAGTCCTGCTGTGTGCTCTGACAGCCACTTCTGCGTACCTCTGTCCCCCCTGGGTGACACAATCCTATAATCTCTAAGCCTCTGTCCTGTACTAGTCTCTTCCTCTAAGCAGAGACTGAGGGGAGGGATCTACAGAGCCTGGAATAGTCTGGCACATAATATAGTACATGCTTAATAAATGTTTGTTGAAGGAAGAGTAAAGGGACCTACTGGGAGCATCAATAAGCAGCCACAAAAGTAGAACTGGTGACGTCAGCAAGAAGATAAGCATAAGATTTGGAAGCCAGGCTTTACCGTTCATCTTTCTGACAAAGCAGGAAAGCTTTGGGTTAAAGGATAGTTGACTCCATATCCGTACAATGTTCCCACAGTCGAGTGGCTGCAAAGAAACCCACAGTTGTAATAGCCCACGTACAACTTCCTCTTGTTTACCCATGTTTGCCGGCAGATACAATTAGACTTAGGCAAACTGTGGATCTAGGAGTATCTGCATAGTGAACACACAGACAGAGCATTAATAGGGCCACTTTCTCTCAATTTGATTTATGAAATGCTATAGAAGAGAAGATGTCAGTGCCAAAATATTGAAGCAGTTTCTTTTCTTTTCTTTTATACTGGAGTATAGTTGATAAACAATGTTGTGTCAGTTTCAGGTGTACAGCAAAGTGATTCAGTTATACATATACATGTACGTGTCTATTCTTTTCCCATTTGGGTTATTACAGAATGTTGAGCAGAGTTCCCTGTGCTATACAGTAGGTCCTTGTTGGTTATCTAATACTGAAGCATTTTCATGTGGAAGAGATTGGCTTTTCTGCATAACACTTCCTCCCTGCCCCACACTCCCTATCCCACTCCTCCGGGGCAGGGGTAGAATTAGGACCAGTGGATGGAAGTTATGGAGAAGTCAAATTCAACTTGATATCAGAAAGAGTTCTCTAGTGGCAGCATGTCCAAAGGTGGAATGGGTGCTTTGTCAGTTAGTGAGTTGTTCAGAGGCTGAATGAGCAGTTAGTGGGGCTGCTAAAGAGGGAATTCACACATTTGATGGGTGTAGGAGGTATGGCCCTAGTTGACCTCCAATGTCCCTTCTACTTTAAAGTTCTATTTTCTAGCAAAGTAACAAAAGTAATGGTACCGTTCTTTTAATTTAGAGAGCAAGCTGAAAGTGAATTCAAGTAGTCAAGTCCAAGAGATCTCCATCAACTCCAACACAGACATAGAGTGTAACATCCTGTGCCCATCCACTGGAAACCTTCGGTTGGCTGTTACTTGGTACTTCTCTGCCACGTCCACTAATGCACCCTGGCTGAGGATCCTGGAAATGGACCGAACCCACGTAGTAAAATACGGGGATGAGTTTCAGACCGCACGGAGGAAACAAAAATTCCACGCCGAGAAAGTTTCCCAAGACTTGTTTCAGCTACACATTCTGAACGTGGAAGACAGCGATCAGGGCAAATATCGCTGTGCTGTGGAGGAATGGCTCTGGTCTACAAATGGCACTTGGCACAAGCTTGGAGAAAAGACGTCAGGTCTAACAGAATTGAAACTCAGGCCCACAGGTAAACCTTGCCAAGTATATTCTCACTCATCTTTCTGTAGAATTGCCGTCTTCTCTTGGGCAGCTGTTCTATGGAGCAATTAGATGAAGGTAAAAATATGACCTACAGTCATAGGAATAGTGCCCACCTGCACAATGACTGCAGGACTGGATAGCCCACCAGAGCAGGCGGGGGTCCCTTTGAGTCAAGCTGAGATTTGGAGAAGCTTAGATGGGAGCAAGATCCCTTTGATTGGTTTGCTTCTCAGCCTGACAGGCTGGTCTATGCAGTGACCCAGGGTATCGTATCTCCAGCTCTCTGTGAAACAAGCTGTGTCACTCCAGTGGGGCTCTACTGTAATTTGGCAGAAAGAGAGTAATACAAAGCATATTTCTCCCACTGTGAACAGAAGCTGTCCAACTCTATAGGGATGTATGGAGAGACTGCTGTTCAACATTTGGCTGCCTAAACATAAGGCAAATAGAAGTAGTCAACTGCTGGAATGGCTTACTGAGGGCATCTCCTCCTCCTCAGGAGATCTTTAAAAATGAAATAGAGGGCTTCCCTGATGGCGCAGTGGTTGAGAGTCCGCCTGCCAATGCAGGGGACGCGGGTTCGTGCCCCGGTCCGGGAAGATCCCACATGCCGCGGAGCGGCTGGGCCCGTGAGCCATGGCCGCTGAGCCTGCGCGTCCGGAGCCTGTGCTCCGCAACGGGAGAGGCCACAACAGTGAGAGGCCCCTGTACCACCAAAAAAAAAAAGAAATAGAAGTTCCATTCATTTGCATTAGTCTAAGAGTGCCGTGGTCTAAATGTGGGCAGGGTTGATTAGATCTGTCAGCATTAGTTAGGTCACCTCCAATGTTGATTAAAATTAAATGAACCTCACAGCTAAGGTTTGGGAGCTGGCCGAGATCCAAAAGCACAATGCAAATAAGTTAATCTAGTTTGGCACTGAAAATTCTATTTTCAATGTAACATCAAAAAATAAGATTATAATGAACATTGCTATGTGTTAGGCAATTAGGAATCCAAAGATAAATAAGGCAGAGCCTTAAGGAGCTCACAGTCGGCTGGGAGCAGCAGGGGCAAAGTAGCAGCTGAGCGCGGGGGTCTCTTCCTGCCGCTCTGGCCGCCCTTCTCCATGCCCTTCCTCTCCCTGCTCAATGCAGGTGTTCATCAGGGACACCTGAGCCCATTTTTCTTCTTACTCTCTGTGCCCTTCAAAACCTCTTAAATACCACCTTGGTGGTACCAACTACCACCTTCAATGAAACAGCTCTAAGATTTTATGCTTAGCCCCCATCTCCTGAGCTCCAGGCCTTTCTACCCATCTGCTTGTTGCACATTTCTTCTTGGCTGACCCAGAGAGCCTCACACTCAGCATATCCGAAATCATCCTTATGTCCCAAATCATCATGATGGCGTTTATCATCTTGGCCATCCCACAAGGCTTATGGCCGCTCCATTCTCCATCTGGGTGGCTGGCATCCCTTTCTCCCAGTTGTCCAAGCTGAATCTTGACAGTGTGTGCCCACCCCTTTATGAAGTGCGCACCATTTCTTAGCTCAAGCCAGCGCTTCCCATTCAGAAACGTGGGACCAGTGCTGTTCAATCTTTTAGTCTATCAAGAAATGCCTAAAATCTTTTTTTGGTGACGTCACTCATTTTGGAATGTCCATAATGAATTCAAATTCTTTTAAAATACTGAAGATGTCAAATAAAACATATTTGTGGGCTGTGTGTGGCTGGCTGGGAGTAGCTAGCTGTGTACCCTGGTGTAGGAAGTAAGTTAAGGAAGAGGCCCCAGGGAAAGATACTGAGAAGGATTCGTAAGAATTGTAGGAGGGATGCTTTCTCTGAAATCAAAAGAGGAGAGGATATCAGAAGAAAATGGATTTCAGTGACAGAAACTGCAGAGAGGACAAAAAAGACTGGAAGGTCTCTTGAGCTGGGAAATCGGGCCTTTTCTGGGGACCCTGGCCAGAGCATAGTGATGAGATTGGAAAGCTGATGGCAATGAAGTAGGGAGTAACTTGAGGTGAGGAAGCAGAGGCAGTACCATGTAAACTAATATTTCACATGCTTCTCTATAAAGGGAAAGAGAGAGTAAAGATGGTAGCTAAAAAAGAATGTAGAATCAGACAAAGATGTTCTTTTAAAGATAGATCAATAAATATGTTTGTAGTAGAGTTGAAAATTTAGTGCATACTATAATTTATTTTGTGTGTGATTACTCTAGCCTTCCAAGTTCTCACCTGTGAGTTAAAAGGGGAACATTTTTAAAAAGTAAATGTCAAAATCTGTTTAAAACTTAGTCTAATCCAATAATGTAAATAGTCTCCTTGAGTGATATTCTAACACATGTATGAAAAATGCTCAGTCTCTTGGGTAACCTCCTCTTTCCCTGCGTCTAATACCTGAGGTGATATCCGGTGTATGGGAGGAGGGTAATTCGCAAAAACAAAAAGGGGTAGGGATGGAACATGGGACTTGAGGGGCGGGCTGGAAGTTTCGAAGGGCCTTTCTGGGAAGCAGAAGGGAGAGCTGAGCCGGGAGAAGTAAAAGCAGCAGGGCAGAACATCCGGCAAAGCTGGGTGGTTTTCAGTGTCAGGTCCAGCAGGCAAGAGGCAGACTGATGAAGGGAAGTGGCTGGTTTGATTCATAGCAGAGAAAGTTCTGGCAAATATGGAAGAAGGATAAGGGTCAAGGAAAAGTGTTAAAGATGAAGGACCTGATATCTAAAAATTATAAGATGGCATCCCTTCAATGAGAAGTAGACTTTTCAGAGGAGGTATCCAATCTAAGATCTGGGTTCTTCTCGAACTTACCGCCTTTTTATTTCCTAGGAAGTAAGGTACGCATCTCCAAAGTGTCCGGGACAAAAAATGCCTCCGAGCACAGCGAGGTGGCCATCCGCTGCAGCCTGGAGAGTGCGGGCAGCCCAGCCTCCCTGTTCTCTGTGATGTGGTACTGGAACGGAGAAAATTCTGGAAGTAAAATGCTGGTGCACCTGCAGCATGACGGCTTGCTGGAGTATGGCGAAGAGGGGCTCGGGAGGCGCCTGCACTGTTACCGTTCATCCCCTGCAGACTTTGTCCTGATGATACATCGAGTGGAGATGGAGGATACTGGAATGTACTGGTGCAGGGTGGCAGAGTGGCAGCTACACGGTAACCCAAGCAAGTGGGTCAGCCAAGCATCAGACGAGTCACAGCATGTGGTGCTCACGGTGCTGCCTTCAGGTAACTAGCGGTTCATCTGCCATGGCTCGCGGTCAGGAGAATCTTTGTCTCCCCTCCTATGCTTTCCCACCCAGCTATGTTTTGCTTCTTTTCAGGCTGAAAACAATTTACAGATTCCCGAAAGAAAATGACTTCGCCATTTCTCTCAACAGTAACTCAGTTTGGGCAGACAAGGTTACCTGAGGTTTTGGCATGGACGTTTAAATGTCAAGGGCATCTGACCTCCTCCCCCATGTTCCCTCTTAAACAAAAAAGCCATCAACATTGTATCCCTTTAAATAACCAAATAATGTTGGAGGCAGACATCCTTACCTCTTGGCTAATTCTCCAATCTCAGAAGGCTGACCTGTGGTGGGGAAAGAGGGCTACTGAGAACGGATGGCGCCTCCTCAGAGTTGGGACAGTTGCATCCCAGCCCCAGCAAGGCTTCTAGAGTGGAAGTCAGAGTTATCTAACTTGTTCGCTGGGGTCCATCATTCTCGTCCCCTGACTATTCTTCAGCAGGATTCTTCTCCCAAGTATCCGGGCAGGATTTATCTTCCTATCAGCTTTTCTTCCATTCCAACAATTATAGGAAGTCCCCACCCTGAGCACATTCCATACATGTTTTCCCACTGGAATTCCTAGGCTCTGTAGATTCAGCCACTTATGCAGTAGAATAAATAGATAATAACTGTAAAAAGTGTATATGCTGTGGCTAAAAAGCACATCTCCTCTGAGACAGGTGGGATCGTTCAAAGCATATATATACTGTTCATCTTTGTGGAATTCTTATAAAACAGGTGTAAAGTTTTTAAAAAGATCAACTCTGGAAAGAAAATGTTACAAACTGAATGGTCTTTGTATTCTTCACAACTGAAGGAGCTGGAAAGCCTGTGCCATGAGAACCTGAGGGTTTTCATTATAAGTACAGTAAAGTGTTCCCAAGTAAATCTGTATAATATAGCATCTCACTTCTTCTGCCTGGCTTTTCCTTTCTGGTAGTTGGGAAGACAGTGTGGGTGATGAAAAATCCCAGGGTTTGGAATCAGACAAGCCGAGTCTCAAATTGCAGCTCTATCACCTCCCTACTAGCTATGAAGTCATACCCTGGTTACTCAGCTTTCTCATAAAATGAGGATTATGGTACAAATGCATATGAAGTACCTAGCACAGTCCCTGACGTACTCTTAAGTGCTCAACAAATGTTACCTCCTTCTCCCCTTATAACTCCAAACATGCTAGCGACGCACACACACACACATATCTACCTATGTATATATCTATTTATGTGATAAAATATTTTAATTTGTTCAATAAATAACTGTATGAGGTTCTGAGGACACACAAAAAATATATTACGGAATCTGTTCCCACAGAGCTGAGTCTGGTGGGGAAGTAAAGTCCAACATGATACGTGTCATGAAAGAAATAGTCTCAGGATACTAAGGAAGGAGCAGAGGCAGGGCTGGGATGAAGAGCTGGGCTGGGAGATCTGGAAAGGTTCCCCAGAGTATGGGGCCTATAAAAAGGCAGGCACATGTTCTGGGAAAAGGAAAGTATATGCTAGATGATCAGAGAAACTGTGGTAGGATGGCAAGAGAGGAGGCTAGTGGGATGGAACGGGTACAGACGTCAAGTGGGTCTTTTGTATGGAGCTAGGGAAGATAAGCTTTCTCATGGAAGTTACAGAGTGTCATTGAACAAGTTCAGGCAGGAGAGTGACACATCAGATTTGCATTTTAGAAAGCTCTTCCTGGGAACAGTGTTAAAAATGAATTGAAAGGGAGGTAGGCACAGAGAAGGGAGAACTATTTGAAATTGATTGTAGGGACCCAGGTGAGACAAGATGAAGGCCTGAATTAAGGCAGTGCCTGTGAGGGCTGAGAGAAAGACAGGCGTTCTGCATTCCATATTAGGAGATGGGGTCTTCAGGATTTAGAGACTGATCAGGTGTATGTGGATGGTGAATGAGCAGAAGAAGAGAATCGAGGATGAATACCAGGCTTCTGGCCTAAGGTGGATAGTGGGGACAGTCACTAAATGAGGTGATATAGGAGAAAGGACTAAAGGGGAAGATGAGTTCAATTTTGAATAAGTTGGACTGGAATTGAGTTTGGAGTACCGGTGAGTCATCTAGGGAGATCTGTCCAATAAACTTCAGGATTTCCAAGTGAGATCTATACCAGAGTCATAGATTAGAAGTCATCAGCTTATGGCCTATAACGATGCCCAAGGATGGATCCCTGAGATACACCGCTAGTTCTCGGGGGACTGCAGAAGAGGAACCTGTGAAGGAGAGTGGAAGGAGTAGCCTAGAGGTAGGAGGAGAACCAGGGTACGGTGGTATCATAGACACCAAAGGCAGGAGGGATCAAGAGTAGGGAGAGCCGACAGATTCGACTAGTGCAAAGAGGCCGATTAAGACCAAAATAGGAAAATATCCATTGGGTTTAACAATATAGGGCAGTTACAGAAAAATAGTGAGAAAAGTCAGACTGCAGGGACAAAGTGGACACATCAAATCCAGTTCATGCTTTCAAGAGCTTTGATGTAAACGGAAAGAGAGAAGACAAGAGCAAATGGCAAGAGGTGCAGTGAAGCTTTGCTTTGTTTTGTTTTGGTTTGAAGATGGTAGGGACTTGAGCACTGTTACATCTAGAGAGAAAAGAGCCAGTAGAGAGGAAGAAGAGGAAGATTAGAAGAGAATGGATATGACTAACAGTCCAACATCTTTTTTTTTTTTTTTTTTTTTTTTGCGGTACGCGGGCCTCTCACTGCTGTGGTCTCTCCCATTGCGGAGCACAGGCTCCAGACGCACAGGCTCAGCGGCCATGGCTCACGGGCCCAGCCGCTCCGCGACATGTGGGATCCTCTCGGACCGGGGCACGAACCCGCGTCCCCTGCATCGGCAGGTGGACTCTCAACCACTGCGCCACCAAGGAAGCCCAGTCCAACAACTTGAGTGAACTTATACCACCTCCTGATTGGAATGCTCCTTTGTGGTATCTGTCCCAGATCAACACCTGCTAATCATTCACCAACCAACTTAACTGCCACTTTCTCAGTGACTTACCTTATTTTCTTAGTCATCCCACCTGTTTAACATCCATCATCAATGCCACACGATACCTTCTGAGAAGGCAAAGACTGAATGTCTTGTTCGCAGCACTAGCACAGTGCTTGGCACAGAAACAGTACTCAAATACTGAATCCGTGTAGCTGCCCTCCTGGTCAGGACCAGCCTGTGTATTAATAAAGTCCAGTTTAAATACAATAGGCTACCAATTCTCACTTCTCAAATGGTTTTCTACCACCTTTATTTGGCAATTCTGGGCTGGGTTAGTTTAGGACTACTTGATAGAACTGTGAAGCATATGGATCCTGTGAAGGCAGAAAAGTTGAGAGGTATTTCCCTGGTGGAATGCACCTTGCGTTTTTCCTCTCCATCTTACTTCCTTAGCTATGACTCAGCCAAAGCAGGGGCTACAGCTACTTGAGTCTTTTTGTATCTCATTCTAGAGAATTCTCTGTGATTAATAGGCAAGGTTATAAAGCTTTCTGGGGACTGGATTATTTGTAGTAGAATGGTATTTGTCACTATTTCCCAGCTTTTGGGGGGTAAGGATATATTTAGAAAGTGGATTCTCAAAGGAGATATGCCCCTATCACACTGATGTTTCTGGAGAGAACATGCTATTTATCAACGCTACCCCGGTGCTTCCAACAAGGCCTGGCACATAGCGCTCGGTTCAACAAATGCTTGATGAAAAATGAGCAAGCGACTCTTCAATGGAGTTGAAACTGATGCTGTAAGGGGCTCACTTACTCTGGGATGCACTTGTATCAGGTTACCTAATCCTGCTTTCAGTTCTGGGCAGGAGCCACCCCTCCCACACAGCCACACCTGGCACGTCAGCTGCCGAAGTCTGGGGTTGGGGGTGCGTTGGTAGCCCCCTCATCATCCTCCACCTTTCTTCTTCTAAAGTCGGTATTTCTGGGGTAATATCAGAAAGGAATGCTCCTCATGATGTGTTTGGCTGGGGGTAGAAGCAAGTTACAAACTAAACCTTGTGATGCAGTGTTCTCATTATACTTCTGGCTCTTCCTTACAGGCCTTGTACTTGGAGCACTGAGCACTTACTCAGATTGCTTCAAAATGCCAAACCTTAATGGTTTTGAATGTCACTAATGCTAATCCAGATACGGGTGAGAGGCAGATGGTGGGAATGGTGACTGTGGGATCCAGAGCGAACACCGCCCTCCCAGGAGAGGTAATTTAGAAGCACTGACAGTTTCTAACTGTTGGCCAATTCAGCACTGCGAAGGGCGCACTTTGTCGTCCTTGGATGGCAGATTGCTCGAAGCCCAGCCCCATTTAGATAGTCAAGCCCTCTGGCAGTCCCTTCACACGGAAGGTTAGAGTCTCAGTGGCAGAAAATCCAAGTGCCAGGTTTCTTTCCACCTTCTGCGTGCCGGCCCCATCCCCCGCAACATCACACCACCATCCTAGCAATGGTGACCCATGGGTGCCCAGACTCTTACCTCCCAGTTTTCTGCCTCTCGTGATTGCAACAGGAAACCAGAGTCTCCCAAGTAATCATTTGACTCTCAGCTGAATGTCACCCACCCACCCAGGGGACAGAGAGATCAGAGATTCAAGGGAGAGACGTGGGCTGTGGAAGGACATGGCCAGGTCTGCGGTCCCTGAGTGAGGAATCAGTAGGTTCAGTCCTCTTTTCTGCCTGGTCTCTTGGGAAAGAGTTGCCTACGATTTTCCGAACTTTCTTAGTAGCTTTCTAGCTGATATTTATTTCTTGCTGACTCAACAAATGTGCTGGGCACTGTTTCGTGCTTTATTAAGCATTATCTCATCACAACTCTAGAAATTATTATCCTCGCTTGATTGACTAGGAAACTAATGATTAGAGAGAGAGGAAAAGTAATTTGTCCAAAGTCAATAGCAGTAAGTTGTAGAGCCAGGATTTGAACCCAGCTCTCCTTGAGACATAGTAGGTGCTCAGTCCCTACTCGGCACGTGAGTAGTGTGAAGTAGCAAGGCCAGAGCTCTTACCCACTCGACAGCTCTATTCTCTTTCAGCATTTCAGTCTGTACCTCCTTCTTAACCATACGCTTTCAAATGTATCCAGGTAAGACCTGGGAGAAATATTGTAGTCAAGCAGGGCCTTGGAGAGAAGGGTCAGGTAGGATGTGGAAAGGAGATGAGAAAGAATTCAAAATCTATCTTTATCATTGCCCACCCTTTCAAAAACAAAAACCAAATCTAGGGTGGAGAATATAGATGAGACCAGAGAAGAACCGGGCAACAAACCCCTGTAGCTCCTTGCCAGCCCTGTTCAGAGCTGCCAGGCTAATGTTCAGTGATGGTCTTTACTCTGGGTAACATGATGGCAGGAACTCCTGGGTTCCTGTGTGCGCAAATCACTCACACAATTGACTCATTCTTTATTCTCCATTGATGACCTATGAACAAAGTGCTGCACGGGGGAAAAAGATGCGTAAGACACAGGCCCTCTCCTCCCGGAGTTTACAATGCAGGAGCTGGACACAGGTTTAGATTCTTTCTTAACCTCCCACAAAGAGATGTCCTTCAGTGTGCAAAATGTATCTGCAGTGCCGAAAAAAAATGGAATTCTTGCAGCATGAGGTTGATCGCAATGACCTCTAAACCTGTCATCTTCATCTCTAAGTGTCTGTAATCCCATGAATCCTACAGCTTAACCTCTGAAGAAGAAAGTGCTTAGGTCATTACAGTTTTCCAATAAAAGCACAGCTACTATTAGCATCAGATTTTTCAGAACAGCCCTGGTTTTGAATATCCTGTCATAAATAAATGTAGTCAGAAGACTACATTTAATAGTTGGTGTCTCTTTAAGCATATGTATTTGTGCATCGAGAGACTAAATCCCTGTCCTTTGACTAGTAACCTGAGGCACTGCTTCCTGGAGCCTGTGGCATTGGCAGTTCTCTCACCTTTGCTTCCCTGGCTGTGTGGCCAGGAACCCCTCGGGGGCTGCTGGTGCGTGCTCTGTGTGTCCATGTGTTGATAGCACTTCCCCTCGGACTGCAGCTGCCGGATGCTTCAGCATGCCTTTATATTATAGTAGCCTTTGCCCATGTGGTTGCAGCGAATCCAGTTTAATTCAGATCAGCAAACGTTATCAGGCACATGTGCTAGGCACTGCAAGGACTATAGAAACAAAGGACACTGTCAGAGCTACTCAAGTAACTGTGATGACAAAGATGGTTAAAAGGGGATGAAAGAGGTCTAAACAAAGGCATGTGTGAGAAGAGGATAGAAAGAAGAGGAAAACTGCCTGAGGAGAGGTGGAAGGCTGGAGTGATGGAGAGTGAGGCCAGTGGGACCTCGAGGATACGGTGCAGTGAGCACGCCAGGTAGAGGTGATGGTAAGAGCAAGAGGGGAAAGGAGCTGAATGGGGGTGGGGGAGTGTGAGACCAGTTTGGAGATTCAGGAAGGGATGGTGCTTCTGTTCTTCTTATCAGGACAGTGCAGAGCATGCGTGCGCGTGCGCGCGCGTATGTGTGTGTCTGTGTGTGTCTTCAGAAGCAGCAGTGGGAATAACTCAGTTAAAAATTCAGGACTGGCAACAGAGTTGGGAACGAGGGTTGAATTATAGATATCTTTTCTGAGGAAAGAAGATTAAAGGAGAGGTTTTCTTTTCTGTTTTGTTTTTCTTTCTGGCTGTTCGTTTTAAGTAGGTCATGGGAACCTCTGGTGGTTGGAAATTGTTGGGTGAGGGGGAGTCAGGCTGGAACAGGCCATCCTGGAGCTCTCTTCTCCCAGCTCCCTTTCCTTTGCTCCTTGCATGTGATTTAAGGGGCACACTGCCATTTGGCCCCGTTAATCTTACATGTATTTTCCTGTAACAATAAATCCCAGAAGTGTTTATAACTGATGAGCACAAATAAGCTGGAGACTAATTATTCTCTTCACTTTCTTCCTTTTTGTCGCAGAGCCCACGTTTCCTTCCAGGATCTGCTCGTCAGCACCTTTACTCTATTTCCTATTCACCTGCCCCTTCCTTATGCTCATCCTTCTGTTCATTTCCCTCCTCTGCCTGTACTGCAAGGCCAGGAAGTTGTCAACTCTGAGCCTAAGCATACAGAAAGAAAAGGCCCTCTGGGTGGACCTGAAAAGGGCTGGAAGCAGGACCACACACAGATTGGAAGAGGACGGTGAAGACAGTTGAATCCCGAGAGGCGCCTGCAGCCCTGTGGAAAGAGTGCGGACTTTGAAACTGGACTGACCAGGAGAGGAGTGCCCCCTGCCTCTGTCCTCCTCTGAGTCTGCGGCCTGGGGCGAGGTACCTAGGACTCAGAGGGAACATTTATTGAGCGCGTATGTGGTGCCAGAAACCGTTAAGTGTTTCTTCACGTGTCACCTCATCTACCCATTGCATCCCCCACAGGAGCTAGGTGACTCTGTTACACCGTCTTCCGCTTGCCACACCTCACGGGGCTTAGGTTCTGCATCCATAGATCTGTAAGGAGAGGAGTACCTCCCTCACACAGCTGCTGGGGATTAAATGAGATCCCATGGCAGAGCCCAGGGCGATGCTTCCCTCTCTTATGTCACTGATTCCCTGGACAACACTCAGTGGTCCTGCCACACTGGCTCCAGGTAATCTTTTGCCTCCAGATAAGACACGTAGGAAAGGACCTGATGCCAGCAAGGAAAAGGGGTTGGGACTATGCCCTTCATTCACATCAAATCTGCCTCCCAATCAGACTGTGGCTTCCTTCAAGGCAGAAATCCCATTTTCTCCTCCACTCCATCTCCATCCCATCTATAAATGCCACTGACGAGCAAGCTCTGCATAGTAGGTGCTTAACCAGTATTGGTTCTTTAGTGAAAGGATAAGGTGTTTTGTAGCCTGACTTTCTTTCCTTTTTTTTTTCTTTCTTTTCTCCATAAGACTTATTAAGTCATTGCTAAGGAAAAACTTTTTTTTTTTTTTTTTTTTGCAGTACGCGGGCCTCTCACTGCTGTGGCCTCTCCTGTTGCGGAGCACAGGCTCTGGATGCGCAGGCTCAGCGGCCATGGCTCACGGGCCCAGCCACTCCGTGGCATGTGGGATCTTCCCGGACCGGGGCACAAACTCGTGTCCCCCGCATCGGCAGGCGAACTCTCAACCACTGCACCACCAGGGAAGCCCAGGAAAAACTTTTTAAAAAAATTTTGCAACAGTGCTCCAGTCAGCTCCCCAAGGCCTCATATCTCCCTTTCCTCCCCACACCCAAAGTTCCATCTGGCTCCTGGCTCTTCTTAGCCAAGGCCTTATTTTCCTTGACCTGACAGCACCGGGTAGCAGGAAAGGTGGCTGTGTCAGTTATCTGAGGGCAGAGGAGTTAACAGTGCCACTATCCCGTCCTGCTCCGGCAGGGGCTAGGAGTTCAGGGGGAATAGTAATCTCAGCATCCTCTATTCTCAGCCAGGAAAAGTCAGGAGGAGGGGGATGGGGAGTGTCATGACTGAAGGCTTCCAACCACTGTCCCCTAGGAGATAACAACTGTCCCCACTGGGCCTGGGGTCCCCTCACCTTTGTTTCAAAAGCAGCTTAGACCCTGTTGTAGCCAGAATTGGAAATCAATCAGTGCCACCTAACAGACTTGAGAAAACACATCTATTTATTATCTATGTGACCAACAGGGTTGCTTTAACACTCATTAATTTGCATTTCCAAGGCTAGCAATTTATTTTTAGTTATTTTATCAGGCACACACGTCCTCTCCAAACGTAATTAGTTCCTTTGCAAGGGGATTTTTGGTGGCTATGAGAACTCCCACTGCAGGCCTATGGGTTCCTTGATTTCATCTCCCTTTGTAGCCTCATTTGAAATACTCCAAATGTTTTTTTAAACAGGTCAGAGCATTTATTTCTTCTCTCTCAGGTAAGGGAGCAAATTTTTCCAAAAGCAAAGCTAATGTTAAGATTTCTTAACATTGAAGTGTGATGCTCCCCCCACCCCCGCCGTTATTTCCAGAAACCCGTATTTTAATTGAATATTGAAAGGAAAGAGAATGGGATTGAGCACCATCAGAGAATCAGAATAGATCCTGGTGCTGCCCCCATTTCAGGTACTCTTACCCCCAACCACTGTTCTCCCTCCTTGCCTGGATACTGCCTTTCAGCTCTCAGCTCAAACACCAGTTTGTCACATTTGAATTCAGCACAGAGACTGCACAGACCAGACACTCAAATATCCGACTGCCCCACCCAGAGCAGAGCATGGGAATGATTACTGCCCAGTGAGCACCTCCTGGGTGTCGAGCACTGGGATAGGTGCGTGGGATCCAGTGGTGACTCAAGCAGACTCCACCCTGCTCCCCTGGGACTATCACCTAGTTTTTTCTGGATGCTCTGTTTTCATTAATGGGAACTAGATAGAGCACGTTGGATCTTCTAGGAAGTCACACCACACCATTTGGCTTATAGTAGTTTTCAGGTAACTGAAACCCCAGCGTCTTCTTTCTACCTTTCTGAACTTCTTTAGAATAAAATTTGTTTTCATCCAATTCAGCAGGCATTTTTTACGTGAAACCTCTTCTGTCTCCAGTTATGCCCTTGGTCATTTTAGTTTTTCAGTCTTAACAGAGAAGTTTACTTTTACTCATTGATTTCAGCTTTTCTATTCTATGTCACCACCTGGTTTTATTTTCAGCTTCTTGTGTTAGTAAATCCTCCCTGGCAACAGGACAAACCTCTGTCTCAGGAGTTGGCTACCTGTAGCCCACAGGCCAAATGTGGCCCACTACCTGTTTTTTAAAATGCAATTTGTTGGAATACAGGCACTCCCGTTTGTCTAGATATTATCTATGGCTCCTGTCATGATATAATGGCTGAGTTGAGTAGTTGTCACGATAGACTCTATGACCTGCAAAACCTAAAATGTTTACTATCTGGCCCTTCATGGAAAAAGTTTGCCACTCCCTGCTCTCTTTCAGTGGCTAATGTTCTGTCAGTTTTAGCCATGAATTATGTTCCTGGGAAACTTGATTTGAGGTGTTACATCTGTATCTGTTGCATATCTGAGGACTTTAATAAATAATCTTAGGCTCTCCGGATTGGTGTCTAGTCCAAGCAGTTCTGACGCATGAATCCTCTGTACCACACTCCCACTAACGATGAGAAACTCATCACCCCGAGGCATTCCACACCATCAGGGTGAGTTGCAGGACAATATGACACAAAGAGGAGTAAGGCATGACTACACTCCTTTCATTATTTTCAGTCTATTGAGGTACATGGATAGGAACAACTGATTTATGGCAGGTGAATGCAGTTGCTAGAAAGTCATGTGCCATAATAGTTTCTCACAATGGTACAGGAGTTGTTATTCATCCCAGAGTTTCACGGCATCTCCATGCAAAAGGGGCTGGTATTCCCTTCCTGCAGGTAAGAAATTGAAGCTCAGAGAGGTTGGGTTTATCCAGGATCACTCCACCATGTGCAAAAGAGTAAGAGCTCAAAATTAGGCCCCCTGACAAAAAGTTCTGGACTCTTTCCACAATCAACACTGTGCTCAATACATTGATATCAGAAAAATCTGGTGATCATAGTATCCACCTCATATGAGGATCAAATCAGATACTTACATGAAGATAAGTTTTAAACCATTTCAAGTCATAAATGAAAGTAGGCATAACCCAAGTTTTTCCAGGTCTTACCCGTCCATGCACATGAATGGAATTGAATCAACAATAATAATCCAAGTTCTACATACTTTTGCCCCAGAGTCTTGGCCATCTATAAAGGGTTCTTCAAGCATTTCTAGGGCTTCCCTTGGATTCTGGGAATTCATATGAGTTCACAAACAAGTCCCCTCCCACAGGGCTTCCTGCTGTTCTGTTCAAATCTATGAGATCCCACTGCAGCAAGGATGCTGGAGCATGTGAGATGCCAAAGCTAGACGGTGGTAAGCAAGGAAGAGTGCCTAACCCTCAGTTTGTCTTTGCATGACACTCTGTTTGGATTGCAAGCAGGTCCAAGATTGTTTGTGCCCCCATGTCTCTAAAGATTTTCTTGTGAAAACAGTTCCTTTTAGCTTTCGTTTAACATCTCCTTTCTCCATAGGGTCTAGACACCAGCCTGTCTGGAACCAGTCTGCGAGACAGGCTTCACGCTATGCTCTCCATTTCTTATTCTCGGCTCCCAGGAACCTCTGAAACGTCTTCATCACAGGCCCCCTTTATCCTGCAACGTGAGTCATGCAAATTGTGCTTGTGGGAGGCTCCCCACTCATCAGACAGGTCCAGAGAAGTTGGCATTCCCAGTAGGCTCAGCTCAGACTTCTGTTACACTGGCTTTTAATTTTTATCCCCTAATGCAGTAAAGTTCTATGGGCAATGAGAGATCAGAGACAACTTCACAAAGGAGCTATCATTTGAACTTTAAAATGTCAAAAAATATTACGACAGCAGAAGTTGGAGTAAACAGTGGTCTGGGGGCAGAGTTAGCTTCAAGTAAAGCATAGTGTATAGAATAGCTTTGGTTTGATTTAAGTGTCAGATTTATGGAGGGGAGCAATGGGAGATAAACATGGAAACGTAGTTAGGGCAAACTCTAACTATGGTCGGGGAAGGGCAGGAAAAGAAATCATGAACATGGGTAAGAACTTGGACTTCATTTGGTGGACAGGGTGAGCCATTGGATGTTATCTAGTAGGGAAAGAACAGCTGTTCTTTAAGAGAATTGAAAAAGCAGCAGCTCAGGCGATGGATGAGGGTTGTGGGCGAGGGCTGTGGTAGAACCAAGGCGAAGCAGGATAGCCATCCTCAGCAATCTCTTCTACTTTCCCAAGTTGTATAATGGAGATAATACCAATTTTGTGAGGGTTTTGAGAACTGAACAAAATTATCGAAAAGTTTCTGGTATTATATCAAGCTCACAGAGGTAGCTAATGTATATCTGTTAAATAAGACACATGTTATCAGATTCTTCTTCTGTTTAAAGAATATTTGTGAACCGAATTTTCTACTTAAAAGTGTAGGGATAAGACAGAGTTACATTGTTCATTATTTTTGTTTGTTTTTTGCGGTGCACGGGCCTCTCACTGTTGTGGCCTCTCCCGTTGCAAAGCACAGGCTCCAGACGCGCAGGCTCAGCGGCCATGGCTCACGGGCCCAGCCGCTCTGCAGCATGTGGGATCTTCCCGGACCGGGGCACGAACCCGCGTCCCCTGCATCGGCAGGCGGACTCTCAACCACTGCGCCACCAGGGAAGCGCACATTGTTTATTATTTTAACTGGCTTTCTATTTACTTTATCTTTTTGATATTTGCATTTATGTTTAATTTACTTGTTAGAAATTTGGAGTTTCTACCATGTCATCTCTGAATCCAAGGCTCCTTCTGCACCAGTTCTGACTGCCTAATAGAGATGTTTTGACTAGAAGCATATTTATCACATTGAACAATTTGCTGAGATGGAGGACCACATTGGATAAGGAATTATTAATAAGTTCATACATTGTAAATAACCAGCAAATGAAAACTCAAGTTCATTACATCAGGATGGCTGAAATTGAAAAGACTGACAATATCAAATGCTCGTAAGAATTTGGAGGAACTGGAATTCAATACACTACTGATGGGAGTGTAAATCTGTTCAACTATTTTGTCAAATAGTTTGGTAGTTTCTAATTAAATTAAACATACATTCACCCTATGACCTAGCAATTCCATTCCTTTCATTTACCCAAGAGAAATGAATGCCTATGTGTACCAAAAGACATACACAAGAATATTTATAGCTCTATTCATCATTGCTAAAAACTGGAAACAAACCCATTGTCCATCAGTAGTCGAATGGATTGGTTATAGTTTATATATACCACAGAATACTGCACATTAAAAAAAAAAAATGAACAGGGCTCCCCTTGTGGCACAGTGGTTAAGAATCACCTGCCAATGCAGGGCACACGGGTTCGAGCCCTGGTCCGGGAAGATCACACATGCCGCAGAGCAACTAAGCCCATGAGCCACAACTACTGAGCCTGAGCTATAGAGCCCATGAGCCACAACTACAGGAGCCCACGCACCTAGAGCCCATGCTCCACAACAAGAGAAGCCACCGCAATGAGAAGCCCGCGCACTGCAACAAAGAATAGGCCCGGCTCGCCGCAACTAGAGAGAGCCCGCGCGCAACAACAAAGACCCAACTCAGCCAAAAATAAATAAATAAATAAATAAATTAATTAATTAATTTTTTAAAAATGAACGAACTACCAACTTACACGACAATATGGAAGAATCTCACAGCATTGTTGAGTGAAAGAATCCAGACACAAGAGGGTATGTAGTCCAAGAATGAGCAAATGAATCCGTGGTGACAGAAGTCAGAATAATGATTTCCTCTGGCAAGGGGAGTGTTGACTGTGAGGTAGCATGCAGGACACTTCTGAAGCAACTGAAATGTTTTTTATCTTTATCCAGGGGGTAGTTTCCTGAGTGCATGCATATGTAAAAAGTCACTGAGCTGTCTTAAGATTGAGTACTTTACTGTACGTAAATAACTGAACTTAATAATATATAGTTTAATACATATCAATATAAATATTATAATAATACATAACAATAGTTTACTATATGTAAATAACTTAAACCCGAGTGTTTAAAAAGGCATCTTTTGGGACTTCCCTGGCAGTCCAGTAATTAACACTCTATGCTACCAATGCAGGAGGCCCGGGTTTGATCCCTGGTCAGGGAACTAGATCCCACATGCCGCAACTAAGAGCCTGCATGCCGCAGTTAAGAAGGATCCTGCGTGCGGCAACTAAGACCCAGCGCAGCCAGATGAATATTAAACAAATAAAAAAGTAAATTAAAAAATATCTTTCTTTCAAAAAGTATTTGAGAACCAACTAGATGACCAACACAGAAAAAGGGATTGTAATATGAAAGAGAAATAGTTTTTTTTATTCCATAAGCATTTTTCTGATATCTAACGTGTACCAAGACATACACTAGGAGCCAGGCATGCAGAAATAACTGACATCATCCATTTCCACAAAGAGGAAAGGGGAAGGAGATTACTGAGTTATGAGGACTGACTCTTTATGACAAACCTGTGAAGAAACCGAGATTAAACCACAAACCAGGAAAAAGCAGTTAAAGTGTCATGCCTAAGGTCACCTAGCATTAAGGGGCAGGGCGTGTGCATGGACTCCAAAAGCAACGCTCTGTCACAGTATGCTTCCTCTAGCTGTAGAGATTCTGCCATCTCATCATGAGCAAAGATCTGTACACGTACAAGGTAATGAGAGGGTCACCGGGACAGAAAACAATGACAGGTGCTTGTTTTGTCACACGCTCTCTAACTGCTGGTTGGCTCTAGAAAGGGGAGATGAATTTGGATTGGAGGAGCACTCCTCCAATCCAAATTCATTCAACCTTTGCACTCTTTGCCCTGGTTCCCACAGATTTCCATTCAGCTCAGCACATGTTGATTGAATGGCTACTCTGTGCTCCCTTATGATGCTGTTCAAATAGACACACGAGAGCATGTTTTGTTATAGTCTCCCATGACTAAAGGCAGATGTTATGAGTTCTTCAGTCTGTCTTTAGGGAATCTTTGTATTGTTTAATGGTCTGTCCAACAGCAGCCACTTGTACCACCTACTGGCAGCAGGAAATTTTTGAAGATTCTTCCGTTCTCAATACCCAAGATAGGACCAGCCCAATAAAAGGACCCAAGTGTTAGAATGGCCTTTCTTCCCCATGTGTGGGCCAAATATCTTCTAGCCCTAAAATTGACAAATAGGGCTGCTTGTGCAAAAAGCATCACTATTGAAGCAAAAAACTGAGCATGTTACAGGAGTCTGAAGCGGTTGTGGGCTGGCCTTAGCTTCCAGATTGAGTAAGGGCTACTGGCTCTGTGTAGTGTCAGCTCCTAACACATACATCTAAATTCCTCGCTTGAAACCTTTTTCTTTTTTAAAATTTTCTTTTTATTTAAAAAATTTTCTTGAAGTATAGTTGATTTACAGTGTTGTGTTAATTTCTGCTGTACAGGAAAGTGATTCAGTTATACACAAATATATTCTTTTTCATATTCTTTTCCATTATGGTTTATCACAGGATACTAAATACAGTTCCCTGTGCTATACAGCAGGACCTTGTTGTTTATCCATTCTCTTTATACTAGTTTGCATCTGCTAATCCCAACCTCCCAATCCATCCCTCCCCCCTCCCCCTCCTCCTCCCCCTTGGCAACCACAAGTCTGTTGTCTATGTCTGTGAGTCTGTGAAACCTTTTTCTTGATTGAAGGAAGGTATTCAGTGTGGCATGAAGTATGAATCATTCAAATGCAGTAAACCAGGAGACTTCCCACCTGGCAACAGAGGGCTAGATGGTAACTGTGATGTTTAGTAACCCTTCCACACAAAAGAAATAGTCAACATATAAATCCTCCTAAGAAGTAAGCTGCAGCAAGGCTGCTAAGTACTCCCTCTTAGGGTCTTCCAGTTTGACTTTTTGGTCGTTTTCGGGGGCATGCCCAATGAATACTTAATTTAATAGTCAGGAATGTGAGATCTGGATTTAGATGCCTAGGGTCAAATCTTGATGACATCACTCACTGGCTGTGAAATCCCTGGCAGTTAATCTCTTTGCCTCATTTTCCTCATCCATAACTATAGAGGGAATAGCCATTCCTTCACATTTTTTGTAAGGATTAAATGAGATATGTGAGTAAAGAAATTAAAAGTCATAAATGTTAGACATCATCCTTATCATCATCAACAAACTGGCTATTTTAATCCTTTTTACTCCTGAAAAGGAAACCAGTTACCTGCATTTAAACTCCTAATTTTTAACGCAATAGCAGAGAGACAGGGTATGGAAATGAAATGCAAGCATGGGCTTTGCCACAGAATAGGATCATTGCTTGGGTCCACAGTGCAAGAGGCTAATTTAGGGAAAGGTAAGTGTAAAGTTTCAGGAAAGAGTCAGGATATCAAGGTAACATGGACAGGGGAACGTTTAGATAAAATTGTCTGAGTGCTTTACAGTTAAGTGAGAGGGCTGTGTAGTTTAATCCAGGAGTTCCAAGGGAAGATATATAAATATATAGGAATTAATGGAAAATGAAGTAAGCAGAGACTCCTATCCTGAGGTACTTTATACCTGTATTAATTAGCTAATTCAATTTACATGTAGATTTGAGTGCAAATGGCACATTTGGGAAACAAATGTTATGGCAGATAACAAATAATTAGCTTGAGAATTTGTATTAGTCTGCTCGGCTGCCATAACAAAATACCATAAACTGGGTGGCTTAAATAATGGAAATTTATTTTCTCATAGACTGGAGACTGGGAAGTCCCAGATCAAGATGCCAGCTCACTGGCTAGGGTCCTCTTCCCGGGTTGTAGACTGCCAACTTCTCACTGTGTCCTCACATGACAGAGAGAGACAGAGATAGAGATATACATATAGAGGGAGAGAGAGGGAGAAAGGGAGGGAGGGAGGGAGGGAGAGGGAGACGGGGAGGGAGAGGGAAGGAGGGCGCCTCTCTGGTGTCTCTTCTTATAAGGACACTAATGCCATCATGAGGGCCCCAACCTCACAACCTCATCTAAACCTAATTATCTCCCAATGGCCCTGCTTCCACATACCATCACCTTGGGGAGTAGGCTTCATCATATGAACTTGGGGGTACACAATTCTGTCCACAGCAGAATTGACAGTGTAATGAATGAATTGGACTGTGGTTTTCCCTGTACTTGTGCCCTTCATGACTGTTTACATGGGTCAGATGGAGTAAGTTATTTGAGTGCTACATGTTTGGTATATTCTGTTGTACGTGCACACACATGGGTAGTGTGTACAACTTAAAAGCAAAACCATTCAAGCATGCAGAATTTCCCCACCTACCACTTAGCCATGCTTCAGCTCTTCCATCAGATATAGGTGATTACTAAAGTGGCAGGAATTGTGTCATCAAGAAAAAAGTTTCAGGATGAAAAGGGATTGCTTATTGCAGAGCTCTGAGTGAGAATACAAAGAACCTGTAAGATTCTCTTTCATAGCCAATCATTAATGTTGTGTTTGTCTCTTCTGGACCAAAGGAGAAGTGTTGAGGGTTTGGGGGGGGTGGGGTAGTGGGGAAAACAGGAGAAAAAGAGGAATGGGAGAGAAGAAATGGTCAATTAGCATGTAAGAGTGAGAAAGCAGAAACTGAAGCCACAAACTACAGAAAGAAGATTCTCACAGCCCCGGCCCCACCCAAGCTCTTCTCTTTTTTTTTCTTTGCGGTACGCGGGCCTCTCACTGTTGTGGCCTCTCCCTTTGCGGAGCACAGGCTCCAGACACGCAGGCCCAGCAGCCATGGCTCACGGGCCCAGCTGCTCCGTGGCATGTGGGATCTTCCCGGACCGGGGCACAAACCCGCATCCCCTGCATCGGCAGGCAGATTCTCAACCACTGCGCCACCAGGGAAGCCCTCAGGCTCTTCTCTTGGGCTTAGGTGGGTCTCTCTGATGCCCTGCACCAGGTGCCAGTGGCTTCTGAAGGAAGAAGACCACAAGCTTTCAGGAAGAAACCCTTCAGATGCCAGGAGAGGCAGCAGCCCCACAGCACTGGGGCAAGGCTCGTCGTCTCTCTGGAACAGTAGAGAGCAAGTTTTGTCTACTGTGTGTGGAAACAGGTCTGTCAACTTCTGCTCAGAGTAAGGTGGAAGTAAGTCCAGGAAAGAGAGGGTGAGAGAGTACTAAAGAAGAACTGAAGACCTAGGAAGAGCTAGATCTTTTGAAGGGGATGTCCTGGGCTGCCCAGGAAGGCTGCCTCAGATCTTCATCAAAAGAATTATTAACTCTTCTTCTCATCGTTGGACTGTAGCAAATCCTTCTCTTAGAAACTTCCTAGGCTTCATCCAAATGCGTGTAAACCTTGAGAGAGGACCAAGAGGGAGAAGAAGGGCATGGCAGATTAGATAAGATGTGAGAGGTGACAGGTGCTGTGAGGCAAATCAATGAGACAGGAGGTGATGTGACTGAATGGGAGCCTTCATCCTAAAGAACTACATCCCCCTGAGGCTTCTAGGCTGCAAACTGTGCTGCTTACCAAGAAAAAACATCACCCAGATTCACCTCACTTCCTTTTCTGCCATGCTTTGCAGGCTGGGACGTCAAGGGACAGCTATAGAGAGAGCATGCATGACCTGCAGTGAGGCATTTGAGCAAAAAGGAGCAACGTGGCATTAATGAGACTCCATGTGTGACTGAATGACAATGCCCAAAGCGCGATGACCAAGGTGCCATGTTTACCTGGAAGAGAGCTCTCTGGGTTGTGCTAATGTGTCTGCCTTGTTCAGCACTTTTACTGGCAACTTGGATGAAGTCAAAGTGGGCAAGCTTGTCAAGTGTTCAGTTGACACAGAGCCAGGAGATAGCACTAATAAGTCAGCTGACAGGAACAAGATACAAAGAGATCTAGACAGGTTAGAATGACGGATCAAAACTAACAAGATGGAAGATAGAAGCTATAGTTAAGTTCAAGCAATTAGATGCACCAGGTAAGGGAGACGAGTTCGTGCATGAGTAATGAAAGCAGTGGTTTTGGTTGATTGCACTCTTGATATAAATTACATATATTTACATATATTATATATTACATATACATGTATTACAAATTACGTATATTACATATTCCATATATTCCATATATTTACGTATCCCAAATTACATATTATGTAGCGTAACATTTGTTAGAAAAGAGAGAGAAAAAATTTTTATATTGCATACATAAATTGGTCATATCCAAAAAAAAAAAAAAGGAGATAATTATCTCACAGTATTCTTCATACTGAATTCTATTTGAGATGACTCAAATTAAGCAAACATTCATTGAAAAATGCCCGCGATGGGGTCTGGCGAGGAGAGAAGTAATTGAAGCAGTTGGAGCAGTTTCTCTGAAGAATTTGAGAATATGTGTAGAGTGTGGGGAGGATGAGATAGTCATATTCAAATATTTGAAAGTGACATTGAAAAGAACTAAGTGTCTTATGTGTAACTCCAGATGACCCATAAAGGGAAGTTTCAGACAGAAAGATAGATTTCTGCTCAATATACATTAGAATTAATTGACATTTTGAGATACCCAAATAGAGAATTTGCTGTGACAGGAATTTTCTAACTTAGACCCATTAGGGCTGATGTGGAGTGGTTTGAGAGGACACACGAGGTGAATTTAGGGTCTCTTCCACTCTATGGTTCAATTTATTTCACTTAAAATGTATGTATTGAATTTCTACGCACCGTGTATATAGTGAGTGGTGAGCAAAACATAAGCTGCTCTCTTGGCACCTACATATATAATCGATGGAGGAGACAATCAACGGGGTAAGCGACAACTTACTATAAACTCAATGCTCTGTAGAAAGCAAACAGGTGCTGAGATAGAGAAAGATTAGGAAGGCCCTCCATAGATAAAATGGTCAGGGAAAGTCTCACTGAAGGGATACTTAAGTGAGACCTAAAGGGTGAGGGGATAGGCTTTTTAAAGAACTAGGAGAAACACTCCCAGTAGAAAGCACAACATGAACAAAGGCCTCCTTGGTAAGACAAAGCTGGGCACACTGAGGAAGGGAGAGCAGGTCAGCGTAGCTGGAACACGGGAGGCGAGAAACGGGATGGCAGGGGTGAGAGGGAGAAATAGGCAGAGCCAGGTCACATGGCGCCCTGTGCGAACAAAATGAGGCTTTACACTTTTCTCCTAAGTTCAATGGAAAGCCACTAAAGAGTTTTAGGCAAGGAGAGACAGAATCTGATTCACGTTATAAAAAGGTTGATGAGTTCTTTAAGACTGTTTTAGTACTGAAAAATAGCAGAAAACAGAGGCTGTTCTGTTCCAGCACGTAGGTTAACTCAGAAGGGAAAGGTAGGGAGAACTAGCTAGAACTCTGCGAGAGTTTCCTCAGCTCTTAAGAGCCCAGCCTCTAGGGAGGCCCAAAACATCATGGTAGAGGGCTTTGAAGCACTGGGCAGTGTATTCGTTCTCAACTTGAGAACCTGGAATCTACCCTACTGTCATCTGTGGCCTTCCAGAAGAAACGCAACTCAGAGTGACTGCCAGAAAACAAGTATAGAGCCACAAGTGGCCTTGAGACTCTACGTGATCTAATTTCTCAAGAGGCAAGCGTCTTACAAAACAAGTGAGAAGTGTCCCTTCTTTCTAGTAATATTTGGAATTGGAGTTGAGGATAAGGTTAGAATTAAGCAAACTAGCTAGAATAGAGTTAAGGGAAAATAGATCTTGCTATAAAATTGAAATTCGATACCAGAAAGGAAATGGGATGAATTGAGAAAGCACAAGAAAGGATTAATTACAGGAAGGTCAGCATTAAATAGCTAGATTGAGAACTAAGCAAGTTTAAGAGGTGCTGTGGTGAGGTGTGGAGATGTGGGTCCTACAACTGATAGAATAATAATATTGCAGGCCATATAGAAAAATGGGGAAAAAGAGAAAAAAGCTACCAATAAGCCTTCCACCTTAATTGGCATTATTATTAATTTTGTGCATGTCTTCTGTTATTTTTCCCTTGCATCTGCTTTTAATATCTTTATTAGATTTTTGTTTAAGTCGTAAGAGCAATACATGTGAATTGCAGAAAATGAAACCTGCTCTGGTCTCCCAACCCAACCTCTCAGAGGTATACAAATGGAATATAGTCTTAAAAGTTAATAGTCTGTTAAAAGAAGTCAAAAGAAGATGAGATATATCTATACACACCTACACACACACACACACACACGCACAATGGAATACTACTCAGCCATAAAAAAGAATGAAATTTTGCCATCTGCAGCATCATAGATGGACTTGGAGGGTATTATGCTAAGTGAAATAAGTCAGAGAAAGGCAAACACTGCCTGATCTCACTTATATGGAATATAAGAAATATAACAAACAAGAAGCAGGAAGAAGAGGGAAGAGGAGGCGGGGGAGGGGGATGGAGAGGAGAAGGCTCCTGGGTGGCGTGGCGCACCTGCTCCTCCAGGCGCTGCCCAGCCCCCCGTCAGCCAGGGCTGAACCCCCGCAGGATAAGGAAACCTGCGTGGGTCCCAACAATCAAAGCTGCATCTGTGACACAGGACACTGCTGTGGACGGTCTCAGTGCTGCAGCTACTGCTATGAACTCTGGTGGTTCTGGCTCGTGCGGACCATCGTCATCCTGCTGAGCTGCTGCTGCGTGTGCCGCCACCGCCGAGCCAAGCACCGCCGTCAGGCCCAGCAGCGGCAACATCAAATCCACCCGATCGCCTACCGGGAAGCCCACGATTACTCAGCGCTGCCATTTCATTTCAGGTTTTTGCCAAACTCTTTACTACCTCCTTATGAGGAAGTGGTGAACCGACCTCCGACTCCTGCCCCACCATACAGTGCCTTCCAGCTCCAGCAGCAGCTGCCTGCACAGTGTGGCCTTACAGGCGGCAGCCCCCGGGCGCCGACCCCACCGGGGGCTCAGAGCAGCCCCTCGTCCGGGCCCAGCAGAAGCAGCACGCGATCCCCGAGCATCGCTGACCCTGAGCCCTCCAACGTGCCAGCAGACCCAGCAGCAGCCACCAAAGCCCCCAGGATGGAGCCCAGCGGCTCTGTGGCCGGCCTGGGGGAGGTGGACCCTGGGGCCTTCCTGGACAAGGATTCCGAACGTAAGGAGGAGCTGCTGAAAGAGTACAGCTCCGAGCAGGGCGGCGCCCTCCCTGACAGCAAAGGCAAGACGCCCGGCAGACGTCGCAGCTTCACAGGTGACTCGGGCGTCGAGGTGTGTGTGTGCAACTGGGGCCACCATGATGACGACCTCAAAGAGTTCAACGCGCTCATCGACGATGCTCTGGACGGGCCGGTGGACTTCTGCGACAGCTGCCACGTGCGGCCCCCTGGCCACGAGGAGGAAGGGCTCTGCCAGTCCTCCGAGGAGCAGGCCCGGGAGCCCGGGCACCCTCACCTGCCGCGGCTGCCTACCTGCCTGCTGCTGAACACCATCAACGAGCAGGACTCCCCAAACTCCCGGAGCAGCAGCTCCCCAAGCTAGAGCAGGCCCTGCCTGCGCCCGAGAACTTGGCGACGCAACCAGGGTAGGGGAGAACCATGAGAGGAGCATTAAGTGACTGTGTTCCTTTTTTTTTTCCCTCTGCTCCTGCGTTTTCCTGCATCTCCAGGTACAGTTTGGGGTGTGGGTGCCTCGCCCCCCATAGATACAGTGTCACGGAGAGCCGAGAAGTTGTCCTGTGACTCATTCCTCATACCCCACCCTGTCCCCCTTTACCTCTTTTCAAGTCACGTGTCACCACTACCTGCTTGGGTCAGAGAGATGTGCGTTTCAGAAGCCTCCAAGGAGAGGATGAGACTGTGCCCTGAGGTGACTCTTGGTGATGGAGTGGATTCATGTTCTGGTGTGAGTTGATGAGAACCTCGCCGCGTCTCAGTCTGAGAGAGGTGGCAGGTCTCAGCCCTGGGTGAAGCCCCCGTGGTCCGGGGATTGTCGTCCCTCGCTGCCAGTGTCTCTGGAGCCGGAGTTGGGCCCCTCCTGTGGGAGGATGAGAGCTGACCGGCGGTTTCGTGGTGGGTTGGTAAAGGGCTTTTGCTCTCAAATTCCAGGTGATGAGATCAAAGTGGCACGATGCATCCTGGAGGGGCCCCTTCCCAGCAGGTCCTGGCTGGCCGCGGACTGGTTCAGTGTGGAAGATTACACCTGCCTTCTCTTTGTTTTTTTTCTTTTTAAAAAAACAACAACAACAAAAGCGAGCTGAAACTAAGAACTTGACCAGTGGGCAGGCAAGAATTCTGTTTTAGAAAAGGAAAATTTGTGGCTTTTTCCCAACTTGGCCTTCAAAGAGTCCTGACTACAGTTGAGCCAGAAGGAGATGTTTTGTGTGCAGGCTTGGCTGGGGGCTATCTCTGGAACTTCTGCGGGTGAGCAGAAGGCCCTGCACTGTGGCAGTGGATAGAGGTGCAGCTTACCGCATCTCTGCCCTTTGATCTGTGTCCACAGGTGACCAGTACCCTCCCCCATCCCAAGAACACATCTGCCGGCCTTCATGTCTCACTGTTCTCTACGAACAAATGAGGAAGCTGTGGGTCCTGAGAAAGGGCGGTTCCGCAGCCTGACTCTCACACAGTATTTTCTCTTGATTCTGAGTAAGTTGTTTTGTTTATTTGTTTGTTTTTTCAAACTGGCCATTTGGAAAAAATGTCTTGGTTATCTGTGGTTTTCGTGTCCTTTCGCTGCTCCACCCCTCCTTGAGTGGGGTAACTAATTTTTGTAGCCTATGTAAAGTGTCTAAGTGGCCCAGGTAGGAGGGTGAAAGCAGCCATCCTGAAGGACCACAGGATCCTTATTACTGTAGTTTGGCTTCAAAAACCAGTTGAGCTTTGACAGGAATAATCTGAATGGAGAAAGCAAACTGCCGAAACTAACATTCCCCGTCCAGCCCTGTTCATATGAAGAGTTTGGTTCTTCCCCCACTCTTGAATGATGACATTCAGACTAGGCGTTGATGTTATGGTAAGAAAGGAAGGTGTATATATATATATATATATATATATATATATATATGAATACACATGTATATATGTGTATATATATATGTATATATACACATACACATAATATAGACAAATCCAAGGCTGTGAGGTGAACGAGTGTCTGAGTTTGGAGTCTACAAAACCAAAATCCACGTTGAACAAAGTGCAGTCTGTATACAGCGACATTTTGGATAACCTGTGTGTGTCTGTTGTGTGTGAGCCCGCAGCCCTATTTTCCTGTGATAACACTTGGAACGGCAGCCTCTCTGCTCACGTTACCCACGCGTTTGGAGCAGGCGCAGCCCTCTCAAGGTAATTTCTTTTACGCATTTACTGTTTGCTGAGCAAACGTCTGACTGTGCGCTTGGGCGTACTGAGCAGCGCTGTCGGCGGCAGTCCCCACGTTTGCCAGAGCTCCTGTGCTCCAAGTAGAGGTTTTACTCTACCCATCACTGCAATTTGCACATTGCTCCGTGGACACTCGGAGGCCTGTGTTCTGCTCCCTGTAAACGGAAACGTGCTCTGAGCCTGTTTGCCTCCCTCAGCTGCTCCTGGCCCTCGGCCGCAGCCCCCGGGGGTGTCCACAACCGCTCGGGACAGAAGGCCAGGGTGGAACCTCAGACAGAAGCTGGACTGGATCTTCAGTGTCCAGCTTGGACTGGCTGTGGCCCAGACGTCAGCCCTGCCCAGAATTGCCAGGAGGGTTTGGCGGCCACCATAGTGTCGTAGGGCTTACCTCCCTCTGCTGAGGTCCAGCGCGCGGCTGGTATGTGGTGAGAGTGGGCAGGAGTGTGCCAGCAGCCCTCAGATGCCTTTCCTGCCACTTTTTTTTTGTTTGTTTTTATCCCAAACAACTCACTGAAGTGTCTCAAAGGAGATCAAGTTTTACCAAAATGAACCCTGCTTGAGTTAACTGGTTGAAGGGATGGATTCTGGCCCTCTCAGGATTCCTTCTCGTCAGAGTGGGGAACTGGTCCACGTGTTTACTGCTGGGTTTACTGCAGCATCCAATGCGAAAGGCACGAGAAGAAAACGCAGCCGTTGGAGCTGGGCTCGAGTCCAGCGTCACAGTCTGGTCCCTGCTACATGAGGCTGCCCTGCGTGATGAAAGACGGAAGTAGGGAGCTGAAGGACTCGGGAGGGGGCCGGGGAGATTTGAGGGAGTCTGGTGTTCCAGGTGAACGAGAAGAAAGGGGTTGGTCTAGGGTTTGGTGCTACAGTTGGAAGATTTGCAAATGCTAACACATTCCCCTGTGAGGCACATCACCCTTTGGCAAGTTATTGCGAATATGTATTTTAAGCAATAAGATTCAGCTGGTCAGACTTTTCTGGGCAGTCTCGGTGATGCATTTCCTGTGCTGTGATTGTTCTGAAGACAGGGTGGCTCTAACCACTGTGAGAAGCCCAAATAAAATCGATCCCCGAAAAAAAGAAAAAAGAAGCAGACTCACAGATACAGAGAACAAACTAGGAGTTACCAGTGGAAAGAGGGAAGGGGGGAGGGGCAATATAGGGGTAGGGGAGTAAGAGGTACAAACTATTAGGTATAAAATAAGCTACAAGGATATATTGTACAACACGGGGAATATAGCCAATATTTTATAATTACTATAAATAGAGTATAACCTTTAAAAATTGTGAATCACTATATTGTACACCTGTAATTTGTATAATATTATTATACATCAACTATACTTCAATTAAAAAGAGTTAATAGTTTGTTGTTAAAAACATTTTTCAGGGCTTCCCTGGTGGCGCAGTGGTTGAGAGTCCGCCTGCCGATGCAGGGGACACGGGTTCGTGCCCCGGTCCACATGCCGCGGAGCAGCTGGGTCCGTGAGCCATGGCCGCTGAGCCTGCGCGTCCGGAGCCTGTGCTCCACAACGGGAGAGGCCACAACAGTGAGAGGCCCGCGTACCGCAAAAAAAAAAAACATTTTTCAAAAGACTATAATTATATATGCAATTCTATTACTTAACATTCTACAAACATTAACATTATACATTAATATTTCTTTGATCACCTTGAGTTAATAACAATTAATGTCAATTTTGCTTAGGTTTTAGTTTAAGTTTCATACAAACCTTTAAAGGAAAAATGTTTTCAAGACCATTATGAAAGAGGAAGATGGTGGCTAATAAGCGCATGAAGAGGAGCTCAACATCAATAGTCATTAGGAAATGCACATTAAAACCAAGCTGAGATATCACTTCACAGCTGCTAGAATGACTATAATAAAAAAGACAGACAATAACAAGTGTTGGTAAGGATGTGGAGAACCTGGAACCTTTATATGTTGCTCTTGGGAATGTAAAATGGTACAGTCACTTTGGAAAACAGCTGGTAACTCCTTAAAAATTGACACATAAACTTACCACCTGACCAGCAATTCCTCTTAAGGTATCTATCCAAGAGAAATGAAAAAAAAAAAAAGTCTATATAAAGACTTGTTAATGTTCATTACAACATGCTTCCTAATAAACCCCAAGGGAAAACAATCCAAGTATAATGGAATACCATTCAGCAATAAAATGATTGAAACACTGATATACACTACAACACGGATGAACCTCAAAACATTATGCTAAATGAAAGGGGACAGAGGCAATGGACTACATATTGTATACTCCATTTATAAGAAGTGTCCCAAAAGGCATACTTATAAATACAGAAAGCAGATAGGTGGTGGCCTTGGTGCTGGGGGTGTTAGTGGGAACTGACTACATACAGATTTGAGGGAAGTTTTGGGGGGTGATGGAAATGTTCTAAAACTAGATTGTGGTGATGGTTGCACAACTTTATAAATTTACTAAAAAAGTATTGAATCGTACACTTACTAAAAAAGAAAAGTGGATGAAGGAGGGCCTGATTTGAACCATTCTGGGGATAATATTTTAAGACCAGTGACATTTGGAACGTAATACAAAATATGGTACAACAAAAGAAGTTGTAAAATCTCTTCAATTTTCCAATTCTAACCAGATTTGTCTTTACTATATTCTCATCCTGACTGTGCCTTTATCAAAGTTTAAAATGGTCATATATTTGAAAGGCACAAAATAAAATGAAATCGAATTACCATTACATATCGTTAAATAAAAAGAATGAAAACAGCAGAAAAGGTGGACCTTGTGTTTGGCTTTTGTGTTAATATGCTGCTACCTAGTGATCACTTATAAAATGGCAGGACTTGGTTTTTTTTTTTTTGTCTTGGATTTGTTGAGCCACGTCTGTATAACAGAAATATCTGAATGCTTGGCTATGTGTAGGTTAAATATCTAAATGAATCACTGAATAATTTATGCTTCCTAAAAATACTGTAGTGGCAAGAACTGGATTGGGAGTCCCCCCAAAATGGCTTCCAGTCCCCGATCTGTCCAGTGTCAGCTTTCTGACTTTAAGCCAGGAATAGATTCATCTTCTGGTTCCAAAGTTCAAGGAGAGGCTCTGTAAGGAAGTGGCTAATAGCATGGCCTTCGGGCAAGCTCCTTAACTACTCTAAACTTTGGTGTCCTATTTTTTAAAATGGGGATAGAAGAATACCCACTTCCAGGGTACCTGTGAGAACTACATGTAAGAATGCGTGTAAAAGCACTTATCTCAAAATATACCTCAGAAGTTAGGCTACAGTGATGTTTCCCTATAGTAATAATGTGCCTCACGGGGACAAAAAATCCTTTATCTACTGTTTAAAATTAGTTACCACTCCCCACCCCAAAGCAATTAACAAAAACCCAGAAGGATATAAATTCAAAATATACTTAGATTATCAGCTAATTGGAAAAACATATTTGGACAATTTCATTTTTTAAAATAATGAGTAAAGGTAAAGGTTGCATAGAACTTGGCATTTTACAAATAACTTGGAATTTGGACTTGCTGATTATTTTAAAACAATCCAGACAGTAACAGGGATGTCAAGGGGTGACTTCTAGCTGGTACTCTCACCACCAGTATCTTATGGATGCCTGTCATGTTTAATATATGCCAGCCAGCACAATTCTGACCAGATAAAATACAACTGTTTCATTTCCGCAAGAATTAAAATGAGTGTTTGCTCCACTCTGGATTTTATTCCACAAGTCAGTGAACCATTCTGCTTAAGGATTAATGCCATCTAAAACTAAAGGGTTTCTACTATTTACTCCTTCATCCATTAATTTCCTTAGGATGTCAAAACATCTAGGTGATTGATCTTAGGTTTTATTTTCCAGGCAGATGTTTTGGCATTGCTTATACAGTGTATCTTTGTCTTTAACAGCTTTATTGAAGGATAATTTAGACACCATCGAGTTCACCTATTTAAAGTGTACAGTGCCCTGAGTCTTGGGAAATGTATGTAGTCGTGCAGCCATTACGACGATCCAGTTTTAGAACAGTTCCATCACATACTTTACGTTTGACCAGCCCCATACAGAAAGAATTTATTGGCTCATTAACCTGTGGATTTAAACTATCTAGCTCTAGGACCTAGCCTAGCCATTCATTCTGAATCAATCAAGTTTTAAAGAAAAACAAACTCAAAGTCTCAACTTTACTCAAAATAGGGGTCCATAAAGCACATCGTGTCCAAAGGGCTCTCCAAGAGTCTACAGGCTAATTACGGATATAAATTAAAAATAAGTTAATATATACACACTAATGTATGTATTTTGAAAAGTGTATATTGTATAATTCACTATAGTTTATGCCAATATTATGGCCACCTTTCACAAAAAAATTTGTTTGTATTTTCACTCTTATAAATATGATTAAGTGGGACAAACTGTCCAGAGCTTAAACATTTTGTTCTAGCGTATTCCAAATTTATGGGAGAAATATTTCCCCTTTCTGTGATTTGGCTGTGCACACTTTCATGGGGTTGGACCTGATACTGGCTTGAATACTTGCAGAGGAAGAGCTTCTTCCTCAGTGGGATATTTAAGAGGCCCCAATTTTGTCTTATTTGTTTCAAAAACACATTATTCAATAAATAATTAAATTATCATGCCCCTTTTCCTGCAAATCCAGTATTCATGGTCCTCTTCTCTTAATACAGCATCTATTAAAAATGTGCATAAAAAACTCTCAATGCAACAATTACAATCTGGGAATAATGAAAATGCCTCTATTTATTTATTTGTTTTTTGCTCCTTTCCTGTCTCTACGTTTATCTATAGGTGTTTCAGAAGGGATAGTTATGTATAAACTAACTCCACTTTGCTTCCAGACACATCTTTATCTAGTCCTACAGAGTTTACTGCTAACTCCACTCATCTTGACATTTAAATACTATTTTACATTGTTTTAAGTGTTCAGTATGTGCTAGTTCTGTCTCCTCCAAATACTGAGCAAGCTCTTTGTGGTTAGAATAGTCATCTTAGGCCTTTCCTGGTGGTGCAGTGGTTGAGAGTCTGCCTGCCGATGCAGAGGACGCGGGTTCGTGCCCCGGTCTGGGAGGATCCCACGTGCCGTGGAGCAGCTGGGCCTGTGAGCCATGGCCGCTGAGCCTGCGCGTCCGGAGCCTGTGCTCCGCAACGGGAGAGGCCACAACAGTGAGAGGCCCGCGTACCGCAAAAAAAAAAAAGAAAAAAGAAAAAAATAGTCATCTTAAACTTTGTGTATGAATAAATGAATTGTATATTTCTCAAGCACGTGGTCCACATTGGGCACAAAAAATGCTAATAAGGGCTCATTTAATTAATAAATGATAATTTGGGGCTTCCCTGGTGGCGCAGTGGTTAAGAATCCGCCTGCCAGTGCAGGGGACATGGGTTCGATCCCTGGTCCAAGAACATTCCACATGCCACGGAGCAAGTAAGCCCGTGCGCCACAACTACTGAGTCTGCGCTTCTAGAGCCCGTGCTCCGCAACAAGAGAAGCCAAGAGAAGCCATTGTAATGAGAAGCTGGCGCACCACAACGAAGAGTAGCCCCCGCTCGCCGAAACTAGAGAAAGCCCGCGTGCAGCAACGAAGACCCAACGCAGCCATAAATAAATAAATAAATAAAATCTATTAAAAAAAATAAATAAATGATACCTCAGGTTTGTCTCCCCTCCTCTGGAACCCCTAGGACATTTACATTTATCATATAGCCCAGATTTCCTAGAATTTGCAGATTTCCTGTCCTACGGTCTCCATAAGTACAGTTGCACACGCCATATGTCTGGACATATGGTCCTCAGTAGTTGTAAGACGAAGCCATCTTTCTTGCAATAAGTCTCTGATTTCTATTTCTCCCTTTTTGTTGACTAAGAGATCTGATTACGATTTCAAATAGTCCCCTTTCTTTTAACTTCACCCTCGATTTTTAATATTACAAAAAGCATACTAGTAGAAAAAGTCTGACAATACGAAGTGTGCAAAATAAAACTCCCTTTCACCAGAGACAATCTATTTCTCCTGTTGTTTCCACTTTGACATTTCTAACTCAGGTCTCCTACACCGAGCGCCTAGAGAACACTGAGTACACAGAGGAGGCATCTGCGCTGTCCCCTGGGCACCCGTCGGCAGACGGCCCACTCGCTAATTCTCTGACCTCGGGTGAGTCACTCAAACGTTTATGAGTGTCGGGGGTCCTTAAAATGCTGCGCATGTCACCAGGTTGTCAAGAGAGATATGTATGGGTTAGCGCTTTGTGTTGTGTAGCCCTAGTCTTTATGCCTGCTTTACGATAGATTTGCCAGTTCACCCTGCAGCTTTAAAGGACGCCCCATCAGCCCTCACTCGCGCCCCGCCCCTCGCCCCTAAATTGCAAATCCAGTGCCTCCTCCTGCGGTGGCCGCTTCTCAGGGACTCCTCCCCTCCCCAGTGACCCCTCGCGGAGGCAGAGCGCCCACTAGCGCCAGGCCCCGGCTCGCAGATGACCGCGAAGCTCCAGGCGCTCTTGGCCTCCGGGAGAAGGCATCTTTCTTTGCAGAGGAGTTTGTAACGTCTGCTTCCTCTAGGGCCGCCTCTAGCTCTTAAATGAATATACGCTAGAGTCGCCCCGCTCACAGTCCCGTTCTTTCGTCTTCCAAGACCTGCAAAACAAAGCTTCCCTCGGCCCGGAAGCCCTGCCAGCCCCCAAGCCTCCCTCTAGCACCAGCCACGCCCCACCAACCAGACCTGGTTCCCCCCTCCGCCCCCTGGCCTCATTTTTGATTTCGGCGCGCCGCGAGCCTAGGTTGGAGGTGAGCACACTTCCCGTCTCATTGTAGCTAGGGTGGGTGGGGCTAAGGCCGCGGCGGTGAATTATGGGGGTTAAGACTACAGGAGGTGGGTGACGATTGGTTCGTGAATGAGGAGGGCGCAGTAAAAGGCGGAAGCAGGTGTTGGGGGTGGGGTGGTTTCGGGGAAGAGGAAAGAAGCAGTGGGATGGAAGTAGTTGGGTGTCCACAGCACGGTAGGAGGTCAGGGTGGTAGGGTCCTTCGGGGTCTGTCAGCCTAGCGTGGCGTAATCATTGTTGACCTTCTCTCCTCAGGGACCTTATGTTTTCTGAAGACCGGCGTCCGAGATGGCCCGAATAAAGGAAAGAGCTTCTACGTGTGCCGGGCGGACACATGCAGCTTCGTGCGGGCCACCGAGTAGGTCTCGAGCTGGGCACGATTCCCTGCGACTGCGCGTGGCCTCGCAGGAGGAGTCTCCGGCTCCCCGGCTTCCCACAAGGACTAGGAGATCTGGGACCCCTGGTCTGCGGAGCCAGGGCCCTTTAAGTAGTTGGTAATCCCAGGAAAGCGTGGCATGTTAGGGACACGCTCCGCCACTGCTTCCTGTGTGACCCAAGGCTGGTTACTTTCCCTCTCTGGGCCGCCAATTCCCTCACTTATAACATGGAGGATTGGCTACATCTGGATCCTTCTGGTCCTTTTCAGTTCTGGGTTTCTGTTCACCAGTCAGGCCTTGACCCTCCCTTCTCCTGCTTGAACATTACCCCCTTCCCATTTAAGTGAGGCATACAGGCATAGCAGAAATGAACTGGTGCCAGCTTTGCACTAGTTTTAGGCCGAACTGGTTTTTATTTATTTATTTTAAAAATTTTACTTATTTATTTTTGTTTGCATTGGGTCCTCGTTGCTGCACGCTGGCTTTCTCTAGTTGGGGAGAACGGGGGCTACTCTTCGTTGTGGTGCGCAGGCTTCTCATTGCGGTGGCTTCTCTTGTTGTGGAGCACAGGCTCTAGGCACGCGGGCTTCAGTAGTTGTGGTGCATAGGCTCAGTAGCTGTGGCGCATAGACTCAGTAGTTGTGGCCCGTGGGCTCTAGAGCACAGGCTCAGTACTTGTGGTGCATGGGCTTAGTTGCTCCGCAGGATGTGGGATCTTGGCGGACTAGGGCTCGAACCGGTGTCCTCTGCATTGGCAGGCAGATTCTTAACCACTGCGCCACCAGGGAGGCCCTCCAACTGGTTTTTAAATGTTTGAAGTTAGAACACTCTGGTAGTCAGATTAACAGCCCCCTTTAAAAAATAGTATTCTCTGCATTTAAGTGGTGAGATTGATATTCCAAAGAAACAAATTAGGGATAAAAGCTGAAAGAAACATCAGAAATCCTGAAAGAAACGTCAGAAATCTGATTCAGCAGTCTAGTTTTTTACAAAGGTGAAAGCTGAGACCCAGAAATATTAAGCATCTTCTTTGAAGTGAGGAAAGTTAATACTGTTCTCATAAAGTGTTGTTAATGTTTTCACAGTACCAAGTGTCCACAGTTTCTATGTGAAATTTTAAACTGTCACATCATTATGCATTTTTCCTGCTTTCTACTTAACTTGGTTTAGAAAAGGTATTTTTCTACATATGTAAGGCACATAATGGATATCCATACTAGAAAATAAAGTATTTTTTCAACACATACATTAACTTCTCATGTTTCCCCCAAATGATTTAGATGATTTGTGTTTTTGTTATGCTTTGAAACTAAGTTGAAGATTTTTACCCTTTTTCAGATTTAGAAAATAAATTTTTAGAGAAAATATTTTCTTAGCCTTCTAATAAGTTTTTACACTTGAAAGAAATTACTGGGATCCAATTTAATTAAATACAAAGTGACTCTATTTAAATCAGTGTTAAGTCTTAAAATAGAAGGGACCAAACAAAAATACTCAAGCTATCAACACCATATCATTATGGCAGAGTTTACTGTTTAATTTCTGATATCTATATGGAGCTTCTTAGGTTCAGTACCTAGCTCAAGTTTCATGAGACATGAAAGCACATTTAGATTTGTAGGCGTTAAACATTAATAGAAGCATAAGATTTGGTTTTAAGTGAAGAGAAAAATGTCCTTATATAGCTTACCATTTATAAGAACATATTGCTATACAAACTAGTACAATAATATTTGATATGAAGATGGTTATTTGATAAATTCGACCTCTTTGGAATGTCTAGTAACCAGAATATAAGCAAAAAGACAAAGAAAATGCCACAGGTCATGTGAGACTACTTTAGATCTTCACTCTGAAATGTTATACATAAATTCTTTCATAGTAAGAAGTTGGAAGGGAGGAGTTGAACTTATGCCAACCAAGCATGAAGCAAATTAGTAGAGTGTGTTTGCAGAGTTGGCATGTGAACAACGCTGAGTGACAGCTAACAGGTTATCAGGAAAAAGGATGATGGAAGAACCTGGGGAAAATTCACAGCTTGGAGGTATCGCATTATAGTGGTCGCATAGCACAGTATCAGTTTAAACTTGAGTCCTCAGGAAAAAGATAGGTATATTTACTGTCGTATTTTATTTGGGGGCATGAGAAGAGATGAAAGCTGTGGGCCCTTTCCGCAGAGGAATGCACATAGACATAAAAGTGGGGGGGATTTACAAACCCAGTAGAGGTCATACATGGACCCTTAAGTATAAAACCCATATTCTGGATTTAATTTTAGGATATTGACCTCTATTCTTTGCCTCCTAAAACAAAATTTCAATTTTTTTTCCCTCTAGCATTCCTGTTTCTCATTGTTTATTGCATGAGGACTTTGCGGTAGAGCTTCAGGGTCTGTTTCTATCACAGGGCAAGAAAGAATACAGGTAAGTGTATAAAAGGAACAGCTAAGTGTATTTTTGTTTTGCTTGGCCTGGTGGGGTTACAGTCAGGTGTTTTCCTAGGATTGACTATTCTTTAAAAGTCATTAAAAAACAAACGGTATTTCTATATATATTGAATACCTTTTGGGCTGTCACTTCCTAACTTCTGAGCTACTGGTTAATGTGAGAAGCCTGACTTCCGGTTAATTTCTGGATAAACTGCTCTACCTCCCTCCCTCTCCAGCTCTCAAGTAGCGAATTTAACATCAGCCTACGAATGGTCATTAACTTGTACTAACTCGTCAACTTTCTCATTCTGGTAGTACAACGAGGTAATGTGTAAAAATGTCTAATGTATGTTAAGTACTCAATAAATGCTAGTTTCCCTTTTATGGGAACTCAGAGAAAGGGCAGAGAAGTCTATATAGGTAGATATTTGTCATGAGTATTGAAAAATAAGTAGGAATTCGCTAGGGGCAAAAAAGGGTCATATTTAACAGATCAGTATCCTGCATTAGTGTACAGGGGCATGAAGTAATTGCAAGCATTTGGTTCAGTAGTAGTTTAGCACATATTTGAGTGGAGACTTCAGAAGATAAGACTGGCCAGGAAGGCAGGGGCCAGATGTAATGTTTTTATATGATATTCTGTGCAGTTTGGAATTTATATATTCTAGATCAATTTTTCCCCCCAAGTATAGGCATTCAAGTACCATCGTCACAATTTTTACATAACTGAAAACTGCCTGTACTACTGTATTTCTTAACTGAGTTATGCATGCAGTAAGATGCACAGTTCTTTTAAGTGTTCAACCGGTTGAGTTTTGAGAAAGGTATATACCCATCCTTATAACCAAAATCCCAGTCAAAATATAGAATATTTATTTCCATTACCCCATTAAGTGCCATTGGATCCCTTCTAGTTAATCCCCCCACCCACTGTAGCCAATCATTGTTTTGATTCATACTGTATGTATTCTTTTGTATCTGGCTTTTATGTAACAGTATCTGTGAGATTCATCCATGTGGTTGTGTGTATCAGTAATTCATTTTTTAAAAATAAATTTATTTATTTTTTGGCTGCGTTGGGTCTTCGTTGCTGCGCACGGGCTTTCTCTACCTGTGGCGAGCGGAGGCTGCTCTTTGTTGCGGTGCGCGGGCTTCTCATTGCGGTGGCTTCCCTTTGTTGCAGAGCACGGGCTCTAGGGCATGCAGGCTTCAGTAGTTGTGGCATGCAGGCTCAGTAGTTGTGGCTCGCGGGCTCTACAGCACAGGCTCAGCAGTTGTGGCACATGGGCTTAGTTGCTCTGCAGCATGTGGGATCTTCCTAGACCAGGGATCGAACCCATGTGTCCTGCATTGGCAGGCGGATTCTTAACCACTGCGCCACCAGGGAAGATCCCAGTAATTCATTCTTTATTATTGCCCAGTTGAATTCCATTTTATGAATACCATTTATGAAGACCATTTTGTTTCATGTGGTTTTTTGCCATTTCTGTATATCTTCTTTGATGGAGTATCTGTTTAAAATTTTTGCCCATTTTTTAAATTGAAATTTTTAAATGACATAATTGTAGAGTCACAAGCAATTAAAAGAAATATTGATAGTACAGAGGGATCCTCTGTAGACTTTACCTAATGGTAACATTTTGCAAAATTTAGTATAATATCATAACTAGGATATTGATATTTATGTTGATAATCCACTGATCTCATTTGTAAAGATAGTTTTACTTGTACTAATTTGTGTGTGTACATATACATTTAGTTCTATACAACTTTATCAAGTGTAGTTTTGTGTGTTCACTGCAACAGTCAAGATATTGAGTGGTTCCATTACCAGAGGATCCTTCTTGTTGCCCTTTTATAACCACATCCACCTTCCTCGTTTCCCCCTGTTCACCCCTGCCAATCATGAACCTGATCTACAGCTCTAAAATTTTGTCATTTCAAAATGTTACATACATGGAATCATACAGCATAACTTTGGGGGATTTTTGCCTATTTTTAAAATTGAGTTATCTTTTGTTATTGAGTTGAGAGAGTTCTTTATGTATTCTCTGTAGAAGTCCTTTGGTGGATATATGGATTGTGAATGTTTTCTCCCAATCTGTGGCTTTCATTTTCTTGACTATCTTTTGAGGAGCAGAAGCTTTTCATTTTATGAGGTCCAATTTATCATTTTGTTATGGTTTGTGCTTTTTGTGTTCTCTTGAGAAATCTTTGCCTACCTCAAGATCATAAAGTTCTCCAGTGGTTTCTTCTAGAAGTTTTATAGTTTTTTTTTTTAATGGCTTTTTTGTTTAGTCTATGCTCTACCTCATATTATCAATAATTTGGGGTACCTCATGAGATTCAAACTGAGGTTCATTTAATTTTTCATATAGTAATGAATGAATGTTATTCAGTTGTTTCAGCACCATTTTTTGAAGACTTTCCTTTCCCCATGGAAACGCTTGGCACCTTTGTTGAAAAATCGGTTGACCACCACGTGTGGGTCTATTTTTGGACTTGCTAAGCTCTTCCATTGATCTATTTGCCTATCCTGACAAGATCAGATAAGGTCATGTGAATCCAACTTTCCTTTTCAAGATTGGCTATACTAGGTCCTTTACATTTCCATATAAAATGTAGAATCGACTTTTAAAATTTCCTCAGAAAACTCAGTTGGGATTTCATTGAACCTATATAGATGAGTTTGGGGAGAACTGACATCAATATTGATCTTCCAGTTCATGAGCATGGTATATTATTTATTTATGACTTTTAAAATTTCAGCATTATGGTATAGTTCTCATTATAGAGTACTATACCCTTTTGGTTAAATTTAGTCCTCAGTGTTATGTTTTTTGACACTGTTGTAAATGGAATTTTTTTTTATTTGGCTGCACCATGCGGTTTGTGGGATCTTAGTTCCCCAACCAGAGATTGAACCCTGGCCATTGGCAGTGAAAGTGCAGAGTCCTAACCACTCGACCGCCATGGAATTCCCTATAAATGGAATTTGAAAAAAATTCACTTTTCTGTTGTTTTTTGCTAGTACAGTGGTGCCAGTAAGCCTCTAGTACGTGAAGTTAGGATGTTCTCCTTTACACACTACTGGGGGCCCTGAATCATACGGAGATATTGTTCTATGTGGTAGGAAGACGCCAAAGAACTTTGTTCAATTTACATTAAAAGAAGAACTATGGAAGTTAGATTAGGAAGTGAAGGCAGTGGAGGCACGGAGCCCACTGAACTAATAGTTGCTATTGAATGCCTACTACGTGGCATGTTCTTTACCTCTTATCTTCATAGAATCTGCTGTGAGAGGTTTCAATATCCCTGTTGTATAGACAGATGAGGAAACACTTAGAGAGGTTAGAGAAGGAATCTGAGGTGCCATGGTTATGATGTGGCATCACTGGGATTTGAGCCTAGGTCTAACCAACTCCAGGCACACCCACCTTCTCTAAGTGAAAGATGGGTTTGGATTGAAGCCCTGGCAGTGGAGTTGGGTGCACTTAGACTGGAGAACACTTGCTGAAATGGATATGGCACGTTTCCTGGTAGGGTGTTTAAGCAGGTTTAAGCATGTTCTTTCCTCCATTTACTCAGCTGGGACAGTGGTCATGGTAGCCCCGATTTCACTCAGTTGTGAGGGTTCACTGAGGCCGTGTGTGTGGTGCATTTAGTCTGGCATTCGGCACGTGGTCAGTGCTCAGGAAATGGTTGTCTAGTTGGGTTTATGGATGATGAGTTTACCATTAAGCAAGACAAGGAAGGAAAGGTAACATCAGTAGAGGATGGCTAACACATACAGCTTTGGACTCATTGTGTCTTATGTATGTATGAAACCAGCTAGCAAAGTGAGTGGGCAGCTCCAAAGAAAGGTCTAAGCTGAAGACAGAAGTTTGAGAACTTGTCTCTAATATTCTTCACACTACGTAGATGAGGCTGAGAGGTGATCATTATTTTAAAAATAGAAAAAGAATGCTTGAATGTATTTCTTTTAGTCCAGATCTAGAACACTTATTAGGAGGTACTTACTAGAGCTTTAAAAAGCTTGTTTTAGGACAAATAAAATACAGTTCTACAACACACAACAAATTAAAAACAAAGCAAAAAATCCAACAAGTACCCTGATAGGTGGTACAGGCTGGAAATTTAAAAAGAAATAAGTAATGTGTCTATGGATGATGACTTCCTTAGCAGACAGTAAGGCATTTAGCCAGAACCCCTATACTCTGGAGAACGATGTCAGGGAGTACAGCCTTTCCTTCCCCAAAACTGGGTTTTCTTTTCAGGAACTTAAAGTACTTTACATGCTTGAATTAATACCATTATGTTTAACGCTTAACCTAGCTAGGAGACAGGTGTAGCAGAGTAATGCAGGGGAGGTATAAACCAAAGTAGGACTAAGATGCCCATTTTTGTTACCTTGGAGTAAAGCCGCTTTTGTGTGTAGTTCTCTAACTAAACACCAGATGGTACCACTCACCAGCGTTTGACTGACCCTCAGCCATGAGCATTTTTAATGCCCAGTTTATGGGCATTAAAGAAAACTATGATAGTCCCTCGGTAGAACCAGAGGGAACAACCCCTGCTTTGACGTTAATGACGTGGCACACGTTGATATACAGATGTTGGGCATTGTCATCCAGCTCCTGAGTTCATGTTCTCTCCCCTCTCTCTCTCTCTTTTAGCTTTCATTCTCAAGGATATGGGGTCAAAATAGACGGTAATATTCTTTTGTCTGTAGTTGGGTAAAACCAACCAGTTATTTTATTTCTTTAAATAACTGGTTGTAGTGGGATGTTCAAAATACTTCATTTTTCATACCATTTGAATCTTTGCATGTCTAGGAAACTCCTTGTATGGTTGGTTACTGGGTAGAATTGACATGCAGGTTATTTAACCCAGTGATGATTACCTAGGCTGATGACGGAGAGGCATTTGGGCATGATCCAGACCCTTGGAGAAGGACCTCAGGCCCAGCAACCCATGAAGAACTCCACTCAATAAAACCAGGACTTTTACTAGGTGCTGTAGAGTGTCGTGCACTGCGCTGTATCATAGAAGTAATCCTTGTGTGGAGAGGATATTAACCCTTTGTAATATGTGTAGAAATTACTTTCACCAGTTTGCCTTTTTTTTTTTTGCGGTACGCGGGCCTCTCACTGTTGTGGCCTCTCCCGTTGCGGAGCACAGGCTCCGGACGCGCAGGTTCAGCGGCCATGGCTCACGGGCCCAGCCGCTCCGCGGCACGTGGGATCCTCCAGGACCAGGGCACGAACCCGTGTCCCCTGCATCGGCAGGTGGACTCTCAACCACTGCGCCGCCAGGGAAGCCCCCCCAGTTTGCCTTTTGTCTTGTAATTTCACCTATAGTATTTTTACTATATGGAAGTTTAATACTTTTATGTAGTCAAATTACTAAATCCTTTCTCAGCTGCAGGATTTTGTCATTCCCTTTTCACTTTAGGATTACAAAAATATTCATCTCCATTTTTTTCCTAGAACATTTACAGTTTCATTCTTTTTTTTTTTTAAATAAATTTGTTTACTTATTTATTTTTGGCTGCGTTGGGTTTTTGTTGCTGCGTGCAGGCTTTCTCTAGTTGTGGTGAGCAGGGGCTACTCTTCGTTGTGGTGCTCAGGCTTCTCATTGTGGTGGCTTCTCGTTGCGGAGCACAGGCTCTAGGCACGCGGGATTCAGTAGTTGTGGCACACGGGCTCAGTAGTTGTGGCTCACGGGCTCAGTAGTTGTGGCTCACGGGCTCTAGAGCGCAGGCTCCGTAGTTGTGGCACACGGGCTTAGTTGCTCCGCGGCATGTGGGATCTTCCAAGACCAGGGCTCGAACCTGTGTCCCCTGCATTGGCAGGCGAATTCTTAACCATTGCGCCACCAGGGAAGTCCTACAGTTTCATTCTTTACATTTTTTGTTCCATCTTGAATTTTTGTGTAAAAGGATGAGGTAGAAATCCAGCTTTATGTTTCTCCGTTGCTGCATATATAGACGTGAACCCATATTTCTAAGGTGTCTGTGACACAATTGGGATAAGAGACACACGGAGGTTGGCGAGCAGTCTGATCTGCACATAGAGTGCTATATTGGATGTGTTCAAGTGCCAGATGCTTCTGTGACTGTAAGACTAACAGTAGGAGATTAAGGCTGATGAAGGTTACTGAGAAAGTGGAGGAACTGAGACTTGGATTTGGCCTTGAATGACCTCATGCTGGTTTCTTCATCATTATTGTTCATAACCTATGTCCTGGAAAATAATTAATGAATATACTGTAGAAATTATGCTCTTTTTTCATAGTGGAATCAGTATTTGCTTTCTCTATGAGAATATATTTCCACTGCTTTCTCTGTTGATTTACAATTTAATAAATGTAACAAACTTTTTATCCTAAAAGCAGAGAAGCCCACCCAGATTGATTTTAATAAAAATGTAAGTAGAAGCATTTTTGCACTGTGCCTAGCACATGGTTGATGCTCAGTGTGTGTTGTTTTCTTCCCTCTTTCTCCAAATCTTGCCCTTCTCCTGAAAGTCTTTGAGGCGTGGGCTTTAAAACAGATACTATAAAATATTCTTTCAGTAAAGGTTTCAAGTACTTGATACACTTTCAACAACAGCAGGAATTTGTTCTTGACTTATTTTCATAAGTAGTAGTACTCCTTAATAGTAGCCAGTACTTTGAATTTTCATGCATTCAAGGCATTTCAGAAATTTTCAGAACTATATGTTCAATATAGTATCCTATTGCAGTAAGAAAAAGTAGAAACCAATACATGTTTTTTAAAATTGTGAGCTTGAATGGGAAAACTGTGAGTTTGTATGAGAGGGGCTGGTCCTGTTTTCTTTTTAACTTGACGTTTATGGAATACTTGTCCATTTGGGGCTTGTTATCTTTGCTTCTATGTCCAAGTGAAGCGTGGCGTTGAGGGGTCGTGACCTGCTCAGGGTTTGTTTTTGAGTTAGGACTCAGACTGTTGTGATTACTGTTGTATATCACAGTACTAATTTAAGAAGTTTGAAAAAGAACAAGAAATTAAACGGAAAGAAAGCAGAAAGAAGGAATTAGTGCAGGTAAAACAAATTTAATGAGTTAGAAAGCAGCAAAAAGAGAACTAATAAATAAAACCTAGAAGCTAATTGATGAAGAAAAACAATGAAGGCTCTAATCCACAGTATGAGATATAGATAGTTGCCTTACGGATATATTAAAACACATGTGAATGACATATACAAAAGGTTATTCGTTGTGATATTGCTTTTAATAGGAAAGAATTGGAAACAACCAAACTGGCCCCATCAAGAGGGTCTGGTTAAATAAATAATGGAACATCCTTATAGTGGAAAACTGCAGCTGTGTAAAAAACTGTGCAGCTGTAGAAAAAAAAAAAAAAATATATATATATGGAAGTCCTTTATGTATATGTTTTTATAGAAAAATCTCCAAGACATTGTTAAGTTTAAAAAAAAAAAAAGCAAGCAAGGTATTTAGTACCTTGAGTAGAGAAGGAAGAAATAAAATATTATATTGATCTGAATATGCATTAAAACCATCTCTGGAAAGGCAAACAAAAAATTAATGAAAATGGTTACTTGGGAGGGATGTGAACGGAACATATGAGGAGGGGGTGCTTTTCACTGCCATTTTACACTTTTTGATTGAGTATATTACCTATTTAAACAATTAAAATATGTTATTTTAAAAGCTCTTATTTAACTGATTACATGTTTTTGAGAAGTCATTTGGGGTAAGGAAAAAATCAGTAGGTTCTGTTTAATTCAGCAGTACTTAACTATTATGTACAAAAGGCGAAGCTTAGTTACGAATGAAGAGATCATATATGGTTATAGCCTTCTGGTTGCTGAAAATATAGTTGGGCAGACAGGCAGATACAAGTGTACTTCAGCTATATACAACAAAAATAGAGAAGCAGTACAATGAATGAACAGGGCAGGGGATGTGGGAAAACCTTGCAAAGGAGGTATGTCTTGAACTAGGTGTGGAGGGACCTGTAGGACTATGACAGCTGGTGATGGGGTAATGGTGGGCAAATAGGGATAAGGAGGACATCCTTTGGATGGAGGATGGTACACATGCAAAGTCCAGTAGGATGGAGAGTGTGTGGCTTAGTTTGAGGATGGGACAGGGTAGCCATTTCTGGATAGCTGGAGTATAGGTAGTGTTTGTGTGAGCAGGGACTGTCTTGCACTGGGATGTAAGTCTGTATTCAGTCTTTTTTTTCTTAGTGGAAAATTGGAAAAATATACAAAATTAGGATAGAATAATACAGCACATTAGCTTCAACAATCACCAATTCATGGCTAATCTTGTTCCATATATACCCTACCCACTCCACCCCCCAACTCCTGCCATATTTGGAAACAGATCCCAGATAATGTCATTTCTTCTGTAAATATTTCAGTGTGTAGCTCTAAAAGATATGAACTATTTTTTTTTAACCAGTTGGAGTACAGATTTCTAGTAGATTCATAAATGTTATAAATAGTTTATTTTTTGGTAGTTTTTGTTCATTTGCTTAAGTCAAGATCTAAATAAGGTCCACAGATTGCAGTTGATTGATAGGTTTTTTAAGTCTCTTAAGTAGGTTCCCCCCAATCTTTTTTTCTCCCTTGTGATTTACTTGTTGAAGGAATCAAGTTGTTTATCTTAATAGCATTTCCCACTGTTAAGAGTTTGCAGATTACATCCCCTGGTCTAGAATTATGTGTTCCTCTGTTGTTTGTATTTCCTGTAAATCGGTAATTGGATCCAAGTTTGACCAGATTCAGGTTAGTTTTTGTTTGTTTTGGTTTGGCTTGTTTTTTTTAAAATTTATTTTTGGCTGTGTTGGGTCTTCGTTGCTGCGTGCAGGCTTTCTCTAGTTGTGGAGAGCGGGGGCTACTCTTCATTGCAGTGGCTTCTCTTGTTGTGGAGCACAAGATCTAGGCACGCAGACTTCAGTAGTTGTGGCACGTGGGCTCAGTAGTTGTGGCTTGCAGGCTCTAGAGCGCAGGCTCCGTAGTTGTGGCGCACAGGCTTCGTTGCTCCACGGCATGTGGGATCTTCCCGGACTAGGGTTCGAACCCATGTCCCCTGCCTTGGCAGGCAGATTCTTAACCACTGCGCCACCAGGGAAGTCCGTGGCTTGGTTTTTTTGTTTTTTTGTTTGTTTTTACTTTATGGGAAGTATTATGGCTTCCCATTAGGGACACATAATGTCTGTTTATCTCCTTTTTTCTGATTTTAGCGGTCCTTGCTGATCAGTGTTCCCATGTCAGTTATTCTGTAGAGTTAAAAGAATAAATCTATGAATACCCTCTGGTTACCATGACATCTGTATCCTTTCACTTCTCAGCTCTTATAAATATCCTGTGAGATAAAGAATTTTTAACTGTCGTACATATAAGAGTAATTGGTTTCAAGTGACCTTTGAAAGCTGGTATCAAATAATTGTAAGATGTTTTCTTGGGTTAAAAACAAATTTATCTCTTGTTTTAATGTATTTTCACAAATTTGATTATTTCTGTTTTATACTTCATTAGGTTATTCTTCCGATGTGTTAGAAGTAAGGCAGAGGGGAAGCAATGGTGTGGAAATATCCCATGGCAGGTAGGAATTATTCATCTGTTTTCAAACCTGACTATTAAGATTGTTTAATCTGTGGGATCACCTGAAAAGACCCTGAAGTCCGGTATAAACTGGTTTTCATTGTACTATCTCTGAAAGACAGTTCTTTTCTTTAAGCATGGTAGACCTTGTTGGGACTCTTAATTCAAAGGACCATTTGGGTCTTAAATATAGTTAGTATCCTGCTATTTAGGGAAAAAATTAAATTTACTTGACTAACTTCAGCATGTTTTTATAGACTGATATCTATTTGATGTTGGTATAAGCTGAGTATAATTCATAAGCTTCTAGAATGTGAGAATTAGGAGAGACCCTACAGAAATCCAGTACATGAGGAGCTAGACTGTACAAGGTCATGAAACTTGTTTTTGTAGGGAGATAGCTTGGACTTAAGATTCTGGATTTGCACCGTGAAACCTTCCTAAAGCCAAAATCAAAGCAAGTATAGGGTACTGTTTAAGTTTTGGGAAAAGTTCATCTTGAGAGAATAGTTTTTCATGAAAAGTATACATTGTGGCTATTGCTATTATTAAAACACTTTGACTTGGTCACTACTGTTCCTTGAGGCCTGGAAAAGCAGTGATCACGGACAGAGAAGGAACCAAGCATTGAAAGTACTGTTAAGAAACGAATTCCTTGTGAGTTTGGCAGTCCTTTCTAGAGGGAGAAATGATCCTAGGAACATTCAGAAAAATTGGACTGTTTTTACTGTGTTTCCATTTCCTCTGAAAAAGTGTATTCTAGATGTTAAGGTTGCTTTAATATTTTATATTAAGATTATTTCCTTTGCTTTTAGGATCCTAATTCCGAAGAACATTCTGTAACCAGTAAGTCTCAGCATGCCTCTGAGATATCTCGTTATCCTTCCAGCCAGCAGAGAAACCCGTTCAAGGTAATTGACAAGAATCAAGAACCATCCCTCCGGAAGCAGTTCATCAAAGGTGAAGATGAGGAAAAGACAGCTGATAAGAAGCAAAGGGAAAAGAGAGATCCACTCCTGGATCAAAAGAAGGAACAGAAGCCTGAATCTAAGTGCTGGATGGAGAAAGATCTCTCATCTGGCCTGGTGGTAAAGGAAAAACAATCGGCTGTTCAAGAGACGCAGCGAGGGGAGAAGACAGAGTTTCATAGTGCTGCAAAGGAGGTTGAAGGGGTGCACAAAAGAAACCTTTTTGAGATGAAATCCAAACAGGTCCGTGGGAATGAGTTGAGAGAACCATCTGCATCTCAGGAGAGGTCAAATGATGAGAGGCATTCTCTCCAAAAAGAATCAGAACCTCCAAGGGAAAAGGAAACTAAGCCTTTGCCTCGAATTGTTCACAGTCAACACCCAATAAGCCAGTCCCTGAAAGGGGGACACCTCAGCAAGGAGCACCCCAAGAGCTGGGAGGCTAGAGAAACAAAGGCAAAGAATGACGCAAGCACGCAGACCCTCCATAAAAGTCTGCTCCAGGGCCATTTGCAGGCACAGCCGGAGACCCGGGGCATGCCTGCTCCAAAGGGACTGGCTGCTCAGCCTGCACCGCTGGCCGCAGGGCACCCCCAGGGAGAGATGCGAGACGCCGATACAAGCAGTGGTGACAGTGAGGAAGATGATGTTGTTTTTGTTTCCTCTAAGCCAGGGAGCCCCTTGCTCTTTGACTTGACTCTAGACTCACAGAAGAACCTTCAATTCCCTGGTCAGAGTGTGCAAAGAAAAATTTCTCCTGACTCAGGTGTTTCCAAGAAGGGAGAATCTTCAGACCCAGAAGCCCAACGTGTATACCTCACAACACAGCTGAAACAAAAGAAGGTACTACTGACCTGTGTTTTGTTTGTAAGTTTGGAGCATTGCTTGCTGTGGGCAGATAAGGGACACCACAAACAAGTTAGATATATTAACGTGAGAAAGGTTTTAGTGGTGAATGTTTAGTTTCTGCCTTTTGCTATGTTTATATTTTCAGGCTTGGTAAGTCACCTGGGTTTAGAAAGAAAAAAGTTTCTGGTTTTCACACATATAGTTAAAAGACCGTGATTTCAGAGTTTTAGCATTTTAGGCTATTTTAATCTGAAACTATCTTTCTAATGACTTGAGAGGAGCGACCCATGTTATAGGATCTGTTTTCCAGAGCACATTGGCATCTGTGAACATCCAGGCTCTTCCAGACAAGGGTCAGAAGTTGTTCAAGCAACTTCAGGAGCTGGAGGATGCGCTGAGTGCCCTGGCCCTCTCCCCAGAGCAAGGTAAAAGGGGTTCTGCCCCCAAACCCGCAGTTTGCATGAACTTCAGGAGACGTTCGAGAGGCGTTTCAATAAAGAATAGGTTGACTCATTCACTTGCTCATCTTGTTGTCTGTTACTGAGCTTCCTTTATAAGTTATACCTGTGACTTATAAAAACTTCCTCCTATTTCCTGTGGACTCAAGTCTTTCTCCCATTGTTTAAGAAATGGTTTAAATGCTGTGCTCTCTCAGAAGTCTTCCCCAGCTCATGGCGATCCCACCCTCTCTTGACCTCACCTCATGCGTAGAATTCCTTCACTTTTCTGAAGTGTAATCTGTTCTTCCCTTGTTTTTTGAGCAGGCACTAATGAGAAGAGTAACACTCAAGTACCACAGCAGAGTAACTTCACCAAAACGACCACTGATCCTCCCCACTTGGTGCCTCCCAAACCCCTGCAGGGCCGGGATCTCCAGCCTCTGGGTTGTCTAGGACTGAAGGCTGCCCGCCAGGAGGCTGCTGGAGGGCCTGATCAGTGCTGTGGAGGTGAGATCCGAGGGCCTGGCCCTGGTGGGAACTGCTACACCTACGAGTTAAATGCTGCCTCGTAGATACCTTTGTAACCATGAAAAGGGAGAAACCATTCTGAGTTGCCTGTGTGGTAAAGCTCGTGATGCTCAGCTAAGTTTATACGCAGCGTAATTTAGATCCTTGTGAGGGCAGAGACTGTCTGCCCTGTTCAATGACCTTGTTCACGGTCCTTGATCCGTCGGCCCGGTGGTCGGCGTATGGGAGTCATCCAGTAAATGTTTGTGAATGAAAACTTGAACTCATATCATGATGAGGGAGGCAGGTCAGTGGATACGTTTATAGTCCTGTGTGTGTGCGTGTGCACTGAGGCAGAGCAGGGGCCTATGTGACCATGACCAGTAGACTCAGAGAGCAGCACCACCCGATTTAAATGAGTGTTTCCATCCTGAACTCTGCAGAAGACAGTGAATTCAGAAGCACCCGCAGAATGAAGATCCCAGGTAGAGCCTCAACTATGTAATATGATTGGTTGGTTTGCTGACCAAGACACAGGACCTCGAGTGGGCTGGCAGCGAGGAGAAAAGCTAAAGCCAGTTTTCCCCCAGCTGAGAACTGCTCGAGATATAGGGAGGGAAAAGGAGAGAAAAAAGAAAACAGGAGGAAAGGAGGGGAGAAAGGTTGGAGGGCAGTAGTCAACAAGCGGGTGAGGAATAGATGGCGTGCCAGATGAAGCAAAGGTCTCTTTAAAAGGGCACAGAGAAAACATACTTACATGTATAAAATAGATAAACAACAGGGACCTATTGTATAGCACAGGGAACTATACTCAATATCTTGTAATAACCTATAATGGAAAAGAATCTGAAAAAGAATAATATATAAAGAATATGTATGTATGTAACTGAATCACTTTGCTGTACACTTGAAACTAACACAACATTGTAAATTAACTATACTTCCATTAAAAAAAAAAAGAAAAAGTACTTGGTCCAGTGGCACAGCATAGCTATGCTCCAGACTGTTTGAAGAACATTGCTGTGTGACAGCGTCATTCAGTAATCACCATGGTGATGGAGTTGCCTAGAGAAATTAAGTTATGGTGGATTATTAAGGTAAGAAGTTATGTAATATGTTTAGGAAAGAATTCCATGAAAATACCTTTTCATTTAAAAACATTTTAACATTTAAGTCAATAATTAATTTTTGTTTGTCTTAGAAATCTCTTATTTGGATACTTCATCCCTAAACTTGCAACCAGCTAAGGTGCTTGTGTTTATTAATGAACTTCAGTAGAAGTTCTCTGTGTAGAATGAGTGGGCTCCAGCACTCAAGTATTATATTCTCGGTGCTGTGCAGGCAGCGTGGGACGCACACTGTAGGGGCTGTCTCTCCCTGTCTGCCTAAACTTCGGCAGACTCCCTGTTGCTCAGCCTCTTCTATTGCTGGCTTTTCTTCTTTGCATCCAGCCCCAGGGGTCTTTTTTTCTGAAAATTCTCATGGTATTACCTTCTTCCCTGCCACCTCTTCAAAGCTGAAAGAGAAAAAAATATTATGGGTTATCTTATTTTTTATTATACTTTATTTTGTCCTCTATTAGAACACTTGATAATGTGATTTTAAAAAATAACAGACAAACAGAGACTAGGGATAATGAAGCCTGTGAGTCTAGGAGAATCTGGAGGCAAGAATTTTTAGTCCATACAGGTCCATCATCTGGCAGATTATGAACTGCCTTTTTGCAGCTCTGGCCAGAACATAATACTCGCAGCACTTTTAGGTAACCTCGATTTGTACGCAGGCCCTATGAGCCAAGGTCGCCTTCGCGCAGTGTGGCAAATCACAAGTGAAGCCATTGATGAGCTGCATCGATCACTTGAGTCACGTCCTGGTGAGACAGCTGTGGCAGAGGATCCAGCTGGGTTGAAGGTGAGCCAGGAAGGCCCACAGGGCAGAGTGTCTCATAACAGTATCCCAGCGCCCATGAGGAGGGGGACCAACTACTGTGAAAGTGCCCATCAGAGTGCCATTCTGACATATCTTTTCTACAGATAATGCTCAAGTGGCTTCCCTTGCAGTATTTTCTTTTTTTCTGTTTAGCAGTGAAGAAAAAAACAACAGGTTTTTTTTTTCTTAAAGTCATAGAGTTATATATGTCTGTAGCAGTAACAGATCCATTTATTGAGCTTCAGTAGGTGCCACAAGGTTGCAAAGGAATTGCTGCTCTTAGTGGACTAGTTGGGGTGAAAGTGCACGTACAACCTATGTAAGACAACTAGACAATGACTGTAAGACAGAAAACGTGCATTGTCGTGTACTGTGGACTGTATGCAAAGTACAAAGGGATTCGAAATAAAAGAAAAGTTACTCTAGGTCAGCAGTATTATTTGTGCCTTAAAGAAACCGCAAGCCTAGAGATAGGGTAGAAACCAAATACTCCAGTTAGAGGGAGTGGTGCTCAGAGGGAAGATACAGAGATTGGTATTAATAAGTGATGATCAGGTGACATCAGTACCTGAGCTGGGAGCAGCAGGTGATGTAACTAAGCAGGAAGAGTCCCTTGCTGTGGAGCCTGGCATTGGTGAAGGAACTTAGACTGGAATGGCTCAAGAGATATTATGGAATCACTGTAGAATTTTGAGCAGGGATGTTTTGTGAAGGTTTTTTATGTCACAGAGTTCAGGATAAACTGGAGGAAGGAAAGCCTAGAAGGTGGGCCCCCAGTTAAAGGGCTATCAGTTTATGACTAGCAGTGCGGACTGGGACATTGCCCACAGAGAGGAGACGCACATTTAAGAGATAATGAGGAAGAGCCAGTGGAATGGCTGGTAAAAGTCGGGTGGCCAGTCAGAGGTCTCGGCTGCAAACAGTAGAAACTGACTTGGGCTGATTAAGCAGACAAAGCAGGACTCTCACTTGAGAGCGGGAGAGGCGGCTCTTGATAGACATGCTGGACAACTGGCATCAGTGACAACTGTCCGGGGCAGACCAGGACATGTGGTGAGAGGGAGGTGTCCAGGACTTCAAGGCGAAACGAGCGACTGATCTGACAGCTAGAATATTGGGAGGGTCACTTAGAGACAATAAACAAGTAGAGTATGGAGTCCATGTGGCCAGGCTGCGGCATAGCCTCTCCTCAGGAACCGGTACTTAACTTTCAGTTGTTACCTTTGTCAGATCCCTTTGCTGCCGCACCAGAAGCAGGCATTAGCCTGGCTGCTATGGCGGGAAGGTCAGAAGCCACGAGGAGGAATCCTGGGTGAGTCTGGTGTTAGGCTAAGAGCCAACAAATGCAGTGCTTCGTTCAGTCCTCTCAGCTCTGGGTAGGTACTCTAATGCCCCATTTGACAGATGAGGAGACTGCGGTGTGGGAAGTTTAAGCCACGTGCTCCAGAGTACACAGCCATAGGATCAGTCAGGTCTTGGTTGCAGGCAGTAGAGCTTGGCTGTGGCTGATGAAGCAGAGGGAGGGTTTATTCTGTGGTGACCCACAGAATCTCTGGGAGATGTGGAGGGCCGGGCTGGACTTCTAGGAGCAATGGCCAAAGTCGAGTCACCAACGGAGTGTCCTGTAAGAACTGTCATGGCTGCTCTGTGCCATCGAGCAGTAGGAGAAAGCACTGCCGCCCCAAAATCAAACACTGCCGTCTCCAGCCTCTCCTGTAGAAAGCATTTCACGGGGAGCCTCTTTTCTAAAGTTACTCACATCTGAATCGAAGTCTGGTGTGAGTGTAAGTGCTCTGTAGAGCCAGGTCATGCTGCTGGTGCCTTAGCTGCAGAAGAGGCAGGAAGTAAGTTTTCCAGGCTCTGCTTTGCAGACTCGTCACGCTAAAATTTTCCAAGGTGCTCAACTTCCAGAAAGCATGACAGATGTCCACTATGGCTAGTAAGTGGCTGTGTCTGGGTCTCCAAGACCAGCTCCAGGTTGGATGATTTGCTAGGATGCACAGCATATAGTCATATTCGTGGGTGTAATTTATTACAGTCAAATAAATTGAATAATAATTGAGCGATTTGATTTGATATAGGTCAAAATTAGCAAAGGAAGAAGGCACCTGGGGCAAAGTCCAAGGGAAACCAGGTTCAAGTTCCAGAGGCCTGTCCCAGTGGAGTCACTCAGTGTGTGCTTAAGTCTTCCACATGTAAAATGTTGCCAACCAGGAAAGCTTGTTAGTGATTCGGTACCCAGGGTTTTTACTGGGGGCTGGTCACATAGGCAGCTTCAGCCTGGCAGGTACTGAAATTTCAGATTCCAGAAGGAAAGCAGGTGTTCAGCATAAACTGTACTAGTATGGGGGGACCCCTCCTGAAATCCAAGTTCCCAGATGCCAGCCAAGGGCCAGCCTTGTAAGCTGACCTTCCAAAGGAGAGCAGTCGGCCGCTGTGTTAGCTCTGCACAGTGGCAGAACCAGACTTTGAACCAGAGCCCATGTTGTGACATTTTACTTCTGCTTACGTCAGAATGAGTATTTAAACTGTTAAAAAGGGGATAATAATATTTTATAGGGTATAAGTAGTAAATTGGATAAGCTCAGTAACCGGCACAATGATGGTACCCAAGAACTGCTAGTTTATGACCTTCTTTGATGAATAAGTTAAGGGGATGGAGGACTGTCTTGAGTTAACTCTTAACTCCAAAAGTGTGGTAGTAAAGTGGGTGGTAGGCTATATCTACTGGACCTTTTTGCTTTTGCAGGGAAATAAATAAGACTAGGCAACATCATCAAACTGAGGGAGATATCAATGAATGTATTGGATAAGTAACAATATAACACGGAGACTCGAATAAGATCTAAATAATAAGTTTTAAATTTTACAAAAGTCCTAGTAAATGTCTTTGACCTAGATCGCAAAATAAATAGCAAGAGTTAGTGTTCATTTTAATAAGAAAGACAAAGGCTTCAATAGAGGAGGCAAAGCATGGTGACTGGAATGGCACTGACAGCAGAGGACCAGGGCTGGTGTCTGCCCAGGGCTGCTTCTCTTGAAGCTGAGCTGCTTCTTTGCCCTAAATAGTTACCTCTCCTATCTGTGTTTTTATTTTCCAGCGGATGATATGGGGTTAGGAAAAACCCTGACAATGATTGCACTCATCCTGACCCAGAAGAATCAAGAGAAAAACAAAGAAAAGGACAAAACCACGGCTTTGGCTTGGCTTTCCACAAATGGTATTCAAACACCTGCTGTTTCCTACATCACGTGAGGCAGTGGAGAGTGGAAATTTTTCAGCTATGAAAGGATGCCTTTGGTCATATTTAATTTATTGGAAAACTAGCATTAGACTACTTTACTGTAGTATCATTTCTGACACTGAATACGCTAACTAGAAGTGATCATTTTTTCCTTTTAATATAAGGTTAGCTTGACCTGTGATTAGGAACAATTTCATGGAGAAAGCTAAGGCTCCAGAAAACTTAGTTTAAACCTAATGATTATTTTTGTTAATGTTAAGGATATAACTATAGGATAGATCCAAATTAGTTAATATATTATTTTTTGAAAGAAGATCTGTGACAAATTCAGATTTTAGCCACCATAGCAGACACTGTTTTCCATGTTTCTGAACTACCAGAAGTTTCCAGATTCTAGACAATTTCTCTTATTTCAACCTCTGTTTTTAAAATGTAATAACTGTATAAGTACCTTAAAGGTCCTATATATTATGTAGAGCCAACACCACATGTAAATTGCCATGTACACATGTACATTTCTCAGTTGGTTAGATAGTTAAGGAATCTGTGGCCATCTGCTCTCAGGGCCTCTAGTGACCACTGTTGCAGCTGGACCCTGTGTCCCTGTGTGTAGTAGCAGCATGTGCGCACCTGCACACACACAAAGGATGGGGGGCAGTGGTACAAATACTCCGGCACTAACTGGTTCCGAAGTAATGTTCGCTTGACCTAGGGAATTTTGTACTTATACTTTAATGTGAATGTAATTAAGTTATGCTTTTCAGAGAAAAGTAATAATACTCCTTTGTAATGAATCAACTCAGGATGAGTTAGGAAATGATCCAGCTTCTACATTCTGGCCACTGTGAAACCACACTGGGGTTTTTTGGGTTTTTAAAGTGAAGTCATGTGCTACCCACTTTCCTCGCCCTCTTTAGCCTCTCTCTCTTCCACTTTTGTAGGGGAAAATAATGGTTTTGAGTTAAAAGATTATTTCTTCCGTTTTCTATTCTACTTCATGCATACTTCATTTTATTGCACTTCACGTTATTGCACTTCACAGATACTGTTTTTTACAAATTGAGGGTTTGTGTCAACCCTGTGTTGGGCAAGTCTTTTGGCGCCATTGTTCCAACAGCATTTGCTCACTTCGCGTCTCCATGTCACATTTTGGTAATTCTTGCAATACTTCAAACCATCCACCAGTAAAAAGATTACGACTTGCTGGAGGCTCAGATGATGTTAGCATTTTTAAGCAATGAAGTATTTTCAAATTAAGCTATGCACCTTTTTTAAAAAACGTAATGCTGTTGCACACTTAACAGACTATAGTGTAGTGTAAACATACCTTTTATATGCACTGGGAAACGAGAAAGTTTGTGTGACTCACTTTATTGTGATACTCACTTTATTGCTGTGGTCTAGATCCAGACCCTCAGTATCTCCTAGGTATAAGCTATGTGTAGAAATAGAAGCAGCAGTTGTTAAAAATATTGATTGAAGGAATAAGTGTCAGTCAAGGGAAAGAGGTAATGCCTTTAAGAAGTTAAAACTATTTAATGAATGTAACGAGGTGTTGATTTTCTTTTCCCCTCTCAAGACTCCTCTGAGTTCACTTCCCATGGAACACTAGTCATCTGTCCTGCTTCCCTGATCCATCATTGGAAAAGTGAGGTGGAGAAACGTGTGAGCAGCAACAAACTAAGAGTCTATCTGTATCATGGGCCAAACCGGGATCAACATGCAAAAGTGTAAGTGCAGAAATATTGCAGTCAGTATGAGGTGCTCAGCATCTTGGCTCAGGGGGCCTTTTTTTTTTTTTTTTTTGCGGTACGCAGTCCTCTCACTGTTGTGGCCTCTCCTGTTGCGGAGCACAGGCTCCGGACGCGCAGTCTCAGCGGCCATGGCTCACGGGCCCAGCCGCTCCACGGCATGTGGGATCTTCCCGGACCGGGGGACGAACCTGCGTCCCCTGCATCGGCAGGCGGACTCTCAACCACTGTGCCACCAGGGAAGCCCCCAAATACATTTTTATCAAAAGTATTTATTGAAGTTCTTTCAGGTACACAATATTAAGCTTCCTTGGAAAAAGAATTGAGCTTTTCATCAAGAATCTTTACATGTAAAGAGTATAGGTGAGGTAAACTGAAAGTGTACAACATGTATCTTTATGCCCAAATGTCAAAGCTAGATGAATGGGTTTTCACAAATCCATTACAGAATGAGGAGGAGAAAACACCATTGCTGTAAGATGAACAGTACTTCGAGGGTTTCTTACTTCCTTGGGACTTTAGTGTCATCTATGTCAAATTAACTAAATATTAACTTCCAACCCTACCCGGCTTTCTGTTCTTGCCAGATCACTTCAAGCATAATATGACCCCACCAGAGATGATCTTTTCTGACTTGGCTGGGAAGAGGGAGGCTGTTCTAGTTATAGCGAATAATCTGTAAAAATGACCAGTGGTAAGCAATAAGGAAGTCAGGTGTATAAAATTTACCTCTCCAGAGTCATGTGTGTGTGAATTAAGGACATAAATTAATGAGTTCTGCTGTCTGTCCTTCCAGCCGTAGGCATTTTTGTGAAAGAACCAGTTCTGTCTCACATTGTCAGAGTCGTGGCGGGATGGTTTAACTTTTGCTCTTTGTTATATCTATGCAGCCTCTCCACATATGACATCGTGGTCACTACCTACAGCCTTCTGGCCAAGGAGATTCCCACAAAGAAGCAAGAGGGAGAGATGCCAGGTGCAAACCTCAGTGTGAAGGTGAGACGTGGGTGCTGCCAGGGAAGTAGGGTTGGAACCGCGGCTCGTTTAATAGGAGTCTTTTCACAGCATTAGAGATGGCAAAGGTACCCTCCCATAAGGTCATGAACATTCGAACTGTTTCACCTGTGGAAACAGAGAGTTCTTTCCTCTGTCCCTTCTCTTTTAACTCTAGACAACCTCCTCAGCAATAAAGGTGGAGATGGTACAGTAGTTTGCTGTGTTTTAGAAACAATAACTACATTGCAGCTGAGGTGGTGGTCATATCACATGAATAAAGGAAAGCTTCACTTGTTAAACAGTGTTTATTTGAGAGTTCTGGGGGTATATTCTCAGGATGTGTTTTATATTTCGTGTTAGGACTGGTATTTTCGTATGAAGCCATTATTCCCTGCCTTCCTCCACTTTCTAGGAAAAGGGGTTGCAAATAATAAGGCTACAGTGGGCCAGAGGCTAAATGATAACCAGGGGAAAAAACCTGAATGTTTGTTGCTGTGTCCAGGGTAGTCTCAGTTACATAGAGTAGAGGCTTTATTGCATAGATATTGTGGGCTTTTTTTCCCTCTGAAAATACAGTGTTGTCCCAAGAACTACTCTTTTGCATATGCTTTTATTCTTAGTACAATAGGATATTCACAGCTTTCTGTATTTGGGGAGATCTCTAGAATGCTTCTCTATCTCATGACCAACTCTGCCTTCTCTTGGATGATTAACTTTTCAGATTCCTCAGTAATTCCTCTTAGCTTTGAGGCTAAAACCCTCATCCCTTTACATGATATATTAGGCCTTTTACAGTCTTGCCCTGCCTGTGTGGCCTTCTTCCCCCACACCCCAGCCCTCCCAGTGGCACCCCATGCTCAGCTGTACCAAAGATCTGTCCTGCTCTTGTGCCTTTGTTCTCCCTCTGAATGGAATGGTTTGCCTCCCCCTCTGGTTAAATGCATCTCCTAGCACCTTGTGCTTGCTTATGTCACCGCGCACCCCTTTAATTCCCCGAATATTGAGTATCTGCTGATGCCAAAATCTTGGCTCTCTGTGCACCGATGTCGAATAGAAGTACGGAGACAGAGTTTGGAGGAGAAAAGAAAGGGTAGTCTTAGTCTTTGCCAGGCAAAGAGGGAACACAGCAGGCCAGCACCTCAAAAACGCGCCCCCCCCCCCCCCGCAATCCCTGGGGAATCAGGAGAAGTCTTATAGGTGGGGCTCACAGTCTGGGGTAGGTGATAAGGATCAAAGTAGTGAAGGTCTTGCATTTTTCTTCTTCCTGCATTATTTCAAAACAGTCACAGCTGGCATCAGGCAACCTGGCAATTGGGTCCGTTCTTCATCTCTGGGTTATCCACCCGCAACCT
>NW_021703774.1:78303105-78432860 GCF_005190385.1 Monodon monoceros | reverse complement strand
CCCGCAACCTTCTTTCTGAAATGCAGAGCGCTACAAGGGGTGATTTGCTACAAGGGAGTGTAGGGAGTGTGAACGCCAGGTGCAGGATGTAATTCACATGGAGATGGAGAGTGTTAGGTGCAGGATGTAATTCACACAGTCAGAGAGTGTTAGGGGTTAGCTTTGTGAAGGACAAATCTAGTTACAGACACTACGGATTAGTAACAGTTAAAATAAAACTAGGATTGGTTAACTCTTTCAGGCCAGTTTATGCTCCTTCTCCACCCTGTTCATTGTTCCCTTTATTTTCCTTGTTATCAGGAGAGGAAAAACCTCATTTCTATTTTTGTTGTAACACTACCCCATGCCAGATGGTATTTCAGGTATTAGGGATACTGCAGTGAACAAGACCAACTAGATTCCTACTGTCCTGTATTGAATTATCCCGTGGGATTTACTATATATACATTGTGTGTAATGATCTTTATGCTTGTTTTATTTTTTCTCCCCTGCTAGATTGTGAGCTCCTTGAGAGTAGGAAATGTTCTTTGTGTCTGGCTTAGTATTTTATATATAAAAGTAGACTTTTATGTATGTACCACATCTTCTTTATCCATTCCTCTGTTGATGGACATTTAGGCTGCTTCCATGTCCTGGCTATTGTAAATAGTGCTGCACTGGACATTGTGGTGCATGTATCTTTTTGAATTATGGTTTTCTCCAGATATATGCCCAGGAGTAGGATTGCTGGATCATGGCAACTCTATTTTTAGTTTTTTAAGGAACCTCCATACTTTTCTCCATAGTGGCTGTATCAATTTACATTCCCACCAAGAGTGTAGGAGGGTTCCCTTTTCTCCACACCCTCTGCAGCATTTGTTATTTGTAGACTTTTTGATGATGGCCATTCTGACGGGTGTGAGGTGATACCTCATTGTAATTTTGATTTGCATTTCTCTGATAATTAGTGATGTTGAGCATCTTTTCATGTGCCTCTTGGCCATCTGTATGTCTTCTTTGGAGAAATGTCTATTTAGATCTTCCAGCCATTGTTTGATTGGGTTGTTTGTTTTCTTGATATTGAGCTGCCCGAGCTGTTTGTATATTTTGGAGATGAATCCCTTGTCAGTCGCTTTGTAAATATTTTCTCCCATTCTGTGGGTTGTCTTTTCATTTTGTCTATGGTTTCCTTTGCTGTGCGAAATCTTTTTTAAGTGTCATTAGGTCCCATTTGTTTATTTTTGCTTTTCTTTTCATGGCTCTAGGAGGTGGATCAAAAAAGAGCTTGCTGAGATTTATGTCAGAGAATGTTCTGCCTGTGTTTTCCTCTAAGAGTTTGATAGTGTCCAGTCTTACATTTATGACTTTAATCCATTTTGAGTTTATTTTTGTGTATGGTGTTAGAAAGTGTTCTAATTTCATTCTTTTATATGTAGCTGTCCAACCACTCTTGGTTTCTTAAGCTTAATTCTTATTTCAGTGTACCTGATCTAAGCCCTCAGACTTGAAGGTAAGAGCGGGTCTTCGATGCCTGCTTGTTATTTTCCCTTATCTTCTTGATGACATGCACGTTTTCCCATACTCTTATTGGATTTCACCTGTGTTTCTTCCAGGGTGTCTCATCACCTTTGCTTCGAGTAGTCTGGGCTCGAATCATATTGGATGAAGCTCACAATGTTAAGAATCCCCGAGTGCAGACTTCCTTGGCTGTGTGTAAGCTCCAGGCCCAAGCCCGTTGGGCTGTCACTGGAACCCCCATTCAGAACAACTTGTTGGACATGTATTCACTGCTGAAGTGAGTAAAACTCTTTGGATTATGTAGATGTGAACCCTGTCGGTAACGCTTCATAATTATTTCATATCTCATATCTCCAGTGTGTACCAGATTATCTTGTGTAGCAGGTGGCAAGCCTGTCAACCTTTAAAGGGAAGAAGAATTAATATTTATGAGATATAATCTGTTGATTGGCTGATATAGGACTTTGATGACATCCAGCCCCTATATATGGAAAAATAAGGGACCAATTAAATTAAAGGAAACAACAGTCAACTTTCTTCAGTCCCAGGAATGTTTGGGGCTACTTCTACTTTAAAACATATGGCCTGGGGACAGGACTACAATTTATTTGAAGCAAACAGAAAGGAAGGCTGATTTTAAAATACTTGTTTTAATTCGACTCAGCTCATGAGAGGATACAGAATTTCTTTACTAGCCTTTGAAGTTTTAGGAATGAATGCTAGCTATTGGTTATATGTCCTGTTGTGACGATATAGACGTTGTTAATGGGAAAATTCACATTTTTATAATGTGGTTATTGACTTGGATCCTTTTGCTCTGTCTAGCAGAGTTTTGCTATGAAATTGACGTTTACAAATGACTGGATGGCATGTAAAATCTGATTTGCGTTTCACCTTATGTCTGTCTTTGAACCTTTCCTCCATCCTCCCATGCTTCTTTCCTATTCTCTATCCTCCTTCTCCAATGAAAAAGATTTCTCCGTTGTTCTCCATTTGATGAACTCAGTCTGTGGAGGAGTCAGGTTGACAATGGTTCAAAGAAAGGAGAAGAACGGTTAAATATTTTAACCAAGAGCCTTTTGCTGAGGAGAACAAAAGACCAGCTGGACCCCACCGGCAAGCCCTTGGTAATTCCATTGACACATGTCCCTGGGGGAGGCCAGGAAGGAGGGCGACCATGTCCTTGACTTGGCTTGAACCGCCATCTGCTTTGCTTCAGGAGCCTCTGAGTCTCCCATTTTCCTAGGAGGAGGCCCTCGGGTTGCTGTCCTGCCCCTCGTGTCACAGCAGTCCCGTGTGCAGTGTGTTAGAGCAGTCCTGTTTTCAGGGAAGGGTGGGAGCTGCTGTCCAGAGCCTGACTAGATTTCTGGTGCCAACTCTGGGGAGTGTCCTCCCTAATGTTCAGTTAATTTGTATAACTTCATCCCAGCTGCTTTTTTCTTTTACTCTTCCAGGTGGTGCTCCCCCAGCGTAAATTTCAGTTGCACCATTTAAAGCTTTCTGAAGATGAAGAAAATGTTTATAGTGTCCTTTTTGCAAGATCAAGGTGTGTGCCGTGAAGAAGCACCTTCTCACATCTATTTTATTCTTGTTCTTGCTTGGGAGTGAGTCGAGGGTCAAGGTTCCTCTAACTGTAATTACGGTGTTATTGACAAGTTGCATATCTGTGTTCCTTTTTTAAAAAACCTCCCTTTCTCTCTCCTCACCTCTCCTCAGCTCACCTTTGTCTCACATACACATTGAACCCGTTCTCCATTGGCTTCCTTGCATAGAAGGTCTAGGGTGTGCACACTGTACACCAGGTCTTTCTGTTCCTCATGGGGCTGTATTAAGAAAGTATATCTCTGACCTTTGACCTGTTACCCAGCCTCTCATTGGAACTTTTAAAAAACTGCCCAGTAATCCTTCTTGTCATCTGTCCTTTGCACTTGCTCTAAAGTTCTTATCCTTCCCTGAATTCCAGATTTCTACTCTCCTATTTATTTGGTACCTCTCACTTCCAATGTAAATACGTTTTTTCTCTTTGTATACCTTATATTTATTAATAAATATTATAATAGTATATTAACTTATACTAAATAATACGTTACTGTATTACATGTTAATATTAACTTGATATTAAATATAATACTAATATTTGATATTAATCTTTGTTAATATTTATTAATCATTTTTAAGTGGTTTGGCTTTTAAAGTAATTATTTTTTATTACCTTTGCCCAATGCTTGCTGTGAGCCTACCTTCATTTAACAAGTTCGCTTTTACAATTTTTCAAGGTCCTACCGCAAACACAGGTAAACACTGACCATTGTAAACCTGTTTGGTCTTAACGACCATTTTATGTGCATTTTCGTTTTCAATCTGAGGCAGGTCAGATCTGCAATCCTATCTAAAAAGACATGAAAGTGGGGGCAGCCAATCTGGAAGAAGCCCTGATAATCCATTCAGTAGAGGTAAGCAGTGGGACGCTTACAAATAAAGAAAACTCATGAAAATGTGGATGCAGATTTGGTAAACTTACAGAAATGGGGGGTGAGGGGTCATGAATTCTTGATTGCAGAGACTTGACCTTAGCTTGGAATCTCAAACCAAAGTAAAATCTACTGACGTGCAGGCACCAGACCTGGTGATCTAAACTTCTTTTTAGTTATTTTCAAAATCTGTTTGATTAAAATACAAGTAGGTCTATAAAGAAAACCAGTATTTTGTACTTCTCTAATTGGTAGAGAAGTGAGCTAAAACTATATGATTGAACCTCCGATCAAAGAAGTTTAAAATCTCCTCATTTAGTTCATGGTTCTTCCCCTTATTTCTGTTTTAAACCCTGTACTATTTCCTGTGTCTGTTTTCCTTCTTGGAAGTGGCCCAGGAGTTTGGGTCCAGTGGGCCCGGGCTCTCCGTGGCAGCAGACTCGCAGACATCTAGCACCGCCCACATACTGTCACAGTTGCTGAGACTCCGCCAGTGTTGTTGTCATCTTTCTCTACTGAAGTCGGTAAGCAAAGCCACCTGTGTGGGACCCCAGAGGGGCTGTGGAGAAGTCCACCTCAGTCTCCTGAAACTGGGATCCAGTCTGCTGGATCAAGGAAAATGGGGTTTGAGTGTATTTTGTTTTCTGGTGGGATAGGAAAGAGAAGACTCTTTATTTTACTTTATTTTATATTAATCTTTATTGACCTTGAGATAATTCCCATGATGTTGAGAACAGTTTTTATTATTTGTTTTATTATTTTTCTTTAATTAACTAATTAATTAATTAATTGGCTGCACTGGGTCTTATTTGCGGCATGTGGGATCTTCGTTGCAGGGTGTGGGATCTTCTTGGTTGTGGCATGCGGGGATCTTTAGTTGCAGCATTCGGGATCTTTAGTTGCGGCATGCGGGATCTAGTTCCCTGACCAGGGATCAAACCCAGGCCGCCTGCATTAGGAGCATGGAGTCTTAACCGCTGGACCACCAGGGAAGTCCCTGGTTTGTTTAAATAAGCTTTATTTTAGAATAGAAAATGGCATCTTGTTAAAAAGGAAGCCATATATGAATACTTTGGTATTTTAGGATGTCATAAAGCTTATTTAACTACTAGTGTTAAGTCTAGGTATGAAAACTCAAGTATTTAAAGTTGTCTTGATATTGGATAGAGGCACATCTGTAATTAAGAGGAATATGTCATAGGCAGAACACTCTGACATAAATCGCAGCAATATTTTTTTGTATCTCTCTCCTAGAGAAATGGAAATAAAAGCAAAAATAAACAAATGGGACCTAATTAAACTTAAAAGCTTTTGCACAGCAAAGGAAATCATAAACAAAATGAAAAGACAACCCACAGAACGGAAGAAAATATTTGCAAACAATGCTACCAACAAAGGATTAATTTCCGAAATACACAAACAGCTCATACAGCTTAATAGCAAAAAAACAAACAACCCAATCAAAAAATGGGCAGAAGACCTAAATAGATATTTCACCAAAGACATATAGATGGCCAAGAGGCACGTGAAAAGATGCTCAGTGTCACTAATTATTAGAGAAATGCAAATCACAACCATAATGAGGTCCTCACCTCACACCAGTCAGAATGGCCATCATTAAAAAGTTGACAAACAATAAATGCTGGAGAGGGTGTGGAGAAAAAGGAACCCTCCTACACTGTTGGTGGGAGTCTAAATGGGTGCAGCCACTCTGGAGAACAGTATGGAGGACCCTTAAAAAACTAAAAATAGAGTTACCATATAATCCAGCAGTCCCACCCCTGGGCACATATCTGGAGAAAACTAATTCAAAAAGATATATGCACTCCAATGTTCATATTCATTACAGCATTATCTACAATAGCCAAGACATGGAAGCAACCTAAATGTCTATGAACAGATGGATGGATAAAGAAGATGTGGTGCTTGTGTGTGTGTGTGTGTGTATATATATACACACACATATACATATAATGGAATATTACTCAGCCATAAAAAGAGAATGAAATAATGCCATTTGCAGCAACATGGATGGGACTAGAATTGTCATATTAAGTAATCAAAGGCAAATATCATATGCTATCACTTATTTGTGGAATCTAAAAAAAATGATACAAATGAACTTATTTACAAAACAGAAATAGACTCACAAACATAGAAAACAAACTTATGGTTACCAAACGGGATAGCAGAGGGTGGTGAGGAAGGGATAAATAGGAGCTTGGGATTAACATATACACACTACTGTATGTTGAATAGGTAAACAACAAGGACCTACTGTATAGCACAGGGAACTAAACTCAATATCTTGTAATAACCTGGGAATTCCCTGGCGCTCCAGTAGTTAGGACTTGGTGCTTTCACTTCCAGGGCCTGGGTTCGATCTCTGGCCGGGAAACCAAGATCCTGCAAGCCACGTGGTGCAGCCAAAATAAAAAAAATCTTGTAATAACCTTTAATGGAAAAGAATCTGAAAGAGAATATATAGGTGTGTGTGAGTATGTATGTATAAGGGAATCACTTTGCTGTACACCAGAAACTAACACAATATTGTAAATATACTTCAATTTTTTTAAAAAAAGGGGCATATGTTATTCTTTTTTTTTTTCTCTTAGCAGTTAAAATTTAATTTCTCCGTGGTTATCAAGGATTCTTACTTTCTTTATACTCTTCTGAACTTCTCCAGATTTTCTAAAATGAGCATATGTTATTTTTATGAACAGAAAAAGAACTACTCCTGGTACTTGAAAATTTTTTCTTTTATTAAAAAAATTTTTATTGAAGTATGTTATTCTTTTGAGGTGCTATAGTAATGTATCTTTTTTTGGTAGCAAATTGCATCTTGATTATCAGTAACTTAATTAACTGTACTGTTCTAGCTGGGGAAAATAGAAAGATCTTGCAATCTGGCAATTATCTAAGAAGTTCCATCATTTGATTGATTGATTTATTAAATGGATTCCTTTTTTTAAAAATTATTTTTGATTGCGTTGGGTCTTCGTTGCTGCGCATGGGCTTTCTCTAGTTATGGCGAGCAGGGGCTACTCTTCGTTGCAGTGCGTGGGCTTCTCATTGCAGTGGCTTCTCTTGCTGCGGAGCACGGGCTCTAGGCTCACGCGGGCTTCAGTAGTTGTGGCGCACGGGCTTAGTTGCTCTGCAGCATGTGGGATCTTCCCGGACCAGGGATTGAACCCGTGTCCCCTGCATTGGCAGGTGGATTCTTAACCACTGCGCCACCAGGGAAGTCCCTTGATTTATTTTTGATCTGGTGAAAAAAGCTTGCAAGATTACATTTTAATCTGGGTTTACCCGAGGAGATACTGATGGTAAATTATGAGACATTTTGCCATGTGCTGTGTTAAACAGTTAGCACTTTGGCAGGTCACATGCCTTGCTGCCTCAACCGCCCATCTGCTCTTTCCCCTGTCTGATTCTGCTCAGGCCCTGGATCTGAAAGAGCTGAAGAGTGAAGGCCTGGTCCTTTCCCTGGAAGAGCAGCTCAGAGACTTGACCTTGTCCGAATTCCACAACTCAGAGCCGTCTGCCTCCATTTCCCTTAACGGCAAATGCTTCAATGTGGAGCTTTTTGACGACAGGAGAGAGAGCACCAAGGTAGTATGATGACCTCTATTCTAGTAGAAAGACTTTGCCTCCTTATACATTTCCCTGAGTGAGAGCGCCACATTTGTCCAAGCGAGCCCAGTCATTTGACAGCAGAGCTGGAGCTGTTAGATGTTGGCTGGTCAAATTCTCCCTCCAGTCTTAAATTCTAGTTTGATTTGATGAATAAAACTGAAGTCTTACTACATAGTGGGCTTTCAGAGAGTGGCTTGGACCGACCTGACATCTGGGCAGATTTCTGGCATGGATTCCTGTGGAAGGAGCCTGTCAGGTGTATGCGGGCCACAAGGCCCAGGCAAGTGAGCAGTTTGTTTTGGGAAAACAACGAAGGCCTGAGCCTCGAGACTGTGTAATACGTCTGAGCACCAGTTGCTTTGCTTTGTTGAGAGGCTTCCATCTGCTGGGTTTGTTTCCTACCAGCCTCTCCTCATTAGTCACTGTTCTGTTTTCATTGAATGTTTTAAGAACTGAAGGGTTCTATCAGAGGAAGGCCGGGGTGTGTGTCCTGCCTCTCCACTGGCTCACTTGGAACCTGCCCATTGTCTCGCCTGCCCTGAGGACTGGGTTCCCTCTCTACTGCTTTCTGAGGCTGCCGCAGCCTCTCTTCAAAGGCTTTAAAAGATGTAACTGGAAAGGAGGTCACTGCCAGGGGAATGGTTTTACCAAAGAATTACTTTTAGTTAGATTTTTAAAATATTTACCTAGGTCTTCACCATCAGTAACCGAGAGAAACATAAGGGCACCACATGTGGCCGGACTTCAGGCCCTAGCACCCTCAGTTAGCTATTGGGTTAAAATTCATGTTCCTAATAATTTGTGTTCCTAACAACTTGTCTGATACTCAGGTCATCGTTCACAAGGTTCTTAATGTGAACCCATTAATCGTAGTTCAAACCACTTAAGGTGGTTTCATGTGAGGAAGGGAGTTTTGTTTGGTAGCACAAACCTAAACTCATACAGAACGTTATTAGAATTTGGCCCCAGCTCACAGCCCATGAATCCTGCTCTCCCACTGCATTTTTTTCAAAATACCTATCGCCAGGTTTTTCATGAGGCAGTTCGAGAACTTTCCACAACCTTGAGTTGCCAAGACACCAGGCACTTCGTGTACCTGCTTTTTTTCTTCCTACTAATTCAAAATGGTACGGTCCTGTGACTGTCTTCCTGCCCAGGCATCAGCGGGTTTGTTCAGGTGGGAGCGCAGCCTTACACGGGGGCCTCAACAGGTTGCCACTAGCACCACGACGGCGTAGAATGGAAGAGCTAAGGGCACCTCAGTTCCTCTGGCTCAGCCCCTTTTTACTGATGAGGAAGCTGTGCTCTTAACTGGGAGTTCCAAGGTGATCCAGCCCTGTAATGGCAGAATAAGAGCTCTTTTCATCTCCTGATTCTTGGTCTAATTTTCGCCCTCTTCCTCCATTCTGGGATGAACTTTAGAGCCTTTGGAAAAGTCATTCACATTAGCAGTCAGGAAGAATGAGGCCAGCTGCTCTCCAGAGTCCTGCCCCTGTGTTCTTATCGCCTGGTCCCTCATAGACTTGAATATGCCCTGAGCAGTTTTGGTAAAGAGAGCTTGTCGTGAAGCTTGAGCAAGTATTCCTCAGTCTGGACAGGTTCTCTTCTTCAACACCATTTGCAGCAGGCCTCAAACTGGGTCAAGCTCCTTCACTTTCTCCTTCTGCAAATGTTAGGACAGTATCTTCTCTGGTCCAGCAATATGCCGAGTGCTAGGGGTGCAGAAATGAACCAGACATACGCTGGCTCTGCCTCTTCGGAGCATCTCCGGCCATGAAAGCAAGAGATGATTAATAAGCAATTAATATATAGTATGAAAAAGACCATGATAATAGAAAGAAAAGGTGGTATAGTAGCATGTAGGCAGTGGGCTCCTGGGATTGGAGAGGACGTCCAAGAAACTGACAACGTAAGGCTGTCCTAGGCAGAGGGAACAGAATGGACAAAGATGAGACAAAGCATGGCTTAGTGGTTGGAGGGAGAATGTTGGTATCACCCGAGCATCATTTGAAGAGCGCATAGTGAGGGTTGAGGCTGGTGATGTGAGCGGAAGGCAAGGTAGCAAGGACCTGGGAGGCCACTGTACGGAGCTTGGGCTTTATTCTCAGCGGGAAGCCACTGCAGGGGCTTCAGCCAGAGGAGGAAAATAAGAACCTGACATTTTGGAAATAGCGCTCTGGCTGCAGAGAGGAAAGGGAACTAGAGAGGAGTAAGACCAGAAGCCGAGAGGCTCTGGAGGAGACCGGTTCTTTAATTCAGAACATGGAGAAAAGCAAATTTGCTTAAACCTCTGTATGTTAATTCCATCTTTTCCCAGATTTCATCTCTGTTGGCAGAATTGGAGGCAATCCGAAGAAATTCAGGGTCCCAAAAGAGGTAAATGTGTTATTTCATTATCCAAGCATTGCTTGTAATTACACTAGAGAATTTAATATTTCGGATAGTTATAAATCTTCGCTTTTTATATCAAGGACCTTGAGTCATGCTTAGTAGAAAGCACTCAGGTTACAGCACAGATTCCCTTTGATTTCTAATTAAAATGTTTGTGGCACTGGTTGAAAGGGCAATCCCTAGAGGATCCGAGTAAACTGAGCATCCGAGTAAACTGAGCAAGAGCAGAGAAGAAGCATCTCAAGAAAAGCAAGAGAGTAATAAGTGGGCGAGGGAGGGAGAAGAGTGGGGTCAGACCGGGAGCCCCCATGGTGCTGGGGACATTCCTAAGCTGGGGACGTGGATATGGGAGGTTCATTCGTTGTTTGACTTCACTGTGTGCTATTCAGTGCATTTGTAGATCGGAAATATTTTGATCTAAACACATAAAACTCTAATTAAAGCACAGCATGGGGGGAACAGAGAAGCCCTAGCAGCTTATGGTTCTGACTGGCAAAGGGAGGGGCCTCTACCCCTTTGCAGGAGTACAGACCTTCTGCGGATAAGCACTAGGCCCCAGATAATCAGAGGCTGCAGCCAGTACTTTAGCTTAGCCACCACTTTATTCTGACTTCATTTTGCACAAAATAAGTTGTAGACTGGATCTAGAAATAGCTGGAAATATTGTAATCTTATAATGTCACCGAAGTGTGTACGCTTAGGTAGCAGAAGGCCTTTCCTCGTCCACATTTGATAGCTGAATTGTACGAATAGCAGGCATTAAAGCCCTGCGAATGAATTTGTTTCATCTATTCAGGGGCATTGGTTTTCTGTTTTATCCTTCCTTCCAGTGTCATCGTCTCTCAGTGGACCAGCATGCTGAAGGTTGTAACCTTGCACCTTAAGAGGCATGGACTGACTTATTCCACCATCGATGGCTCTGTTAACCCCAAACAGAGAATGGACTTGGTGGAGGCATTTAACAAATCCAGGGGCCCTCAGGTACAAGCTGATCAGAGCTCTGTAATCAAGAGCAAATTGTTCCCAATTATAGAGAAAATTTTAACATAGCTCGATTCAAAAATATTCATAGCTTTGACCCCTCCAGGTGTTTTTGATTCCTTTGACATTTATTGGGGGGTACATATCAAAGTGTGCAAATACTCTAAGAGAATAAACTATGAGGGCTAAAAAGAGAGTAAGAACATAGCTGGTTAGGTTCAAGAGACTCTTTGTGGAGGAGACAAGCCTGGAAGGATGGGTGGGATCTTGATATGAGGAAAGATGGAGGGAAGTGGGAGAACAAAGGCATCTAATTATGGATAATGCAAATTTGGAAAGCATTAGTTGAGTGATGGCAGGAGAATCATGGCAGTGGTTGGAGGACTGATGGAACAGACAGAATCCGGTTGATGGAAAGTTTATTGAGCTAACCACCCCCGGTGCTCTAAATGGTAGTATTCATATATTTCGGCAGGTGCACAATTAATGTTTTGAGAATGACTCACCAAAAAAAGGTTAAATGAGAATTTTCTCAAAGGTGAGGCATGGGAGATAGGATCTCAGAGTTTCGAAACAGTGCCTTTATGACAGCAGAAGGGAATTTGATAAGAGCGTGTTGCTAAGAAGGAGAGGTGATTTATGAGACCAAGTCTGTGTAAAGTTAATGGTGTGCTTCCTTTTGAAGGTTATGCTAATCTCTCTCTTGGCTGGAGGTGTTGGTCTAAACCTGACTGGAGGAAACCATCTTTTTCTTCTGGACATGCACTGGTAACGATTCTGGATTTTTCTTGAGTTGTCACAGCATAGCAGGGAGACCAGAGGGGCAGTAAGGCCTGACTTCTTACATTGAGTGTGTTCCTTTCATATTATGGAGCTGCCTCTGTGCATCCATGTGTATAAGATACAGATCAAAATGGTGTAGGGCTAGGGACTTTCCTGGTGGCCCAGTGGTTAAGAATCCACCTGCCAATGCAGGGGACACAAGTTCGATCCCTGGTCCGGGAAGATCCCACATGCCGCGGAGCAACTAAGCCTATGTACCACAACTACTGAGCCTGCGCTCTAGAGCCCGTGAGCCACAACTACTTGAGCCCATCTGCCGCAACTACTGAAGCCTGCGTGCCTAGAGCCCGTGCTCCGCAACCAGAGAAGCCCCTGCAACGAGAAGCCCGCGCACCGCAACAAAGAGTAGTCCCCTCTCGCCGCAACTAGAGAGAAAGCCCGCGCACAGCAGCGAAGACCCAACACAGCCAAAAATAAATAAAGTAATAAATAACTTAAAAAAAGGAGAGAGAAAAAAAATTGGTGTAGGGTTAGTTGCCGGCCCTGAATTCCTGAGCAAGCAAGGCTTCAAATGACTATTTAAAATAGACTGTTCACTATTTATTGTTAATCTAACATCTGTTTCCATGGAAACTGAGAGCGGAGTAGGGGGTACTTTTCCTTATGGCCAAGAGCTGCTTCACTCAATGAAGAGTTTTATCTCTTCAAAACACCGTATTTCAGACATACTTGTTGACGTCCAAGGAAATCTCAGCCTTGGTGAAGAGGGAGAACTGTTATTCCAAAGGGAAAAGGCAAAGGAATTTTTTAATTATGTTAGACACACACTTAACACATAGCCTTGGACTCACTGCACATGGTGTCAACACCGGGAGTATGGCAGCATCCTTCCTAGATACGAAGTGAATGACTCATGTATTGCTAGGAGAAAGCGTCATAATTTGTCCCTGTTTTGCGTTTTCAGTGATGCCAGTCAGGGATCGCTGCACGAGGCACTGGTGCCAGAGATTGTCATTTGTTAATTCTCCAGGCAGCCCAGATGGGCACAAACAGGCCAACCTGTTATTATCTTCCTGGAGAACGTGGTTAGGTCTTACTTGGGACTCCCCTATACTCGTGAGTGAGGAAAGCAGAATGGGGATCATGCTGGTTTCTGAATTGAGCAATGTTATCCAAGATTTTAAAGAGGTAAGATGAGAAACTAGTTTGGAATTGATAATGAGAACCTAGAAAGAATGAAACAAATTAAGTCTCCTTAGTTGAATCTAGAATATTAAAGTTGAAAAAGGCATTAGAGATCATTTGCCAGCCCTCCGGTTTCCAAGTAGCCATCTGAAGTCTGGAGGGTTGTGGTTAGATGACTTGCCCAAAGTCACTCGACTAGTTAGTGACAGGATTTGAGCATTGGTTTAACCTCTGTTACTTAAGAGTTTCCAACTGATGGTGGTGCTAAGAGTTCCTATTAGCAATCTGATCCCGGTTTCTCATGAGAGGGCAAGAAGACATCTGGGGCTTTCTGAGTCCCACATAGACTAGAACAGAGACCTACAAATTTTTTCTATAAGTATTTTAGGCCAGATAGTAAATATTTTAGGCTTTGCCATAGTAAATATTTTAGGCTTTGCCAGCTACATAGGTCTCTGTTGCATATTCGTTGTAGGTTTTTTTGTTTCGTTTTGTTTTGTTTTGCAAACCTTTAAAAATGTAACAACCATTTTAAACACAAGAGCCATACAGAAACAGACTGTGGGCTGCATTTGGCCCATGGGATTTGCCCACCCCTGGTCTAGGATGTCATTACCTTTGAGCTTTACTTGTCTTCTAACAGGAATCCGTCACTTGAAGATCAAGCTTGTGACCGAATTTACCGAGTAGGGCAGCAGAAAGATGTTGTCATACACAGGTAAGTAAGTAAAGGTCTCCAGGACAAAGGTCTGCTTTCATGAAAATTTTTCTCAGGTAATGTTTTAATAGAATGTGTAAAGTATTTGATGATCACTGTACTAATGGTGCTTGTGGGGCACATCCTTTTTGGTACTCACAGTCGGAAAGGGAACACAAGCAATTTGTGGATAACCTTGGAGTTGGTCCTGCAGAAGAAGAAAAGCTTATGAACAGTGCTGAGCCTTAATGCCGTCAAGGCCACCCATGAAAGGACTCTCCTCCCTCCTCCCTCTCTTCCTCTCTCTCTCTCTCGTTCTTTTAACTTTTATTTTGACATAATTCCAGACATATAGAGAAGAATGTAAGAATTCTTACAAGAATACCCCAAAGTTCTTGATTGCAAGAGTAATACCAAAAAATTCCTGTGCACTGTGACACTTGTGTGTGTGTGTGTGTGTGTGTGTAAGATTTTTTCTGGACCATTTGACAGTAAGTTGCAGACATGATGCTCCTTTACCTCTAAATAGTGAAATATGCATTTCCTAAAAATGACATTCTCTTACATAACTATAATAAAGTTATCAAAACCAGGATGTTAACAGTAATACAATACTCATATCTGATCTATGGACCTTATTCAATTTTGCCACTTGTCCCAGTGATGTCCTTCCCAGCCAAAGAAAATTCTAGGTCCTGTGTAGCATTTGATTGTCATGACTCTTTTGTCCCCTTTAACTGGAACAACACCTCAATCTTTCTTTGTGTTTTATGACAGTGACATTTTTGAAGTGCACAGGCCAGTTATTTTGTAGAATGCCCCTGTCCTTGAGACCCTCTTCTCTTTAAAAACAACAACAGAACCTGCCTTAATTGTACAATACAGTCTAGTTATGGACCTCTTTTTCTCCTTTTCATGGCTAAGTTTTCTGAATAATTAGAAATCCTTGTCTATCTTTACTTACTTCCCATTCATTCCTCAACCTATACAAACTGGCTTTCACACCCGCCGCTCCATTGAAGCTACTCTTGCTAAGGGACACCAATGGATTCCAAAATTCACCAAGTACAGTGATTATTATGTCAGTTGTTTTGTCTTTAGCTCTCTTCTCAGCTCACTTTGTATGCACCTCTCTTAATAATCCTGTCCACTCCAGTAAGTCCAAAATCCATACCCTCTGTTCCAAGGTTTCCTAAACTTCAGGCCCAGATATCCAAATCCCCACGAAATATCTGAATCTGAGTGTCCACATCCACACCCATTATTCATTCACTCATGTATTTGTCTCATTCAACTCAAAAAACGAATGAATACCTGTTGAGGAGTCCCCATGTAGCAAGTACTGTTACATGCTCCAGTGACTCACAATGTCACAAGCTGAGATTGTTTCTCCCTGCTACCTCATATCTACTGATTCTTCTGAATTTCTCGTCTTTGTGAATAGAATCACTGTTTATCTAATCATGGAGCCAAAACTAGACTCCCCCTTCTTGCTCACGTTTCACAAACCAAATCCATTCATTTTATTTTCTAGGTGTTTCTTGTAACCATCCCTTTCTTCCCATCCCACTGCCATTTCCTCCTTTCTAAGTTTCTTAGCATCACAGGCAGAGTCACTCATGATCCAGCCCCCGCCAGCCTCTTGAGCTTCTGCTGTTGTAGTACAACATAGTTTTTGACTTTTGCCCTGGCCAGACTCTCCGACCCCTGCAGCAGACTGTGTTCCAAAACTCAGTCATGGTTTTACACGGTGTTCCCATTCCCTGGGATGCCCTCCCCACTGTTCTATCTGGCAAACCCTTGCTCATCCTACAAGTCACACTGAGAGTCAAGTTGTCAATGGAGCCTTCCCTGAAGACCCCAGACAGATTTCTTTTCACTCCTCTTGTACGCTGGACATACTTCCGTTATGGCGCTTTCCAGGTCATATTATTGTTGTTGCTGTTTATTTTCACGTCTTTGTTCTGTGTTCTCTTTGACTGCAAGACCATGTTCAAATCTCCGTTCCTGCACCTAGCGTAGTGCATGGCATGTAGTGAATCTTCATCAGCACCTGTTGAATGAGTGAATAAAGGACAACAGTGGTATTTCCTCGGTTTGTAAAACCTGCTTTCAGTGTGAATTAGCCAAGAGATAAGACACTCTGTACTTAAACCAGCACACATATTCCTGGCAGAAACTCGATAAGCTTTAGGCCTTCCGACCTTATCAGGATGGAGCGTTTTGTGTAAAAGCTGGATCTCTACACTTTTTTTTGGGGTCAGGATATCTTTTGCTTATTTTGGCACTTCTCAATTATCTCAGCTTCAGAAAGAAAGAAAAGGTCAATTTGAGGTCAGATCACTTTATTTTTAAATTTTTATTTTATTTATTTATTATGGCCGTGTTGGGTCTTCGTTGCTGCACGCAGGCTTTCTCTAGTTGCGGCAAGGGGGGGCTGCTCTTTGTCGCAGGGCGCGGCCTTCTCATTGCGGTGGCTTCTCTTGTTGTGGAGCATGGGCTCTAGGCACGCGGGTAGTTGTGGCTCACGGACTCTAGAGCGCAGGCTCAGTAGTTGTGGCGCATGGGCTTAGTTGCTCGACGACATGTGGGATCTTCCTGGACCAGGGGTCGAACCCGTGTCCCCTGCATGGGCAGGCAGATTCTTAACCACTGCGCCACCAGGGAAGTCCAAGGTCAGATCACTTTAAATGGATATATATTTAGTCTAAGTTGTTTAGATCTCCTAAACATAGAGTTCTTAATCAAACCTAAGAAAAAATGAAGGAAGAAATCTCATTTAAAAACTAAAGCATAGGGCTTCCTTTGTAGCGCAGTGGTTGAGAGTCTGCCTGCCGATGCTGGGGACACGGGTTCGTGCCTCGGTCCGGGAGGATCCCACATGCCGCGGAGCGGCTGGGCCCGTGAGCCATGGCCGCTGGGCGTGCGCGTCCAGAGCCTGTGCTCTGGAGCGGGAGAGGCCACAACAGTGAGAGGCCCGCGTACCGCAAAAAAAACCCAAAAAACTAAAGCATAAATAGACGTTTGAATATGTCATTAGATATGCTGCTTTGGGTTTTTGATTATTTGCTTATCTTTTTCAGATTTGTTTGTGAGGGAACAGTGGAAGAGAAGATCTTGCAGCTCCAAGAAAAAAAGAGAGATTTGGCCAAACAGATTCTATCAGGAACTGGAGAAGTTGTCACCAAGCTCACCTTGGCCGATCTCAAAGTCCTTTTTGGCATCTAACTTCCTGTTTATGGAGCTCAGAATAGTGCCATTGTTGGTTTGTATTAGGATCTGGGGAGAATGACCTAACCCTGGTCCTCTGAGCTCTCGTTGGCATTCAGTTTCACCTTCAAGCCCTCCTCAAAGTGAGGATCAGTTACCATGTTAACCACTTGGTTAACCAGTCATGTTAATCAATCAACGTATTTAATGTGTGACATAGAAACCAATAAATGACTTCAGATAAGAGAAAATGCTTTAGAGTTAGAGAATTTGGAAAACAGCCCTGGGAGAGTTGTACCTAAGCTTCAGTAAAAGCTCAAAAAGCCCTCTGTTGCTTTTCTCTTCTCAGCTGGTGGGGACCCAATGTTACTGCCTTTTCTAACACAGGTTCCATCCCATCTTTTCATCTCCTGCCAATGAGGCTGCTCATATAACCATCTCTTTATGGGCTGAGCAGAAGCAGGTCTCTGCGTAATATGTAGATGGTTAGTATTTGTATCATCGTATTATTTAGAATTTGGTATCATATCATTTAGTATTATTTTATATTGCTATCATATCATGTATTTGTGTCATAAATTTTAATTTTTGTATCATTTTTCTAGTATTTGTATTTTTACAGATTTACAGTATTTGTAGCACTTAGTATCATTGTTTCATTTAGTATTATTATGTCATTTAGTACTTGTATTATCATTGGCATAATCCAATAAACATGTGTTTGACAGTGTAGCAGAGATAATGCTTTGTGTTCACTAACCCCCATTTCCTTTTCCTCCTGGCCACCAGAGACTACATTTCCTAGTCTTCACTGCAGTTACATGGGTCCATATTACTGAGTTCTAAGTCAGTGGAATATGGAGAGAAGTGATGTAAGTCATTTCTTATCTGCCTTTCTGAAACCTTGCAAGTGATTCTTTGTGCTGTTTCTTCTCTTGTTGGCCCACTGAATACAAAGGAACTGATGGATGACTGCAGGGCCCTAGAGACTTGTGAAGCCACTAGGTCAGAGATTCTTAACCTACTGCTGGCCACGGACCCCTTGGCAGACTGGTAAGCCTCAGTTCCTGAACGACATCGGAACAAAGCTTCCTGTGTGTGCCTCCCTCCTCGCCCTAGCTCACCTACATTGGACTATGACATGATCAAGAAATAATTTTTTTTAAAACCATGAGACTTGGGTGTTTGTTTGTATAGCAGTTTGTATCCTGACTAATACAAACTCTTGAGAATTTCTTACTTTGGGAAACTATTCAGATTCCCTTCTTCCCGTTGGCACTTACTCAGCTAATTTCTGCTAGAAAGAATTGTATTTCTTCCTAGATAGAACTGTTGCCCTCCTTTGAGTTAGGATTAGGTGACAAAGCCCTGTGTTAAGCCAGTCACAGTATGGGCTGAGGCACTGGGGCCTGTTTAAGCAAAGGTGCCCTCTGAGGACACGGTCTAAAGGCCCACAGAGGCAAAGACAGGTGGCCTGGAAGGAAGAGTTCTGACTTAACTCTACTTCCAGGTTCACCTTAGCTGGGGTGTAGCCTTGAAAAAATCATTAACTTCTCTACACTTTGGTTTCCGCATTTGTGGTAGGCATTGTTTTTAGAACTTCGGCAGCTGTAGTGAAGTCCCTGGTAAAATCGGGAAATGGAGGATGTAAGATTACCCTTCGGGAGTTACGCTGTAGGATCAACACGCCAGGGCAAAGGGAGTGTCACCTGAGAAGCAGTGGCTCCCAGGCCAGCAAGAACGTACAAACCCTGCCTCTGCTGTTTGCTGACTGTCTGGTGTTCAGCTAGTTGCAGATTCCCCAGGCACCTCAGTTCCTTCATCTGTAAGATGTGAGGATTAGCATACAGCTCACTGTGCTCCCCTGGCAATTTAGCAACACACATACACACCATACCCCATTCGACCAGATCGACAGATGGGTCATGTCAGTCAGAAGGCATGTTAGGTGAACACTGTCAGTGTCCTTTCCAGGTACTGTTTAGGAGAGAGGCAGTGTCAACTTCGAGGTTCAAGTATTCTTGCTTTTAGTCTGAAGATGGTTGCAGGGATTATAACCTACCATCTTCAGATATTCAGAGCCCATTGACCAATGTAATCTACTCTGATATTCCTTCTCGTATCTTAGTTTCTCTAGTGTTCCTCATTCTGATTCTAAGCTAGCAAAGCCACTCAGTCTTGTCTTGGGTAGGTGTTCCTATAACAGGGAGATGCTATCGATGTGAGGCGGATACAGCAAAAATTGGAACCACTGTCATACCAGACATGCATCCTTCAGTCCTAGCCCTGGGGTGGAAATGTCTCATGAATTATAATATAAGTAGCATTCTGGTGTCTGTCTCAGGCTCACGTTCATTTTAGTTACTGTGAGTCCATTTCTTAAGGTCAGGGCATGACAAGGTGGGTCTCTGCACCGTCTAGCAGTGGGCAGCATCCCACAATGTAGTGATCTAATTGAGGCGCTGCCCTATGAATTCTGCCAGTGTCAACCAGCCTTCCTTTATGTGACACCATAACTGTCAGATTTTCTTTTTACATCTCTCTGCCTATCTCAGCAGACTTAGGCAAGAACAATAAATGCTTTGTTAACCATGAAGTGCCGTCCAAATGCTAGTGTTATTGCTGTGGGACCAGGTCTTGGAATATGAGAATAAAATTGAAGCGTGGGTGCAGCTGAAAGAGCCAGATGGTGAACATCTGTCACCAAAGTGCAACATTGCTGAGCACCCAGTTTACAAGGTATTTCTTATGTGACAGAGTTGCCTTCATGGAAGGTTTATAGTTTGACTTCTCTTTGGCAGTGTTAATCAAAAAAGGGCATCGTGCGTGCCATGGCTGAATGGAACCTGGGCCCTTTAAAGCCTTACCAAGGACTCCTGTTGCCATCCAATTATTATGAACACAATAGGTAGAATGATGTCTTTGTGGGACATGACCCCTTCCTCTAGCAGTCATGTATGTGATCTGGAATGGCTACGTATAAATACTGGGCTCTTTCCTCTCTCTGATTGTCTTGTGCAATGAAGTAGCTTCTGCAGGGCTGAAAGATGAGGCCAGATTATCCTGCACAGATAGTCATGGAAATGCCAGTGCTCGGTGTGGCCCCTCTGGTGTTCTGAAATCTTGATATCTACCATAATGCCTTGAGAGAATTTGGGTTTACAGAGTGGGATATGGTACTGCTATTTGCTATGTAGCATCTAGCCCTAGAGAAAGCCAGAAAGAATTAAAAGGCATTCCCTCAAGCACAAAGAGAATTACAATAAGAATTTAGAATTTGTAGGCATATGACCTCGATTAAAATGTTTTCATAGGTAAAAATGAAATTAGCGTCAGTTATAGTACAAAGTACCACCGGAGTGAGTAGCCAGGGGACGGGGATGGAAATGAAAGAACGGCCTAACCCTTAGCAGGGAACAGGGAAGATGATATCTTTGCTAGCTTGAGTCCTTTTTACCAGAATGCTTAGCTAAATCTGAGTGTAGGAAGAGATTACATATGAAAGGAAGGATGGGAAGAATACTTTTACTGCTTAATTATTCATACATTAATTTAAAAACATATATTAAACATGCCAGGGCACTCCTGGGCACTGAAAATGTAAGGATAAGCAAAACCCCAAACAGTCCCTGTCCTCCTGAGGCTTCCAGCCTAGAAGGGGAGAAGGCATTAATCAGATCATCACGTGTGGCTGCGAAGTGACCATTGTGATGAGTGCTACAGTGGCGGGGGAGTCCGCGTGGCTGGGAGGGCTTAGAGCAGGGATTTGACCTAGTTAAGGGGGACTTCTCTGAGGAAGTGTTGAAGGAATTGAAATCAATACGTAGAAGCTAATAAGGCAAAGAGTGAAACACCTCTTCCTATATTCTGCTTTTAATTAGCATTCACTTCACCCAACCACCTCTTAATTGAGAAAAGCCTAACACATAGGTATACATCCTCTGGAGTAAAGCTGAGTGACTGCTGCATTTTAGAGATTAGAGAATGGGTGGGCTGGCAGGTATGTGTGTATGTTTGTTATCCAAGACGGCCCAGGTGTTTATCCAGTTACAACATCCCAGGGGACGGAGGCTGTAATTTGCGGCCCGTTTTCTCCTACCTGTAACACCAGAGATATAGCTTACATCATGCTGCTGCACCTTGTTGATGCTTCAGTGCTCACAACTCAAAGGTGGTTTCTGAAGCACTCTGTTACGCTGGGGACAGTTCCTAAATCCTAAGACTTCTTTTTGTCCTCACCTTGGAATCTTGGGCTCTGCAGATCAGTCTTGCTTTGCCAAGTCTTTCAGCTAGGTTTACACTCCACTGTAGCACAGATCAAATAAGAGCCCCACTCCACCCACCCCCCACCCCACCCCCCGCACAAACTTTAAATACCTGTAGTGGAACTGTTACCATTAATATTGCTTAAAGGCTAGGGCATTTGCAGAACCTAGGTATCTTATAGATATTTTCTGTTGCAATAGAACTTCATCTACAGTAGAGTTATCCAATTACCAAAAGCTTTTTCCAACTGAAATAAATGATAAGCTTTTTATCCTCAGTTCTGAAATCTGATTCATTAAAAGACACATGGGGCAAAATGATGTAAAACAACAAGCTTCTTCATGGCAAGCAATTCCCTAGATGTCTGAGGTAATTGGAAAATTCAAGGCTGGTCCCTAAGGTGCATGTAATTTATCCAACAGTTTTGAGAGAAGGCTGAGGTTTTTTTCCAAGTGGTATTTGGTTGAAGGAAAAATGTCAGTCTGAGGGAAGGGAAGTCTGGCCTGTAGAAACAGATACCAAGGAGATCCAAACCAAAAATTCTACCAATTAGATCTTTATTCATTCAACAAAATATTGATTAAGCCTCTACTATGTGCCAGACACTGTCTTCCATGGGGATAGTATAGTGGTCAATAAATGTCAAATCCCTGCCTTCATAGACCTTATGGTCTAGGATAAGAGGACAGACAATAAAGAAATAGAATATATATATGTTAGATGGTGATGAAGCAGACTAAGGATGATACGGAGTCTTGGGGTGGGGAGTTGCTATTTTATACAGGGTAGTTAGGGACCTCTCCAATAAGATGGTGTTTGACAAAGGAGCAGAAACCTGAGGAAAATGAGAGAGTGAATCATGTAGGTATCCGTGAGAAGGGCATTCCAGGTGGAGGGGCAGTGATTGTAAAGGCTTCAAGACAGAGTTTGAGGGGCCCCAGGCAGGCCAGCTTGGCTGGAATAGAGTGATGGGGGTGGGGGGATGGGTAGGAAAGAGAGAAGAGCAAGGATCCAGGTCCTGCAGGGTCTTACATCTGATGTAAATGCTGTTCTGAGTAAGATGGGAGGCCTTTGGAGGTTGTCGAGCAAGACGAGTGACACGATCTGATGTATTTTAAAAGGACTGTTGGGTGGAGAATAGACTGTAGACAGTTGAGCGTGAGAGCAGAGAGACTAGTTAGAAGGCCATTGCAGAAGTCCAGGTGAGAAATCATGGTATCTCAGACTGGTGTGGTTAGCAGTGTAGGCAGAGAGCAGCGCCCAGCAGACGTATTTTGAAGGGATGGCAGATAGGATTTGCCAGTGGATTGGACGTAATGCCTGAGAGGGGAGTCAAGGATGTTTCCAAGGTGACTGGCTCCACCCCCTGTAAGAGTGGATTTGGACATTCCTTTCAAAGAGATGGAGAAGACTGCAGGAAAAACACTTTGGTGCTGGTGGTCAGTTGGGCAGTGAGAATTAGAAATTGAGAGTTCTGTTTTGGACATCTTAAAGATGAGGTGCCTATGATACATCCAAGTGGAGATGTTAAGTAAGCTCTTGGATATAATCATATGGAGTTTGGAGCTGGAGATAAATTTAGGAGTCATCGGTATATAAAAGGTACTTAAACTCATGAGAGGATGAAATCACCTAGGAAGTGGGGGGGAAGATAAAAATGCAGGAACTAATCCTTGGAGCTCTTAAATGTGTAGAGACTGGAGAGATGAGGAACTAGAGAAAGGAAGTCAATGAGATAAGTGATTAAAAAGAGTGATGCGGGACTTCCCTGGTGATGCAGTGAATAAGAATCTGCCTGCCAGTGCAGGGGACACGGGTTCAATCCCTGGTCTGGGAAGATCCCACATGCCGCGGAGCATCTAAGCCCGTGCACCACAACTACTGAGCCTGTGCTCTAGATCCCGCGAACCACAACTACTGAGCCCTTGTGCCACAACTACTGAAGCCCACACGCCTAGAACCTGTGCTCCACAACCACAACAAAAGAAGCCACCGCAATGAGAAGCTCGCGCACTGCAACAAAGAGTAGCCACCGCTCGGCACAACTAGAGAAAGCCCGTGCACAGCAACAAAGGCCCAGCGCAGCCACACATACGTACATACATACATACATAAATAATAAATTTTTTAACGAAGAAGAGTGATGTCAGATAAACCAAGTAAAGAAGATCTTTCTTGGAGGGGAAAGTGATCACCTGTGTTAAATGCTGTTGATAGGTCAAAGAGGATAAAGATCAAGAACTGACCATTGGATTCCATAACATGGATATTACAGGTGACCTTTACAAGAGCTGTTTCAGTGGAGTGGTGAGGAATAAAGACTGGGTTAGATCCAAGAGAATTCAAGGAGGGGAAGTAGAGATAGCAAACAAAATTTTTTTGAGGTCTTTTTAAAGGGAAGCAGAAAAACGGAGCAGCTGTCAGAGGGGGATGAAAAAGTTCCTATGGACTGATCTGTGTTCCCTGCAAATTCATAGATTGAAGTCCTAGCCCCCAATGTGACTATTTGGAGACAGGGCCTTTAAGGAGATAATTAAGGTTAAATGAGATCATATGGGTGAACCCTAATTCAGTAGGATTGGTGTCAAGAAGAAGAAGGAGAGACATCAGGGATGCATGTGCAGAAAAAAGGCCACGTGATGACACAGGAGAAGGTGGCCATCTGCAAGCCAGGGAGAGGCCTCAGGAGAAACCAACCCCGCTGGCACCTTGGACTTCCAGCCTCCAGAACTGTGAGAAAAGAAATTTCTGTTGTTCAAACCACCCAGTCTGTGGTATTCTATATGGCAGCCCTAGAAGTCTCATACAAAAATCAAGGGAAATTTGTTTTTTAAGATAGGGAATATTGTAGCATGTTTATTTTCTGAAATTAGCAATCCAGTAGAGGGGGAAATTACTGGAGCAACGTTCCTGGGTTGTAGAGATGGAATGAGAGCTCATATAAAAGTTTGCTTTTGATAGGCATATAGGTAGATTTGTAGATATGGTGGGAAGGTCAGGAAATTCTCTTCTGAATTCTTCTGTTTTCTTGGTGAAATAGGAAGCAAGATCATAAGTGGAGAGGGGAAGTGCAGTACAAATTGCAATTTGAGGAGAAGAAAGTAGGAAATACAATTGCCTGGAAGAGTGGAGAATAAATGGACTAGAGACATGTCAGACTACCGGGCAATGCTAAGAGCCCATCAAGATCAGTGGTCATAGATTTAAAGGGAGACTAGTCATCGTACATTCGTGTTCTTCTCCAGGATCATTCAGTTGGGTTAGATGGAGATCTGGATCTAATCTGGGGTTTTGCCAGGCAAAAAGGACAGGGGGAGACTACCTGCAAGAGTGTGATGATGCTCTGTAGAGTCTAAACTGAGTGAGGATGAAGGAAAGGACATGAGGCGGGGGAGGGGAATAGTGGGAAGGTGGCCACTGCACTGGGGATTCTAGGGAGGTAGAAGAATTAGTAGAGCCAGGTGGGTGAGCTGGAAAGATGGGAGGTCGTGGTTGCAGGATGCTTGAAATTGAGATTATGCAGAGGGAGCAGCTGGAATCGAGGTCTAGGGTATGACTGCTGCGTGAGGGAGAAAAGAACATTAGAGTCATGGGGTTAAGATGTCTTCGTGGATATTGAATTATTCTAAGACTGATGAGGACTAGTACTGGAGTAGCAGCAAGTTAGGTGCTAAAATCTTCAAGGAAAAAGGGGGAATGACTCGGGGCTCTGTGGATGGCTGAACCACGTAGGGGTAACAGCTTGCATAAAGGCCTGAGCTTCAAGGCTGGCCTCTTTTTTTTGCGGTACGCGGGCCTCTCACTGCTGTGGCCTCTCCCGTTGCGGAGCACAGGCTCCGGACGCGCAGGCTCAGCAGCCATGGCTCACGGGCCCAGCCGCTCCGCGGCACGTGGGATCTTCCCGGACCGGGGCACGAACCCGTGTCCCCTGCATCGGCAGGCGGACTCTCAACCACTGCGCCACCAGGGAAGCCCAAGGCTGGCCGTTTTTAAAGGAGGCGGAATAATGGTCTAGAACGGGATTTCTCGACAGCAGCGCTATTTAACACTTCGGACTGAATAATTCTTCATTGTGGGAAGCTGGCCAGAACTGAGCATAAGCAGCATTTCTGACTTCTACCCAAGAGATGCTAGTGGCAGTCTGCCCCCAGCTGTGGCAAGGAAAAATGCCTGAGACTTTACTAAACATCCTTGGGGGACAAAGTCACATCAGTTGATAACCACTGATCTTAAAGCAGCAGTGCTGAGCTAAAGGACTCCTACCTGACCTCTGGGCCCAGTGATTATGAGGAGTGGGGAAGAGCAAATAATAATTTCAGAGGGTTACAGGGCCATCAGGGTCTTCTGGGAATATCAGATTTTGGTCAGAGAGAGGGCTGAAGGGAATCTTTCCAGAAAATATAAGTAAATATCTTCATATTTACAGCTACAATGTAGCTCACGTCTATCAGCCTTAAGGAGGAAATGTTTCCAGGATGACCTGACAGTGTGTTTTGTCTAATTATTTCACTTCCTTTGCCTGACCCAATTCACCATTCCAATGAGTTACTTCTTAATGGATCTTACATTGCAGATTTCAATAATTATATTTAATACATGCTGAGTTTTTGCTATATAAGAAATCAAGTGTCCCAGAAGAACACACAAACTATATACGGTGAAGACCATGGCAGGGCTGGGGCACCAGTGCTGTGTACTTCCTCTCCCAAGAATCCTCTTCAGTTAAGCAGGCATGCTCTAGGAGTCAAAGCTTCTAGTTACCGTCCTAGGTATACAGACAAAACTGAAGACGGTTCTTTAAAAGGCAAAGAGGGTGAGAGATGTGAGGACGAGGAAGGTATCTGGATCGCCTGGCATGAGTACATCTGCAAGGAATTTATGAGGTCCTATTTCAGCAGCATTCCCCTTTATTTACCGACTACGTGTCTGCCCCTGACCACACACTAATCTTCTAGGCTCTGGGGTTACGAGATGAACATGGTGTAGAGGGGAAGTGGCGGACCTCCACCTAAACAGCAATATCACATTATAATCCATTTAAAGTGTGCTAGCAACAAGTGGATACGAGGAAAGGAGGTTTTTATTCTCTGAGGGAAATATCTAACACGTAGCTCAGGGAGAAATAAGAAAGTTATACATCAAAAAGTGAGGAACTAAATTACCCCCGTGAGCGCTAAATTCCAATGGCATGGGTACCTCCATGTCTGTACAAAACAGAAAGGAGCCTCCTTGGTACAGAAAGGATATTTTTTTTTTTTTTGAGGGGGTGATACAAAGTTTATTCAATTAGATTTTTCTGTTTACAACTGAGATCACATCTACATACTATATTGCTAGTCTACATGAGTACAGTTTTTCTAACAAGTTTATTAGACTTAACAATGAATGGGCTCAGTCATACAAAAACATGCACACACTGACACTGTTTTAAAACAGTAATGCATACATTATACTCCTATAAAGCCAGCTTTGATTAACAACTGCTAGTTTGAAAGATCTGTCTGCTTTTGAAGATGAACTAAGATAGACACTGTATGATTCTTGAATCTATTTCAGCCATTTTGTACAGTCACTCTCCTACTGGACTACAGTATATGTGTTTTGAAAGGACACTAATGAGGGGCACCATCTGGTATTAACTTTAACCAGACAGCTGACTGCCTCCCCTCCCCCAAAGACCTTTGGCCACGAAGAAGAGAAACGTAGCGTGGTCTCTGGTGCTCGACCACCTGGACGTACAATCAGTGAGTAACTCACAAAAAGGTACTTGGACTCGAGGGTATAACATAAGGCACTTTGTTTTTAATTCCATCAGTTTCTTCAGAATTAAGGTCAGGGGTTCTCTGGTGATCTGAAGCCGTGCTGGCCGCAGCTATGACCACAGACCTAGGAAGCCGTCAGAGGGCCACCGTCCTCAGTACACTCCTCGCTGCGCTCTGCCCACCTGCCCATGCGCATTCTGACTTCTCGGTAAACTTCCCACAGCACGACCAGTGGGGGCGCCCCGGGTGGCCTTTGTGTCCGTGGCCACAGCCTAGGTACCCACCTGCATGGTTCAAAGAGGAGAGGGGAGAACCACCATTAGAGGAAAGTCCAGCAGTTACCATGGAAATTAATGCTCCTGGCGACATTCAGACTCATGGACGTGAAAACGTCTAATAAAAACCCGGAGAGAGGAACAAGCTATTCGGTGCCTCTGTAGTCAGGAGAACTCTCAAGACTGATGACAGCAAATCAATTAAGGTTAGCTGAAGTTCTAAGAAGAGTGTTATTTTAACACTGCTAACTCAAGGAGAAGAACTGGTTTGGATTTTAACTGTAACATAATCTAGATGAAAGGGAAGTGCAGAGTGGTGGAAATAAACAAAATAGATCCTGAAGTGTTTATATGAACGTTTACAAGAGCCTATCTTAAGGCCCACCATTGGAGTAAGGATACCACAGAATACTGAAAATAATTAGATCTCTTGCCTGAGCTGACCCTCTTGCCCACCCACCCTGCCCCCAAGAAAAGAGCCAGACCTGGTTCAGTTAATTTATTCATCTGTTCTCCCATCCCTGCCTTGTTTGGAATTTCTCTAAGGTTTTAAAAGGAACGGAGCGGGTTTACATCTTTGACACTGCTCAGGCTGTTGGAAAGGGTACAGGCTGAAATCGAGCATTCTAGGAGAAGCACAGGGCTCCTAGGATTAGTGAACTGTATCAAAACTAAAAAACTCAGAACTTTGCAGCTTGCTATTTCAGTTTCCAGAACAAGAAGCTTTAAATGAAACTTTTAGAACTGTGATATATTTATAGGCACAGACTGCATTTCTAGAAACAAAGCCTAAGTCTGAACACCCCGAAGCTGGTCGCTGTGGTAGTTGATCCCGCCACCGGGAGACAGCAGCAGAGGGAGAGCGAGGGCTTTCAGGAGCGACTGGTTCTCCTTACCCGGCATGGTGCCTCCACATGCGCAGCGAGCAGTCTTCTGGCCTCCGCTGGAGCAGAACGTGCAGCAGTGAAACACGCCTGGGTGTGAGCGGTGCCGTTTCCTCACGGTCACAGTGAATGGTGAGCCCTTCAATGTTCAGACCAAGAGCAAAGAACAGCACCTTGTGAGTCAACAGGGGTGTGCTGAGCATCACACATACTAAACGGAGTGTAAGTCGCAGGGCCTGTCCCTGGAGGGACGAGGACAGCAGGAGGGAAACAGCGACTGGGGGACAGCAACCAGCTGGGTGCTGAGCTGGACGGGGCCAGATACAAATGCAGTGAGAGGGGGAGTCAAGGAATCCGTGCTGCTCTCCCAGCATGCATACCACCTGATGCACTAGGAAACCCAACTGTGCTTTCACGTCACTGACCTTGGTCTCTATCACCTCCATTCCTGAGCAAGCTTGGGTAACTATAGAGCACATAACCACAAGGTGAGGACATCTGTGGTCCTTTCTCCAGTTTCTCGGCCACACACCCCCTCCCCTCACATACTGAGCCAGCTCCTCTCCTTCCATCCCTCCATCCTGGACACAACTGTTTACCCATCCCCTTTACTCTGGGTTGGTGAAGATAGATGGAAGGGAGGAAGGTTAAAAGCCTGTGGTTAATAATTCTCAGATTGGGCTTCCCTGGTGGCACAGTGGTTGGGAGTCCGCCTGCTGATGCAGGGGACGGAGGTTTGTGCCCCGGTCCGGGAGGATCCCGCGTGCCGTGGAGCAGCTGGGCCCGTGAGCCATGGCTGCTGGGCCTGCGCGTCCAGAGTCTGTGCTCCGCAACAGGAGAGGCCACGGCAGTGAGAGGCCCGCGTACCGCAAAAAAAAAAAAAAAAAAAAAAAATCTCAGATTAGAAACTCTCCTGCCTCTTTTCCTTCAAGGATAACTTCCATTCTCCAATTTCTACCCTATGTTAAACAGTAAATATTTAATAACTGTTTGTTATGTGCCTGTCCCTGCATGAGAACCACACGTTCTGCAAAAGCACAAAGCAGAGAGGCTGGCACCTTAGAAGCCTTTCAAGTGTTAAATCTCTCTTCCTTTAAAGAGTTTACAATCTATTTTAAAAACAACCTGGAGTTCAAAGCTATGGGTTCAAATTATGATTTTGCCACACAGGTACTGTGTATTGTGGCAAGTTCGTTTTCTCGGCCCAGTTGGATGATGATCCTTATGCCTCAGTGATTTGGAGGAAAAGTGAAAATAATGTTTGTAAAAACACCTAACCCAGGCTTCCCTGGTGGCGCAGTGGTTGGGAGTCCATCCGCCAATGCGGGGGACACGGGTTCGAGCCCTGGTCCGGGAGGATCTCACATGCCGCGCAGTGGCTGGGCCCATGTGCCGCAACTACTGAGTCTGCGCACCACAACTACTGAGGCTGCGCGCCACAGCTATCAAAGCCCGTGTGCCTAGAGCCCATGCTCTGCAATGGGAGAAGCCACTGCGATAAGAGGCCCGCGTACCACAATGAGGAGTAGCCCCCACTCACCACAACTAGAGAAAGACCGTGCGGAGCAATGAGGACCCAATGCAGCCAAAATAAATAGATAAAATAAATAAATTTACAAATAAATAATTAATAAATTAAAAAAAAAAAAACACCTAACCCGTCTGACATCCTGTAATTAGGCAAGCAGCAAGTGGCTATTGAATATGAGTCTTCCTAGGGCACAGACCACAAGCCTAACACATCATGATGCTCTATGGTGTTTTATTGTCCTTGTCAGTGTTGATTTCTGGTTGGGGGAAACCTCTGACAGCTCGAATGTCAGCAGAGATTCTGCTGGACGTGTTGAGTATTACCCAATTTTTAAAAATTCATAATCTCTACACCAGAAAGTGTTACATGTATCTGTGGAGGTAACAGACAAGCATATACATATAAACAGAGTAGAGAATTATCTGGGCAGATGGTTAGGCAGAGAGATGACTGGTCAGTCAAGAAGAGAGGGCATAACTCTCCCAATGGTGTTCCAGTAAGTCCATGTCTGGTCATAGTCTGAAAAAGCTGGAATATCCTGAGCTAGATTATATTGCTCGAACGTGTGTATGCTTGTCCGCTGGTAGATTGGCCCCTCTGATCAAGGCATCTTTCCCAAATTAAGAATTCCAACAAACTGGGAGAATGATAAATTACAAGCACAACTGCCAGGAGGTAAAGTAGGGATAGAGAGTTCTTAATCGTCACCAGCATCCTCTCGTAAGAATAAGAGCTGCAAAATCTGGGCCATTTCTAAAGTGAGATGAAATAAGAAAGAAGAGAATCCTGTTCAAGGCCTCTATACAGCTGATCCTGTGAGAAACGTCTCCACATCCTAAGATGACAAAACCCAGGGGGGCCAGGGTGAAAGGAGGTCAGGGAAGCACAGGTAAGGTCTCACTCACCTGCACGTGTTGTTCCTTGACACAGACGAACACAGTATAGATGCCAGGTTCCTTGGGGGTATAGGAAACGTAGTATGTCCCATCCTTGTTATCGTGGACCATCGTTTGGACTGGACTGGATGGAGGTGAGAGTTCAAAAATATCACTCATTCTCACAAGCCTGCTTCAGTTGCCCACTATTTTAGGATGTAAACTCTACACCAGCGGTCCCCAACCTTTTTGGCACCAGGGACTGGTTTCGTGGAAGACAATTTTTCCACGGATGGGGGCATGGTTCGGGCGGTAATGCGAGCGATGGGGAGCAGCAGATGAAGTTTCGCTTGCTCACCCGCCGCTCACCTCCTGCTGTGCGGCCCGGTTCCTAACGGGGCTGCAGACCCCTGCTCTACACCATAAATCCAGTATTAATTTTAAATGTCCCCCAAGCAGGATGTATCTTCTACTTGTCTCGGAAATTAATTTTACAACAGAAGGTAAGCAACATAAATGCTGATTTAATCTGATATTCTGACGAATGCCTTGAAAGCATCACTGTGTTCTCTCCCCTCAGCTTCTGTTGTACCCTCCTGCCCTTCGTCCTCCCTCCTCCCTCCTCTAATTTCAGAGACGTATAACTTTGCTCCCAGAACAGTTTAGTAGCAAAGTGAGGCTGGATTTTGAGAAGGGCGCCATTCAGTCTAACACGGAATATTTTTCAGTCTATTTGAAGCTTGGGATGAAGACAGTCTGAGGGGCAGATCAGACCTTTGGGAGAGAATTGAATACAGGCCTAAAACCCTCACAAGGAAACACATCTGGTCCACTTGGTCCTATTGCACTTTTCAATGGCATCATGGGGAGGTAGGCTGAACTACTGCAGTTACAGCCCCACTACTGCAAAGGACCTCGGGTTTCCAGTCGCATCACCGCTCATTACCTGTGACGCCTGAGTGTATAATACAAACCTGTCTTTCTTATCTTTAGGGACTACTGCGACTTGAATGTTCTCTCCTCCCCTGCCCATGCTCTCTCCTGCTGCATCCTTACAAATGACGGTGAAAGAGACTGTCTGTTTCTCACGGGCTCTGTGGAGATCTGCGGAAGATAAACACTCCATCCTCACCTCAAAGGCCAACTGCCGTGACTGTATCCCCAGATCAGACACCATCTTGCCTTTTCTCTTTAGAACAAAAGGTTGTGTTTCCAGTTTCCTCCCTTTCTTTTCTCCCAGGCATACCTCTTGGGAGTCGCTCCCGGTGAGCCTGCTTCTGTCTCAGCCAGCAGCTGCTCTTGGATCATATAGGATCCTGGACCTTAATTTCAGCCTTAAGGAAGCTTTGAAAATACTCAGGCTTGATGTATGTATTCAGAGGAAAAAAACCTCTGGACACCGTGAGAGAGGCTGGTAACCCCAAACTACCCTCTCTGAGCTGCAGATCCTGCTGGAAGAGGCAGGGGGTACAGGGTGACCACCTGGGACTCTTCATGCTGTGAAGTCCTCCACAGCGTCGTAGCTGTGCCATGGTGTTGGGGGCATATTCAATAGCTACAGCCTCTGGTCCGGAAGTCAGATGAAACAGGCTTCTTAACCTGGGGTTCGTGAACTACTATGAGGCCCTATGAAGGGTCTAAGAATCTCCTGAAATTGTATGCCCAAATTAATGGGTGTTTCTTGGGGAGAGATCATTCTCAAAGGGATCTGTGACCCCCGAACAGGTAAGAATTCCTGTGCCAGTTAGGATGACTCTACAGTAGAGTCTTCCTGTGAGGACTGATCTGTGAAATACATGTTCGATCAATGTGGTCAAAAGAAATTGTTTTTCCCCTCTACTGACTGAAATGCCTACAGTTTTCCTTCAAATGACAACATGTGGCTTACATGAACCAAAAAGGGCATAGAAGAAAGCAAACCATAATCCTGTCATCCTCACTCCTCAGAAACTCTCTTCAGAATTTGGTCCAAGCCATCCTCTCTGAACAGGCAGGATTCTGCCCTGCCCTGAGGTCTATGCTGTTATCTCCTATGGGCACTGCCTCTGTCCTGTCATCTGAGAGAAACAGCATGATCCTTGAGTTCCTTGGTAGTTACTACTTTTCTCCACTGGAAAAGGGTCAGGCTTCACCCCTGTAGGGATCTTAACTGTACCCTGACCAGAACAAATCAGAAAGAAAAGGACAAGGGTGGGGTGACCATCCATCAGATCCATATGTCTCTCTCCCTAGCTAAATGAAGGCCATGGCTGAAAAAGCCACATGTCTTTAACACCATGTCCTGTCCACTGTCCTCTCAATGCCAGTGGGAAATGCCTTCCTACCTTCCCCTTGAAGGACACATTTGGCTGGATCGACCTCTTTGGTATTGATGGCCCCATAAACTTCATAGCCACGGCACAGGCCCGCTTTCTCCTTAGGAGAGAAGGTGATCTTCTCGTTCACTCCAGGACGGGCACTGTATGCCACTTTGTTCAACTTTGTGAGCCGTTCCATGACCACCCCTTTGGTGATGAGGATCTCCAGGTCGGAGCCACTAGTCAGCAAGTGCTCGGTGAACTCCACTCCGGTCTGCATGTCTGCCAGCAGCTGCTCCAGCTGTGCCTTCTGCAGCTGCAGGGAGTTCTCCTTCTGGATCCGGATGGCTTCCAGCTGCTTCAGCAGCTTGTCCCGATGCTCCTCGATGGCCTTGATGTAGCCCTCAGAGAAGCTGCGGACGTCGGCGGCCACGGCCTCCACCCGTTCCTGCAGGGCGCGGTTGGTCCCTTTGATCTGTGCCAGCGCCTTCTCCAGGGCCTCCACGTGGGGCTGGGTGCCTTTGAGGAGCTCCCGCACGGAGTCCCCGTGCTTGTGGACAACGTTGCTGGCGAGGTCGCAGGGGTGCTCCCGGTGCCCCCCCACCAGGCATTCCCTGCACACGGGCTGGTCGCAGAGCTCACAGAACAGCCTCAGCTCCTCCGCAGGGTGAGCGGGACACAGAATGGGTTTCCCAATCTGGCTGTAGCCTTTCAAGTCTTTCAGGTCCACCATGGTGTGGTAAGTCGTCTTCTTCTGCCGCCTAGGGGCAAACAGAGTCAGGGACGGGAAATGAGGGGACAACTCTACTTGGGAAACAGTCCGGCAGTTTTAAGAGCACGCGCTCTGAAGTCCAGCAAATCTGGGTTCGGTTCCTCATTCTAACCTCTTACTAACCACATGACCCTCTAGGATTCCAGTTCCTCTTCTGTACCGTGGGGATAATACCTACCTGAAAGGGCTGTTGTATAGGATTAAATGACAGTAGGCTAGGGCTCTCTGACTGGGTACCTGACTTTGCCAGAGGTTGCAATGCTAAGGCTACATCCTGGAACTTTCCCCAAAGAATTAATTTGTCAAGTTTAGGCAAGACCCTCAGCCTACTCCTGCAGCAAGCTAGAGGGGAGAGCACAGTGGAGACCCAGCAGCAAGAGACCAGACCTGTGCCAGATGGCACAGCAATAAGCCTCAGGCAATTAAAAAGCAGCTAGCTGGCCACGACGGTCTCCCTCAGCTTCCACCTAACACTCTGGTAAAGCATTTCCTTTGACTAGCGCCTACATCACCCAAAGCAGCAAGCTAGAATTTTCCTCAACAAGAGTCATCAACATTATTAGAGAGAGTGGTCAGTGGTCAGTAAAATCAAACCTCTAATTCCCCCTTTCTGTAGCCCTCTAGAGATTCAGGGAAATCCCTAGAAACCATGGTAACTGTTCAGATTTTCCCCGTTAGCGTTATAGCAACATCAAGCTTACATGCCTATTCCGGCACCAGAAGAGTGGTTGTAGACAAAATAGGGCCAGCTGTTTAGCAGGCAGCAAAGTAGTCCAAAAACAAGTTAAAAATAGAAAGACCGAAGACTACTAACTTGTTCTGTTGGTGAGGCCAGAAAACACATGGAAGGCAGAACTTAAAAACCACGGTAGGCTAATCCTAAAACCTTGGCCATCTTACACTGTGATGTTCTGGAATGGGGGAAGGGGGTCTGAAGGGGACAAAGTGATTTATGTGACAAACTGTTCACCACACACCCTAAAAGACATAATCTGCACCCCAATACGCACCTACCAGCCCACCTCACCAAGTTCCAGAGTAACACTAGGGTACAAGGCAAAGGCTGAGGCTGTGCCCCACTAACCAGCACCTTATACTGGGAAGGCAGCAGAAATTAGTAGCAAGAGCATAGAAGGCAGTCAGAAGATCTGGATTTTAAATTCAGTTCTGTTAGACACTACTTACCAGCTATGGGACCTTGGCAAATCACATGCTACTGAGCTTCAGTTTCCTCAAATAATAAATAGGGATGAAAACATTGCCTGCTTTTCTATGAGTTGCAAGGATCCAACGAGATCGAGGGCAGGGGCTTTGTCATTATACTCATTCACTTTCTCTAGCACCCAGTACAATTATGCACTATACAAATGATTGATGATCCAAGGAAAGGGTAAATGTGCTTTGTAAACTGAAAAGGACTCTGCAAACCTTTGATGCTATAATTATCATGGGTATTATATAAAGGCTGCAGGAGTTAACTACTGTTCTGGAATATCTGTAATCACACTGTATATTGCTCTCTGACCTTCCATGGAATTCAAGCTTTCCTTGCCATCTGCTCACCAAGGTTATTTCTCTGTCTTGACACCTCTTTGTACTCCGTTCTTAAGCCACACCAGGTGGGGTATCCCATCTTTACCTATGAGCCTGGCAGCAGAAGTGGCACAGATTGGCTTTGCAGGTCTGACACCTCTTCTCCACTTCCCTGTCGCTGCACAGGTCACACACCAGGCCCTGGCCTTCCCCACGCAGACTCTCCAGCATCACATCATTCATGGCCAGGTGGTCTATGGTTAAAGCCTTCACTCCACCCATGGGCAGGTCCACCTGAGCATCACATACCGGACAGAGGATGCCAATTTGCGGCTGCAGAGCGCGTGGCTTGAGTTCCTGGAATACTGACCCCTCAGAGCTTGTGTCAGAGTCTCCCCCTCGGATGTCCACTACTGAGAAGGGTTCCAGCTGCTCCAGACAGGTGGTGCAAACTGTGTGCAAACAAGGCAAGAGCCTGGGGGCTTTGAAAAGCCCCATGCACAAAGGGCAGCGAGTCTTGCCTGAGTTTCCAGGTGTGGTCCCACTGGGGAGTTTGCCCACGAAGCCCAGCAGTGGCTTCCTTTTTTCTGCCATATTCCCTACGTTTGTGCTCAGTATCAGAAAAGGCTCTGGGCAGTTCTATAATGAAGTAGTATGTGATTAGGCCCACCCAAAGTGAAAGTTTCCAAAACTTGAACGGAGGCCACGGGGACTCTCCCTCTGGCAAATCAAAGGGCAGAAAGGAAGAAAAGGATTCCTCAAAGGAACCACCCACAGATCTCAGCAAGGCCCCCTCCTTTGCAAGGCATCCCATACCAGACACGCCCACGCCCTCCTCTGTCTCCCCAAGTCCTCCTCCCCGGAAGCGCTTACAGATTTAGGTCTCCAGCTAGTCCTGCTGTCGAGAACCCCTGCACTTCCATCACCCTCCACTACCAGCCCCTCCCACCGCCCGCCCCACTGGTCCCGCGCCCGACACACGACAAGTGCCACCCCCGCCCCCGCGTGATGAGGTAGGGGCGCCTCCCACTCCTTCCCTCGACTGGGCCCTCCGCGGAAGGCACGCGGCGGACGAGGGACCTACGAGACCCCACCGGCTCCTCGGTTGCCACCGCCTCCCCACCCTTAGGTCCAAGTTGCCCGACGACCCTGGCCCCTCCTCGCACCAATCCCAGCCCGGGGCTACTCAGGCGAGCCCAATCACCGTCCGAGAGGGGCGGCCCTTGCCGCTGCAGGCCCCGCCACCCTCCAGAGTAACACCATCTGCATCCAATAAACTTTGGAAATTGCACATCTTCGCCTGTCCTCTCCGGGGAGGGGCGGGATCAAACTAAGGGCGGGAGGCGGGGCGGCCTGAGGGCTTGGGGCTCGGAGGAGAAAAAGAGTAAAGCTGGGAGTGAGCGGCATAGTATAGCCAGCGTCACCATTTCACGGCGACTGTCTCCCTCTCTACGGCTGTGGCTACCAGAGAGGCTAGAGTACCACTTAAAAAGCCGCGCTGATGTGCCACGGGTACGGCCTCCTTTGCGCCCATGGATTGGTCCCACCAACCCAGCGTGCGCCCTCTCATTGGTGGGTGGCGCTGTCAGGTGGTCCCGAGCTCTGCCCTAGGGCTTGCTGGGAGTTGAAGCAGGAGGCTGGCGTTTTTCCCTCTGCGCGGCCGAGAGCCTGCGAGTTCCCCTCTGGGCCTCCCAGCTTATTTTAGTTAAGGAGTCCTCGAGGCCTAGCGTGCTGGTTACCAGAGCTTCAAGAAGCGGCTTGCCGGCTCCTGGCATTTTCCGGGCCAGACTGGTTCTGAGGACGCGTCAGGGAGACCGTTGGACCCAGGTCTAGCGTTGCCTTCGTTCGGCCAGCGCCCGGGAGCTCAACTCCAGATTCCCTGGGGCTGGAGAAGCCGTTGTTTCGTCCGTCGGAGCCAGAGGTGCAGATGACTAAGGGGTTGTTTTTCGTCCAGAATTCTACAGTTTGTGTAAGAGAAGCAGGGCAAGTTTGTCCGCTGTTTTTATCAATCAGGGGCGGCCCGTGACCGGTCACAGTGGATAGTGGAAGATGTCAAAGAGGGATAAGTCCTTTGTGGGCTCAGAAACTAATGGGAAGATGAACACACCAGGCACTCTTTCCTTCACAGTTTCTTTGTCTTCTTATAGTGTCCTTACGAGGAGTCTCCTGATTTGGCCTTATGGGGGATTTGCTACACCTGGGATCTAGGACCTGTACCTCTAGAATTACAGAAATGGTAACACTCTGGCTCCTTACCCTCCACTTGTTCTCCTTATCTTAAGCCCGTGTAGGATGTCTGATTATCTGTGTCACTGCTTGCTTTGTTAATGACTTTCCCTACTTGATTTGGACCCAATGGGCAACTGTCTCATTGATGTCTTCATTATCCATTTCGTGCTGTAGACACAGAGCCTGCAGCCTAAGCTTTAAGAAATATGGAATCTGAAACAAACGAACAAAAACCTGACTCTGAAATATGAAAAGAAACTGTAATAAAAATTGAAATGTTTGGCCATATCCAAAATATAACATGTCAGTGAGTCAAATGCCACTTTTATATGTAAATTACATGTTCTTTCCCAAAGTACGCATGCCTACAAAGGTCTTAAAATAGTCCTTACCTAAATTTCTTCAGCTTCTTGTCCTTCTCCATACCTACTGGCTCAGAATCTGCTTTCTCCTCTCCAGTATGCTGGGGTGAGTCACAAAAACTGTGCAGACTTGGGTTTGCTATATATTCTTGCTCTGAACTCCATCTCAACCCTCCCTGATGCCTGGTCATGCTTTGCTTCATCTCTTATTTATGCTCTATCATATTTCCCATGGTAGATGTTCCAAGCTTCTCTTGTTTAAGAAGTGCTTTATAATTTACATGTTTATTATCTTACTTAATCTTTTAACAACTCTCTGAGAAAAGTCTCAAGTTTGGTGGCCAGCCCAAGGTAACACATCTGAGACTTGAACTCTGTCTCATGACGCCACGTTTAAGATTCTAGCCCAACCACCTCTCTTACCCTTTCCTTTCCCAGCTTCTTAAGCGTTGAATCCTTTATATACTCAGCAGGTAACTGCCTTTAATTGAGTAAGAAAAGCAACTCCCCCACTTTTTTTTTTTTTAACATCTTTATTGGGGTATAATTGCTTTACAGTGGTGTGTTAGTTTCTGCTTTATAACAAAGTGAATCAGTTGTATATATACATATGTTCCCATATCTCTTCCCTCTTGCGTCTCCCTCCCTCCCACCCTCCCTATCCCACCCCTCCAGGCGGTCACAAAGCACCTAGCTGATCTCCCTGTGCTGTGCGGCTGCTTCCCACTAGCTATCTACCTTACATTTGGTAGTGTATATATGTCCATGCCACTCTCTCGCTTTGTCACAGCTTACCCTTCCCCCTCCCCATATCCTCAAGTCCGTTCTCTAGTAGGTCTGTGTCTTTATTCCTGTCTTACTCCTAGGTTCTTCATGACATTTTTTCCCTTAAATTCCACATATATGTGTTAGCATACGGTGTTTGTCTTTCTCTTTCTGACTTCACTCTGTATGACAGACTCTAGGTCTATCCACCTCATTACAAATAGCTCAATTTCGTTTCTTTTTATGGCTGAGTAATATTCCATTTCCCTCACTTTTTACTAAAAAAATCTATGATTCATCACACCTCCTTTCAGACCTCTCCTGACTGCTTTTCTTCTCTTCCAAGTTTAACCCCACAGGACTTTTGCTCTTGATTCCAACCTTTCCTGCCTTCTCAAAACCTTGCTATTCCTACATTTTCAGTCAGTCCTTTACTAGCGTGTTCTTCTACCAAATCCTCCCTTGACTAGGCTGCCTGTCAACTTACTGACCTTTGTGACTCTCACCACTACATTTCAGAAGAGTAATCTCACTTTCTGCTTTCATCATGGTCTTCTCATTATCACCATCGCCACCCATTTTTTTCCTCCCCCAAATAAACTAACTGCTCTTTCCTGTTGAGACTTCTCTTGTGGATCACAAGTGACCATGTCACTGGCCTTTTCTCACTACAGTCTCTTTAGTATTCACCATTGTTATGTACTTCTTCATCCTTAAAACTTGCTTTCCCCCTTGCCTTCTGAAATACTCTCCTGGCCTTCTTGTCTCCTGGACTGCTTCTCACGTTCTTCCTCACTAGTTCCCCTTCCTCCACTTTACCTTTTCTTCTTATACAGATGATCCTCAGATTCACACTTTTCAGTACTGACCTCTCTCCTGAGCTTTGGTCACAGCCATCTGTTATAAACCTGTGCTCAAATGTGGCCCCATCACCTTAAGCCCTGCATATCTTAAACTTCATTGAGCTTCTTTATTCACCAAACTGTGCTTTTTGAATTTTCCTATTTTATTCTCTCAAGGATATCATCCTTCTCCCTTCCCTCCAGCTTGAAACCTTATAGTGCTCTTGGCCTCCTTTCTCTTTTTCCATATCCAGGCAGATACCTTTTCCATCCCCACTGCCAATACCTTACTGTGTAGAATTTTCTGATGATAAGGACATTATCACCCTTACTTCAAGTATTAGACTAGTCTCTGAATTATTCCTGCCCTCCATTTTTACTCAGTTGAATTTATACAGTTTTTCCAAATTAATTGTAAAAATATTATACAAATCAGTCTTCATTCTAAAAGCTTCAGTAGCTCCCAATCCCCATAGGATAAAATCTGGATTCCTTAACAGATCCATAAAACTTGCCTTTTAGTTTACCTAAACATTGCCAAGAACACTTCTTGGCCTTATCCAATTTTGTCTTCAGAATTCTTCCACCTTTATTATTTAAACACACCTTCTCTTTTTCTTTTTTTTTAAATTAATTTTTATTGGAGTATAGTTGCTTTACAGTGTTGTGTTAGTTTCTACTGTACAGCAAAGTGAATCAGCTATACTTATACGTATATCCCCTCTTTTTCGGCTTTCCCGTTTAGGTCACCACAGAGCATCGAGTAGAGTTCCGTGTGCTATACAGTAGGTTCTCATTAGTTATCTATTTTATACATAGTATCATTAGTGTATATATGTCGATCCCCATCTCCCAATTCCTCCCACTTCTTTTTTTTAATTGACTTTTTCTTTTTTTTTTTAATTGAAGTATAGTTGTTTTACAACGTTGTGTTAACTTCTGCTGTAGAGCAAAGTGATTCAGTTATACATGTATATACATTCTTTTCCATTATGGTTTATCACAGGATATTGAATATAGTTCCCTGTGTTATACAGTAGGACCTTGTTGTTTATCCATTCTATATATAATAGCTTACATCTGCTAACCTCAGCCTCCCACTCCATCCCTCCCCATCCCTCCCCAACCTATCCTCCCCCTTGACAACCACAAGTCTGTTCTTTATGTCTGTGAGTCTGTTTGTGTTTCGTAGACAGGTTTCATTTGTGTCATATTTTAGATTACACATATAAGTGATATCATATGGTATTTGTCTTTCTCTCTCTGACTTCACTTAGTATGATAATCTCTAGTTCCATCCATGTTGCTGCAGATGGCATTATTTCATTCTTTTTTATGGCTGAGTAGTAGTCCATTGTATTATATATATGTACTGCATCTTCTTTATCCATTCATCTGTCAGTGGACATTTAGGTTGTTTCCATGCTTGGTTATTGTGAATAGTGCTGCTGTGAACATAGGGGTGCATGTATCTTTTTGCATTATAGTTTTGTCTGGATATGTGCCCAGGAGTAGGATTACTGGATCATATGGTAATCCTATTTTTAGTTTTTTGAGGAACCTCCATTCTGTTTTTCTATAATGGCTGCACCAACTTACATTTCCACCAACAGTGTAAGAGCGTTCTCTTTTCTCCACACCCTCTTCAACATTTGTTATTTGTAGACTTTTTAACAATGGCCATTCTGACCAGTGTGAGGTGGTACCTCATTGTAGTTTTGATTTGCATTTCTCTAATAATTAGCAGTGTTGAATATCTTTTCATGTGCCTATTGGCCATTTGTATTTCTTCTTTGGAGAAATATTTATTTAGGTCTTCTGCCCATCTTTTGTTTGGTTTTTTTTGTTGTTGAGTTGTATGAGCTGTTTGTATACTTTGGAAATTACAGAGATTTGGAAATCTCTTGTCTGTTGCATCGTTTGCAAATATTTTCTCCCATTCCGTAGGTTGTCTTTTCATTTTGTTGATGGTTCCTTTGCTGTGCAAAAGCTTATAAGTTTGACTACGTCTCATTTGTTTATTTTTGTTTCTATTTCTATTGCCTTGGGAGACTGACCTAAGAAAACGTTGGTATGATTTTTGTCGGAGAATATTTTGCCTATGATCTCTTCTAGGAGTTTTAAAGTTTCATATCTTATTTTTAAGTCTTTAAGCCATTTTGAGTTTATTTTTGTATATGGTGTGAGTATGTTCTAACTTCATTATTTTCATGCGGCTGTCCAACTTTCCCAACACCACTTGCTGAAGAGACTTTTTTCCATTGTGTATTCTTGCCTCCTTTGTTGAAGATTAATTGACTGTAGTTGTGTGGGTTTATTTCTGAGCTCTCTATTCTGTTCCATTGATCCATATGTCTGTTTTTGTGCCAGTACCATGCTGTTTTGATTATTGTAGCTTTGTAGTATGGTCTGAAGTCTGGGAGGGTTATGCCTCCAGCTTTGTTCTTTTTCCTTAGGATTGCTTTGGCAATTCTGGGTCTTTTATGGTTCCACATAAATTTTAGGATTATTTGTTCTAGTTCTGTGAAAAATGTCATGGGTAATTTGATAGGGATTGCATTAAATCTGTAGACTGCTTTGGCTAGTATGGCCATTTTAACAATATTAATTCTTCCCATCCAAGAGCATGGGATATCTTTCCATTTCTTTGAATCATCTTTCAGTTTCCTGTATTAGTATTTTATGGTTCTCAGCATATAAGTCTTTCACTTCCTTGGTCAGGTTTATTCCTAAGTATTTAAAAATTTTTTTTGGTGCCATTTTAAAAGGTATTGTTTTTTTACATTCCCTTTCTGATATTTCATTGTTAGTGTAAAGAAATGCAACCAATTTCTGAAACATACCCTTCCTTCTATGTTATGCTGCTTCACACTACTTCCGTGAAACTTTCCCTGTTATTTCAGAGCTCCAGATTTGACTCCAGTAGCTCTTCTGCCTATACTTTTCACTGCTACATTCTGGTATTAAACGTTTTTATTTATTATGCATGTATTGATATATGTATATATGTATAATATATATACACATACACACATACATTCTTTGTCTATTAAGATGAAAAACCCTTGGCAACCAAACCTTTGCCTACACAGTAGACATCTGATAGACTTATTAGTGATGAGGCAAATAAATGATCTCAAAGTAGAACAGGGCTTCCCTGGTGGTGCAGTGGTTGAGAATCTGCCTGCCAATGCAGGGGACACGGGTTCGAGCCCTGGTCTGGGAAGATCCCACATGCCGCGGAGCAGCTGGGCCCGTGAGCCGCAATTACTGAGCCTGCACGTCTGGAGCCTGTGCTCCACAGAGAACAAGAGAGGCAGCGATAGTGAGAGGCCTGTGCACAGCGATGAAGAATGGCCCCCACTTGCCACAACTAGAGAAAGCCCTTGCACAGAAACGAAGACCCAACACAGCCATAAATAAATTAATTAAAAAAAAAAAAAGTAGAACAAATGGGATGACCTGCAACCAAGAGTTCTGTGGATAATGCAGACCATAAGTGATATGGGGTGAGATTAAGGGAGAGGATTATTTAAGGATTCTACTTTCCCAGCATTAGTTAGTGTTTTGTTCCATGCTCACATACTGCTTCATCTTTCTGGGGACCTCAGGCAGAAAATAGTTACAGGGAAGTGCAGAGTCATGGGATCAGAGGAACAGGGCTGATGTAAGTGACCAGGTCCATCAAGGTGTCTAAGGAGTTTCAGCCCACTCCTGTAGCCCAAGAAAGACAAGAAGACTAGGAAGGGAAGATGACCCATCAGGAAACCAGGCAGGTCTGCCTGATCATCACCACCAGCCATGGAGTGAATGTATAGAAAGTGAACCAGAGAGCCATGTCAGACTTATCTTTCAACATTATAGCTGTTTCTGTCAACTCACCATCCTTCCTTCTTCCTTATTTCAGAGCAAGGACAGTCATTTCTCCTAAGATCTGTGTTCTGAAGCCCAGTCTCATCTGCCGCCTCCTTCTCCTCTCTCTTCATACTTTCTTTTTTTAATTAAATTTAATTTTCTAGCTTCATTGAGGTATATTTGACATATAATATTGTATAAGTTTGTATCAAACTTATTCATTCAAACTTATCAAATCAAACTTGTTGATTTGATACATTTATGTATTACAAAATGATTACCAACATAGCCAACACCTGCATCATACCACATAATTACCATTTCCTTTTTGTGGTGAGAACATTTGAGATCCACTCTCTTAGCAACTTTCAAGTATACAACACACTATTGTTAACTGTAATCACCATGCTGTACATTAGATCCCCAGAACTTATTCCTCTTATAACTGGAAGCTTGTACATTTGATCACCATCTCCTATTTTCCCCTGCCACCTACCCCTAGTAACTACCATTCTAGTCTGTTTCTATGGGTTTGGCTTTTTCAGATTCCACATGTAATTGATATCATACTTTCTGGTGGATTTTCTCTCAGCTCATACCCATGCTTCACTCTCTTCTTCTACCCTACAACCTGTCTTGAGCTCCTGATTTTGCTCTGCCTCTTAAAAAGAATAGTCTACACTTGTTTCTCTAATTCTTCTCCTCACATTTTACTCCTAAACAGAGTACAGTCTGGCTTTTCCTCTCACCATTGCCTGAAATTGCTGTTGCCAAAGTCTCTGATAACTTCCCACTTGCTGTATCCAGTGGATACTTTTCAGTTATTATCTATAGAATTTGCTATAGCTTTTGACATTGACAATTTCTTCTTGAAACTTTCCCCTGTTTGGTTGCTATAACACTCTTCTTGATCTTCTCTCCTCTTCCTGCCCCTCTAATCACTCCTTTTCTTTCTCCCTGCGGTGTACTTCTTCCTCAATGTGGCTTTTAAACGTTGTTATTTCCCAGGGCGCTTTAGCTCCCCTCCACCCTTTAAAAAACAAAAAAAAGTTTCATCCTCCCTTGGTTGTTGTGGGATTGGAGGTGAAAGCACCAGCCCACAGCAGGGAGCAGCTCCCTCCCTGCTCTTCCTGCTTTACTTCAAATTCTTATCATACTTTGTTTGGATTACGAATTAGTGTCCCTATTTCCAATCGATTCGCTATAATCCTGTTAGAGATCTTTCTGAAACTACATTTTGATCATGATCTTCAGTGGCTATTCAGTACCTTCATTTGTTCATCAAATATCATTTAAGCACCTGGAATATGTTTTCCCCAAATGCCTTCGTGGCTTGCTCTCCACTAGAATAATCAATTCTGTGAAGGGAGGGACTTTGGACTCTGTGCCAGGATTTATCATTGTGTAGAACAAGCAAAAATCCCTGCTGTCATGCAGATTATCTTCTAGTAGGGGCTTGACTCTACCTCTGCCAGCCCAGCCAAGGTCATTTCTTGCACTGCCCCGCCCTGACCTCAGCATGCACCCTGAGCTTCTGCCTCTTTTATGATTGTACAAGCTACTTGCTCTGCTTAGGACACCCTGCTCATTCTCCTTGCCTAGTTAATTCCTACCCATCAGTCAAAGCTCAGTTTTCAGACGTCAGCTTCTCTAGGAATCCTTCATTGATCAAGTCTTTATTACGTGCTGCTCTATGTGCTACCCTTGGTACTCTGTGATGACCTCTAGTAAGTCTTTAACATTCTGCATTTAAATTTTATACTTGCTTGTCTGTTTCTGCCCTCACTACACCCCACCCCTCCCACACTAAGAACAAGGAACAGTGTTTTATTTCTGCATTCCCAACATTGGGCACATGTCTCAGACATAGTATGGTTTAATAAATGTTCCATACGTGAATGAATGGCCTAGATTCATGTTTAATTTCTAAGAAACTGATCATAATGATAGGATAGATGACTGGAGAAATTTATTGTTTATTTCAGTAGGTCATTTTTGCTTTCTGATTTTTTTTTTTCCAAGAGCCTGAGTCTTTAGTGCCATCTAGTGGAAGTAGCTGCAATAAAAAGCTATGCTACTGGTAAAGCTTGGACAATGCACGCTGTTCTATCTTGTTTATTTTGAACAGAGCCATAGAAGGTAGAACCTGGTCTCATTGCATTATTGGCACTTTGATTTACATCTAGAAATTCACTGTACCCTGAGGTGATTCTAATTGTGAGATCTAGCAAGTATAAATCCTCCCTTATAATGGATATTTTCTGATAAATGGGCAACTCCTCAACTTTGAGGCATACGACGCAATGGCTAGAACGGTCTGAGCTTTGAGGCTCTCCTCGTGTAACTGCTTTTAGGTCAGACTGGAAGTAAACAAGAACTAAGTTCCATTATTACTTAACTACCTACCTTTTCAGAAAAAAAATGTTTCGCTGTCTTATCCAAGACCTTCTGGCTCTTCTCGCTTGACTGCTAATCATCTGACCACATTCTCTGCCCTGAGCCCAGACACTCTATAGTTGTCGCAGTCAGGAAGCTGCACCCGATCTTCATTGGTTTGGCATAAATACTAACTATTCTTAGACTATTTATACATTATTGCACACTCTATTCATATCTTTGTGTAAATTCCTTCGCTATATCTATTATGTACTAAAACTCACTAACCCTTTAAAACGCATCTGATACATTATATTAAATTAATGTGGATAAATACTTTGTGATCATATCTCATATAAATTTATCTTCTATATAAAATATACATGATTAAATTAAATCAGTAATAATATAAAGACAATGGCATATTTGGAGGTTGGTGATGATTCTCGTGATTCAAATTAGAGCAGCAGTTGTGGAGTGCTCATTCTGTTATATTAGAGAATGGATCATAAAAGTCATGCTTTGCACTCTTTATAATGTTGCATTGTAATTTAACATATGCTATTTTTTTTCCTTTTAGGATTCTTTTGTGTTTTATATTTAATGAACGTGTCAACTTCCAAGATTAATCATGAAAATTTTGATTTGGAAGAGACCCTTTGTTTGGAATATGTTTGCCCTAGATATCTTCATGGCTTATTCTCTACCAAAATGGTAAGTCTTTGAGGGCAAGGACTATTGTCTATTAAATTCCATGTCTATCCACAGTATCTAGATGCATGCCTGTCCCATAGTTGGAGCCCAATAATTATTTATTGAATGGATGTATGAGAAAATTGAGGCGTGGCTAGGTAAAGACATTGGCTTAAGGTCACACAAGACGTTAGTGGTAGAACTGGGCAAGAATCCATGTTTTCTGACTCCGATTCTGTTGAGTGATTCAGTACAACACCTCGTCTCTAATCGGTGCTGCTTTTCAACCAGGCCCCTGGGTCCCCTGCCCTGGGTCCTTTGCTTTGAAAGGACCCACTGTGGCCCTTCTCCAGTTACATCCCTTCCCAGGGGCCAAGATATTCTAAGAGTACGTCTCCCCACTACTCTCCACTCCGCCCCACCGCCCATTGACACACACACATTCCAGAAGATACTCTAGCTACCAGGGATTCTTGAAATTCCCTGACAGATAGCTGGAAGCCCACTTCCAGGGCCTGTGCTGGCTCTTATTCGGTTATAGACAGGATAAGTGTGCCCACACCTAGGCCTCAGGAGTGGTAAAGGCCAGCTGTTGTGGGTGGTGGAGCTTGATCAAGTTTGTTGGGATAGCCACACAAATGTGTGTGAGGCCCCTCTGTTGGGTGGAAGGAGAAGAACAGATCATGGGCTGTTTGCGTCTGTTTCTCCTCTTGCTCATGGCCCCTCAGATGTTAGGGGCAGGCCTACCTCCATAATAAATCTGGTTCTCCCCACATATTAAATGTCATTTAAACCAGCACTAAGTGAATACCTGTATTGTGCCAGACGCTGCACTAGGCATTTTCAAATGTATTTTCTCATTTATGTGTTACCCTTAGGAAGACTCAGAAGTGACTTGCCTAAGGACCCACCGCTGACTAGGTGCAGAGCTAAATGCATAGCAGTATCTTCAGGAAGAGTTAAATGCTCTATACTTAACAAGACACACACACGCATGTTTATATAATGTAATTATATATATAATTATATATTTTACATATATATTATATAAAAATGTATATGTATCATATATATGCACGTGTATGTACTTGTCTGGGGGTGTATGTGTGTTACATACATACATATATGCATTGTATGTATATAGCCTTTTTTTCATTGATAAAATAATGTTTGATAAAAACAGGTGAACAATTAAGAAAGCGTAAGTAAATAGTAAATCTCCCATGCCATGCCTTGAGTCAGAGACGACCAATTAACTTTTCTGTTGTTGCTGTTGTTAAAGATACTCATATATTTTAAAACTTACCAGCAACAAGTTTTGAACTTTTTTTATCTGGGCAACTTTAGATATAAGCTGTGTACAAGTGGAGAGAAAAGTATAACACAGCCCCAAGTAACCATCATTCAGCTTCATCAGTTAATGGCATTCTGTCATTCTTACATATTTCTCCAACTTTTATTATCATTTTTCTTTGTTGGAGTATTTTAAATCAAATCCCAGGTAATCATGTCATTTTATTAAATTAAGATACTTATTTGAAAAGATTTAGATATAAAGAAGCTGCAGTTGCAGAGCAAAACACTTTTTCCTTATATATGTTTCCAGTGTGGCTTGGTGCTGCCACTGCTTTAGACTTAACGCTATCCAGTATGGGAGCCACTCACTATAAGTGGCTTTTGAGCACTTGAAATGTTGTTAATATGAATTAGAAACGGTGTATGTGTAAAATACGTGCTGGTTTTCAAAGATTTATTATGAAAAAAAAGTAAAATATCTCATTTAATAATATTTTATCTTGATAGCACATTAAAATGTTATATAATATATATTTTAAATATAGACTTTTTAGAGTAGTTTTAGATTCACAGAAAAATTGAGCAAAAAATGTGGAGAGTTCTATATGTCCCCCCCACCGCCAGCCTCCCTCACCATCAACACCCTGCACTAGGGAGTTACACTTGTTATAACTGATTAGTTATAATCGATACAAATTATCACCCAAAGTCCATATTTACATTAGGGTTTACTCTTGGTGTTGTACATTCTATAGGTTTTGACAAATGTATAATGACATGTATCCACTATTATAGTATCGTACAGAATAGTTTCACTGTGCTTCACTTGTTTAGCTCTTCTCCCCAAACCGCTAACAGCTTTTGTCTATAGTCTTGCCCTTTCCAGAAAGTCATACAGGGAGTAGCCTTTTCAGATTGGCTTCTTTCACTTAATAATATTCATTTAAGATTCTTCCATGTCTTCATGGCTTGATAGCTCGTTTCTTTTTAGCACCAAATAACATTCCAGTGTATGAAATGTACTATAGTTCATTTATCTAAAAGTGATAATATTTTAATTAAAATCCATTAAATAAAATCTATTATTAAATTTATTTTCACTTGTTTCTTTTTCACTTTTTAAATCTGCCTTCTAAAATAAAATTACATAGACTGCTCACATTAAATTTCTACTGGACAGCACTGCTCTAGACTGTGGTAAAACAGTGTTACTGGTAGAGTTTTTCTTCAATACAACATTCTCATTCAAACACCTAAGTTTCTCTGCCTCCTACGAAGAGCATTCTCCTTCTCCAGCACTTGCCTTGATTAGGTCCTTCTGTTGCCCCCAAACTACTTGGGATTGCAATGCTCCTCCCCTAACCCCTCCCAACAGGGACTTATGTTATTTAATTCATTTTGTCAGGACCAGATGATAATTGACTTATTAGGTCTTTTACCACCATACTAGGTTCTCTGGAGCATATAAATACGGGGTCTATGGCCAAGTGGCTTACAATAAAAAAACATTTCCTTAGAAGAACTGAAATAAAACATTAGGAGTTAACAACTTTTTTGTTAGAAATCTTAGAGTTTATCTTACTTTAATTTATATAAGTGATTCATATAATAATATTGTTTCTAAAAACTAATTGAAATGGAGTTTATAATCTGATTTATTCCTCTTTTGTGTTCTCAGTGGTAGTGACATTGCCTGTAAGTGGGCAGTTTTTTCATTCTTGGGGTATAAAAAAATCTTACTCTTTAATGTACAAAGAGAGAGAGAGAAAGAGGGACCAGATATATAGTATATCTGTATATTAAAATTTCCTGAGGGAGGCAATTAGAAAATAAATGTCTGAAAATGTTCCTTAGGGTGTTGGTCACAAAAAACAGTTTGAGACACACTGGTTTACTGGACTAGGTATTCCTAGAGTATGCATAACAGAATGTTTTTATAACCAATTAATCTCCAAAGTTTCCAAAGAGTGGAGAGGAGGAAAAAATAGAGGAAAGATAATTGAAAGATGTACATTTATAGGTTGGGGGAAAAGGAGCATCTCAAGAATGTTAGAATTCTCTACCACTAATTGATTATTAACATTTTGCCAAATTAATTAGTTCATTCATTCATTCTCTCTTCCCCCACCCCAACCCATATTATCTAGGTGAACAGAATATAGACACTCATTGCACTACATTGCACTATTTTCTCAAGTGTTTTCTAGGTGTGAACATTTTTGAAATAAAAGTTGGGGTTAAATGCTATCATCTCCACATCCTATCTCTGTCACTCCTGTACCCTAATTCTACATTGGGACCCTATTGAACCACAGTTTCTTGGTAACATGTTTTCTCTCACCTTTGGTCTTTTGCATGCATTGCTCCCTCTGCTTGGAGATATCATCTGGCCTCCCCATCTTCCTTCACACACAGCCTTTCCCTGGATAACTCCCAGAAGTCTTCTAAGGTTTAACTTCCTCTGGGAAGCCCTCCCTGACTACTCAGCACCACTCAAGCCTAGGTTAAGAGTCCTGCATTTATTCCCTTTGTTGTGATTGTCCTTATTATTGCCCTTGCCATGTATTATACCTGTGCATTAAACTTAATCTGTCTTCATTGCACTGTGAGTTCCTTAAAGGCAAGTATTATGACTTATTTTATTCATCTTTTTGTCCTCTGTGGTTATTATGGGGCCTCACACAATATTTATTAAATAAAGCAACAGTTAATTTTTCTATGAGATGCATACTTGTTTTATATAATTCCATTTAAAAGGAAAAAAACCAAGAAATAAAATCTTGATGTTTTATTTATCTTGTAAAGCTTTACTGCTGATAACAGTATAATTTCAGGTTAGATTTTTATAAATATTAAATATAGCTCCCAGATTCCCATTATTACCCCTGTAAAACTCTTGGTGAAATGTCCCTGACAATCCCAGGAGAAATTGGTTTGTTATTTCTCTCAGCTTCAACAGAACTGTCTTTCTGCCTCTGTATTATAGCATTCCGGGGGTGGGGTGGGGTGGGGAGATACCAAGATAGGAAGTTTGGAGTTTGGTGAGAGACTTATGAGTGATACTAAGCATTTTTCCTGACATTTGTATCATTTTTTATAGTTTACAGTACACTTACTCCTCACAAAAGCCCTGCGAAGTAGACATTATTAACTCCTTTTTAAGGATGCTGCTAATAAAAGCCAGAATGTGTTATGAAGGTAAGAGAGTCTCTTTTTTTATTTTCTCGACTTTAGGCATTTCCCCCAAATCTGGGGTCCACTAATTTTAGATCTACAGCACCTTACCAAATTCTGCACTTCTCTTTTGTATAATATTGTGTAGGTACAACCCAAGCTACAACTTCACTCTTCAGCAGCGGGAACTGCTCTCTAATGAATGATGTACTCCAGATTGAAAATTCCCCAAGTGAAATGCTTGAGATTAAGTAAGGTCAGTTGTTCTTCTAACTTATCAAATCTTTTGGTATATAATTCTATATATTTACCCAAGATGAAGGCTATGATTGCAGCTGTGTGTGCAGTGGGCAGAGACTGGAAAGGGCATGCACAGACATAGTAATCATTATTAGGGTGGTGGATTTAGGAGTGATTTTTTCTCTATAAGTTAAAAATTGTATATAATTTTTAGAGTAGGTACGTACCCAAGTTATTTTGCACATTAATTAAGGGAAGCTAATAGCCACCCATTTTGAATCTTACTAGATTCTTAGCTAATTTAACTCACTCGTTGAGCAGCCATTTTCCCTCTGTCTTTCTATCTCCCATCAAGAAATCTCCCTCCCTCTCCTCTCAATAACATGCATAGTACTCTGCCAGAATCATTGGATCAAACCACAGCATCATGCCACATTGACCTGGAAAGACTTGTTCCTCTATTTCTTAACTCTGTCGTTCCTCTGTTGCAAATCAGGCCTAATGAATTCTTGCTTTTCTCCTCCTGAAGCAAATTACTTTGTTCAGAAGAAGGCAGTCTTAAATTCTACCATGCCTCAAAGGGGTGGTTCTTGGATCAAAAATGAAAATGAAACTGGAGGCAAGAGGATTAGTTTAGAGGCTGGGCAGTTGTTCACGTAAGAGAAGATGCTGAATTAGGCAGGAACAATAAGCATGAAGAGGAGTAGATGGATTATAGAGGCATTTGGGGAGTGTGATTGACAAGAATTGATGACCAATTAATAAGGATGTGTTAGGGATCAGAGATGACTCTGAGACCTCTAGCTTGGATGACTTAAGTAGATACTGCAACTCACAAAAATGAGTTTGTTTTGGATATGTTTAGAATGAAGTAACTTCAGATGGAGGTACTCAGTCAGTAGTTGGAACATGTCTGTATCAAGAGAAGGTGATGAAAACTGGAGATAAAAATTTGAGAATTATCAGATTTTTTTGGTAACTACCAAAAATGTGTGTGATCTTTCAGTTAAAATGACCCTCTTTCCTTTGGTGTAAATTACATCTGCTCCATAATATATGTTTGAGACATCTTTACTATTTTCATACTGTTAATGGTAGGATTCTGGACCATCATTTGCCCAGAGAGCAATTGAGTATCTGAAGCAAAGAGGAAAGTCAAAGGGAAGGAATTGATCAGTTAGTGAACTCAAAAGCTATCTGTGCTCTGGGAATAAGAGACCGTGGGTGGTCTTCAAATGACAAGAGAACTTAGAGATCCACTTTCATGGCCCTTTCTGGCAGTCTAACTCCAGAGGGGTTTTTTTTGTTTGTTTGTTTGTTTTTGTTTTTGTTTTTAAATCACAGCTTGGGTCCTAATACAAATCTGAGCAGAGAGTCCTGTAGGCCTCTTCTTTCCACCCCTGGCAGGGAGCTGGCTCAGTGTGGCCACACCCGTGTGAAAGCTCTTAAACAAAGTTGGTCAGCCTTTGTGCTGCCATTTCAACTGACCAATAGTCCAATGACATTTATACATACTGAGGATTGCCTGACCCTCCCTACAATGGCTGATAGATAGGTAATGTGATTATTCTTTTTCCTTGACTGAGCAGGCTGTGCCTCTGGAGGGCCCTGGAAGCCCTTGACAGGAGAACGACCTAGTACAAGCTTCTGAGCTTTGGAGGATACCCTTTCTAACAAAGCCATTTCGTCAGGGGTCTTCCACAGCAGCATAGTTGCCTGCTCTTCCTTTTCCTCCAAATACATAGAGCATTCGTGTGCAGCAGTGTCGCTCTGCACTGTAATGGGAGTTGGGTGACTACTGTCTACTTGAATGCTTGGCCCTGATGAGTCCGGTGCAGCTATGCCCAGCCTAAGCGCTCTACTCTAACAACAGCTCAGAGGAGTGCTCTGCTCCTTCAAATCTGCTTGGAAGTTTGTTCCCCAAACAAGCCCTCTTTTTTTCTTAATTCAAAAAATTTAAAAAAAAATTTAGTACAATTTTTAAAAGTTACTTTGCATTTACAGTTATTGCAAAATATTGGCTACATTCCTCATGTACAATACATCCTCGAGCCTATCTTATACCCAGTTGTTTGTACCTCCCACTTCCCCACCCCTATACTGCCCCTCCCCCCTCCCCACTGGTACCCACTAGTTTGTTCTCTATATCTGTAAGTCTGCTGCTTTATTTGATGTATTCCCTAGTTTGTTGTATTTTTTAGATTCCATATATAAGTGATAGTATTTGTCTTTCTCCAACTTATTTCACTTAGCATAATGTCCTCTAAGTCCATCCATGTTGCTGCAAATGGCAAAATTTTATTCTTTTTTATGACTGAGTAGCATTCTATTGTATATATATATACACCACATCTTTATCCAGTCATCCATTGATGGACACTTAGGTTACTTCCATATCTTGGCAATTATAAATAATGCTGCTGTGAACATTGGGGTGCATGTATCTTTTCAAATTAGTGTTTTTGTTTTTTTTGGGTACATACCCAGGAGTGGAATTTCCGGATCATATGGTAGTTGTATTTTTAGTTTTTTTCAGAAACCTCCATACTGTTTTCCACAGTGGCTGCACCAATTTACCTTCCCACCAACAGTGTACACGGGTTGCCTTTTCTCCACATCTTCTCCAACGTTTGTTATTTGTGTTCTTTTTGTTGATAGCCACTCTGACAGGTGTGAGGTGATATCACATTGTGGTTTTGACTTGCATTTCCCTGATGATTAGCGATGTTGAGCATCTTTTCATGTGCTTGTTGGTCATCTGCATTTCCTTTTTGGAAGAATGTCTATTTAGTTCTTCTGACCATTTTTTCAATTGAAATATAGTTGATTTACAATGTTTTGTTAGTTTCTGCTGTACAGAAAAGTGATTCAGTTATACATATATATACATATTCTTTTTCACATTCTTTTCCCTGATGGTTTATTACAGGATATTGAATATAGTACCTTGTGCTATACAGTAAGACCTTGTTGTTTATCTATTTTATATATAGCAGTTCGTATCTGCTAATCCCAAACTCCTAATTTATCCCTCTCCCCCCATCTCCCTTTCCCCTTTGGTAACCATAAGTTTGTTTTCTATGTCTGTGAGTCTGCTATTGTTTCGTAAATAAGTTCATTTGTGTCATGTTTTAGATTCCATGTATGAGTGATATCATATGGTATTTGTCTTTCTCTTTCTGACTTACTTCACTTAGTATGATAATCTCTAGGTCCATCCATGTTGCTGCAAATTCTTCTGCGCATTTTTTAATTGGGTTTGTTTTTTTGATGTTGAGTCGTATGAGCTGTTTATATATGTTTGATATTAATCCCTTATTGGTCATATCATTTGCAAATATTTTCTCCCATTCAGTAGGTTGGCTTCATTTTGTTGATGGTTTCCTTTGATGTGCAAAAAGTTCCCTGGTGGCGCAGTGGTTGAGAGTCCGCCTGCCAATGCAGGGGACACAGGTTCGTGCCCCGGTCTGGGAAGATCCCACATGCCGCGGAGCGGCTGGGCCCGTGGGCCATGGCCGCTGAGCCTGTGCGTCCGGAGCCTGTGCTCTGCAGCGGGAGAGGCCACAACAGTGAGAGGCCCGTGTACCACAAAAAAAGAAAAAAAAGAAAAAAAAAAAACTTTTTAGTTTAATTAGGTTCCATTTGTTTAATTTTGCTTTTGTTTCCTTTACATTAGGAAATGGATCCAAAAAGATATTGCTGTGATTTATGTCAGAGAGTGTTCTGCCTCTGTTTTCCTCTAGGAGCTTTATAATATTTGGTAGTACATTTAGGTCTTTAATCCATTTTGAGTTTATTTTTTGTATGTGGTGTCAAATAAGCCCTCTTATATTTACATTCTGTAGCACTAGAGTTAGTGTCCCTTTTGCATGACTTTGTTTTGTTTGTGTCCCTTTTGCATGACTTTGACCAACACACAGATGTTTCACTCTACAAGGACTGCAAAAAGGATTTTAGCGAGAAGGATAGAAAAAAGAAAAAAGCTGTTTTCTATCCTCAGAGCCCCAGGACAGAAAAGATTGTAGTCTACATCTAGCCCAAAGACAGCCTTAGTTCTCAGCAATTTAGTTTAGTCACATGGAGCCACACTGCCCTGTCACTCAATTCTACTTGTTTGAAGGTTGGACCCACACTGGTTTTATTTTTCATCTTTTCATGCTCTGTGGTCTTTTGTGACATTTAAAATAGTAACCTGTGGTTTGCGGAGGCCATTAGCCAATTCAGTTCCCTTAACAGCATCCACCTGCTGAGCCGTTGTGCTCTAGTCTTCAAGTGTCCTCTGACCTGGTCTGAAGCAGTAGCTCTTTGGACAAGGCTTTCTCTTGTGTCCCAACTGTTCAAATATTAAACATCTATTCTTGGTCAAATAGGGAGAAAAAAGCTAAGTTGGTCACATCTTTCCTATTATGGTTGCCTTGATATTCAGTTGCCCTTCCCAACCCATATTTAATACTTAATAATAGCTAATTTTATTAGTTGCTTCTTCTGTGCCAGTGTTACGGACTGAACTGTGTTCCCCCACATTCATATGTTGAAGTCCTACCCCCCAGTACCTCAGAATGTGACTGTATTTGGAGATAGGGCCTTTAAAGAGGTGATTAAGGTTAAATGGAGTAATATGGGTGGACCTTAATCTGATATTACAGGTGTCCTTATAAGAAGAGGAACAGACGCCAAGGATGCATGTACACAGAGAAGAGACCATGTAAGGACACATTGAAAAGGTGGCCATCTGCAGGCCAAGAAAAGAGGCCTTAGGAGGAACCAAACCTGCTGACACTTTGATCTTGGATTTCTAGCACTTAGAACTATGAGAAAATAAATTTCTGTTGTCTGAGCCACCCACCGCCATCTCCAGGGAATAGCTGGGTGAATATATTTGCAAGTAACTATTCTTTTTCCTTTCCCATATATACTGGTTAAAATTGTAGGTCTCACAGGTTATCAAAAGTTCAGAAACAGATATAAGTATACATATAAGAACATGCAATACAGTAAAATATTTAAAAAGTCAGTAGGGGTAAGGATGAGTTAATTAAGAAATAGTATTGGAGAATCACTTGAAAAAACAACATTTAACTCCCTTACCTCACAGATTATACAAAAATTTAACTTCAGATGGAATAAAGATTTAAATGTTGAAAAAGAAACATGGAAATACTAAAATATAAAGATTAATATTTTAATGTAATCTAGGGTACAGAAGGCATGTTAAACATATGTAAACATAAGTACTAAAAGAAGAAACTTTTAAAAATGGAAAAAATTGATAGATTTGATTGCATAAAAAGTGTGGTTGGTCCTGGCAGAGCGGACAGGACCATTTGTGGTCCAGTGGTCAACATTTGTGAATTCAAGGAAGAACTTATAATAATTAAACATGTTCTTTCCAGGTATATTTGAAGCCAAAGAACATGGAACATATAAACTGGTCTCAAGAGACATTTTGGATCATCTGGTAAAAACAATTATAGCAGATTACAACCATCTTCTGAAGTCTTGGAGACAGTCCCCAAGGAACTTTTGGGAACACATGAAGGTGACGTTAGAGTGAGTTAGGAGGAGGCTTACAATTTCACTGCCAGCCCCTTTGTGAGTTAGGGAAGGGCTTTGGTGGAAATGCCCAAGTGTAATTTAGGAATCATTGCAGTCTCCTCCAGGGAGAAGGGCCGTCTTCCTTACAGATGGCTTCAGATCTTCATGAGCAATGAAGCTGAAAGCTCCCAATGAGTCCTCATAGTTTAATATATATAATAACACAATAGCCAATATTTATATAACGTTACAGATATTTATGGCACTTTTACACATGACCATACTGTTTCAGAAATAGTATGGGTTGTGATGAGAGATTTGAGTTTGAATGCTTTTTCAACCTGTTGGCTTATATGATCTTTGGTGAGTTACTTAACCTCTCAGGACCTGTTTTCCCCTCTGTAAAATGGTGATGGTGATGGTGCTAGGGTCAAGGTGATACCCACCTTATAAGATAAGGACTGAATGAGACAAATACCTAGTATGATGTTTGAGACCTAGGAAGCACTTGATTTCCTTTCTCTAAAGATGGTTATTTGCGTCAGTAGACCTCACATTTCCACAGTAGTTATATGTTTATGAAGGTAACATATTCAAATATGTCTCACAGTGATTCTTAACTCCCGCAATGGGGGTGGAAGTGGTGATGCCTGTATTGTTAAAGAGCACCCCCCGCACCCTCAGTGAGAGTCTTTGGTCTACACTTGACACCCCAAGGATCTCTCTCTAGTTGGATATTTTTACTCCTGCTTTACTTCAGTGAAGTGAGGATTATTTACCTCTGTGGGAAGACAGTACATTAAGCTAATGAAAAAGGTAGTCGAGAAATTACCTTCTCATGTGTGGCTAGATGCCAGGGAGCATTGTTTTCTTGGGGTGAGGGGGTGCCTGTGGGGAAGTTGTGATGGAAAGAATCGTGGAAAGACAGAATACTCAGGGTCTAGAGGACCGTTGATTGGGCTGTATGGGAGAAAATGGATAAAAGGGAAGGTGAGAGGAACTGAAGACAATTGTCATTTTTCTCATAGATCCTCGTTTAGCAGTCTGTGACTTGGCTTCTTCTGGGGTACCTACTGCCTCTAAATAGGAACTGCTGTCTTTATGCTGTAAACTTGTCACATTTCCAGTCTCACCTACCCTAGGTATGAGACCTGGACCTACCTACCACTTGGGTCGTATACGGTTATCTGACTCATCAAAGTCATATTAAGTACCATAAGGTCCTGGAATTTTATCCGTCAAAGCCTAATAGTTCTCCTTATAATGATACATAATGGTTACAAATAAATTTTGGGAACTACATATAAATTTTGGGAACTGCAAATATGGAAGGCAAAGAGAGAAAGGAAATGGTTTCAGTTTGCTATGAACTGCTTACAGGCTAGATTAACTGAGCATCACTTTTGGCTTATTGTAAAGAAGGGATATAGGACTAAGCTATCCATAAAGTTCTTATTCGAAGTATCCTTTAGAGTTTTGGGTAAGGGACCTTATAATTGAAAATGCTAAGGCTACTTCTTAGGCCAGGCAATTAGATTTGAACTGAAGAGATAAGATAATGCTGCAGGTGAAATTATGACTTTGAGAAGAGAGAGGCATATCATTATCTGGGGGAGCCTTGCCGTTCATTAGACACAGAGGCTCCTATAGTGGTAACTACAGACACCCCCCCTTCTAAGTTGTGACTTAACTGCTTTGGCCCAGAAGATGCTATCAGTAAACAAAGCTTCCTGGGAATGTCTGCTTGATCCTCTTAAGAGCAAGTTTCCAAAGACTGCCTAGGCCCCCATCCTTATTTTGTCGTCATCTTCAAACTGTCCAAGTGCTCAGCAATGAGGAGCAATAGACAAAAACAACGTGCGATTTTGTGTTAAATTGCATGTATAGACTAGAGAAGAGTAAAATCATAGTGCACAGGACCACTCAAAGACAGCTTCATGGGAAAGAAGAATTTATGCTCGAGAGAGACAGAACTTAAAGAAAGACAAGAGAGCATCTCTAAGGTTCTGTTTTTGTGACTGTTAATTTTTACTCATGGCTCCCATGCTGAAACTCCTGGAGATGATTGATGTGAAAGAGGAAATAAGACAATGTTAGAAGGAGCAAGGTGCTCAGGCGTATAGTAAGACAGTCTGAATTAGAGCAGCTGGTTGGATGTATGGAGACTTTACCAGCTGGAGGGAGATTAGGAATTACAAATTTCATTAATAGAACCAAAGCACATCACAGATGCCATCAGGCAGAAGCCTTATTATGCAGTAATGACCCCCTGCACGCCCCATCCCCCAATTGACAATGCACAGATTGCGGTCACTGTACACTTCCAACAAATCTGGGTATAGCTTGTAGCCAGTACTGCTCCTTGAAGTTTGACTTGTTCCCTCAAATTGTTAATACTTCTGAAATGTTTTAGCTTTTGGCATCTGGATTTGAGCTTCCCTAGATGTTTGTGGTGTACATCATATTCTCGTCTTTGTACTTCAGTTAATACGGTGCATCTGGTGTCTAATGCCTCTGCAAGTATCACTATGTGGTGATGGACAAGGCCAAAGAATTAACCTGGGTTGGGAGTCGTTATGCTTTCACAGTTTACTTTCTCAGTTTGGTTCAGCATTATTCTCTTCTTGCAAACGGCTGTTTGGGAAGAAGCTGGGAATGCAGCAGAGTTATTTCAGAAGTCCCCTGGGAATTAGCTCTTTAGCAATTAAATTATCTTTAGACTTTATTCCAACTACCAGTGTGATTTTGAGCAAGTTATATAGCCTGAGGATAGCCAGTTACCCACACTTCACCCTGGGCCTCTGAGTCTTCATCTGAAAAGTGAAAGGACTAGGAAAGAGGATTTTGAGGTCCTTCCACCTTTAAGATTTTGAGAATTTGATAATTCCTGACTAGTAAGAATCAGATTGTTTTGATACTAGAGCAATGGGTTTGTCCACCCGTGTGTATTCTCCCACGTTCATCTGCCTCAAGTCTACTGTCACCACTTATTTTCCCAGATGGAGACTTGGCAGGCTGGTAAAGCCTAATGTAGTTTCGTTAAGAAACTAGACCCAGCCACCTTGCCCATACTCACAGGCTCCTGTCATTCCCTCCCATTCATTTATCCATTCATTCATCCGTTCATTCAACAAACATTTATTGAAGGCCCGTTATGTGCTATGTACTAATCTTTAAAACCTGATGTATGGCTTTTTATCCATTTTCCCTTATACTCGCGCTCTTTGACAAACTAGGCAGACAACAGCATAGGAAATGTATATTCAGTCATTCTCTTGAATGGTCAGAACTCTAAAATCAAGTTTTCTATAACAAAATGTAATACAGGCACAGTAGGTCCAAAGTGCCAGGGAGGCAGTGGTCAACATGCAAAAAGTGTGGGAAGGGGCCTGGCAAGAAAACGTTCTTTTCCATCAAAGTTTCATTCCTCAGGGCCTCATTTCAAAGGTTCATTGCCCCTGCTTTCAGAAATCTCTGTTTCAAGGAAGTTACATGTTTTTGCTGCCTTAATTTGAATTTTGACTAGGCAGAGTGCTGAGATCTAAATCCAGACTGAGAGAACTTGTGATGGAACTCAGGCAGCTCTCTCACAGGACTTGATTTGTAGAGTAGAAAGAAAGGAAAGGAACGTAGAAGCTCAACCAGCTGAAGATAATCCATCAGGAATTCCTGGCTGCCTGAAACAGTTCTGGCTCTCTGTGCTGAGGCAGCAGCCAAAGAGAGAGGAACTAACGCCCAATTTTAGGAAGCAAACAGGTTTGTTTGCTCCCCTGTTTTCTAGATCCTTTTCTACTCTACATTAGGGTTTCTTAATCTCAGCACAATTGACATTTTGGGCTGGATAATTCTTTGTTGTGGGTGGCTGGCCTGTATGTTGTTGGATGTTGAGCAGCATCCCTGGGTTCTGTCCACTAGATGCCAGTAGCACCTCCAAGTTGTGACAACAAAATTGTCTCCAGAATTTCCAAGTGTCCCCTGAGGTGGTGCAAAGTCACCTGGTTGTGTCCCACTGCTGTAGATGCTGGTGAAAGCTGAGGTCATCACTGTCCATGCAGGATATGAAGTAGAAGCCTCAAACCCTGTGATGGCAGGATATCACACACAGTCAGGATGAGAGGTCTTCTTTTCCTGGACCATTCAAGGATGAACATCATCTGAGAAGTAAAATAGCATTAGTTTGTTTTAAAAATCAGGTGTTCACATAGTTTAGAAAATCAGTGTTGCCCAACTACATTTTTGATGTTAAAATTATGATGATTTTCCACATATCTTAAGCATGTGTCAGGTGGGAGGAGATGCCAGGGCACTTTCGCATTGTAAATGAAAAGTGAATCATTTGACCCATCACTAAAATACAGCTACCTCTGAATTGTGAAGTGGCAGCTTACTGGCAGCTTCTTACTGAATCCACCAGTTTAATTTGTGGATTATAAAATGTGGATATATTGCAATCAAAACTTTCTAGAAACTTCCTCAGAGCAACATTACAGCAATATAGCTAAAGATTCTGAGACAAATGAGATGCAGTATCCCATTCTCTCACTCCCTGGATGGGGATGGGGAGGTCCCTGAGATATGGGGATATACTTGTCTCTACATTCACTTTACTTCAGAGCCTAATACACTTCTCTAGTTCAGATGAATTGTTTCCCAACTTTTCATATATGTCTTTGAAGATAAATTTATCTTCTTCATATTGAAGTCTTCTGTGGGTTGCTTTTGGCTCCTTCTTCTTGATGTTATTTGTTCACTCCTGAGTTCTAGACATAAATTCATTTCTCCCCAGAACTATAAAACTAGGTCATATCTTGTGGTGAAATAGTTCTGCAGATTCCTGGAATTCTGAAAATAACAGCAATAGGATACCATTACAGCCATTCAACAAACATTTAGCAAGAACTAAAAGTCTCCCTTCCACTTGTTTTTCTGTATTTTGATGATATTCTGTTGAGGCCACATGGTATCATGGGTTGCTAGGGGAAAGGAGATGGCTTGAATCTTCCCTTAAGGAAAGGGATCATCCTCAGAGCAAACAGGAACTGAGAGGAACTATGGGCAGGCTCCTAGATAGAAGTGGAAAGGTGGCTTCTATCTGAGTTCTCAACCAGGCAATGTGTGTGACCTAAAGTGTCATGATCAGTTATAATATGTATCTCAAGTAATGATCTCTTCATTTATTTTTTTAAAATTGATTTAAGGTTATCCCTCTGTAATTCTAGAGAGAAAGAGATGGAGCTGCAGCTAACCAGGTAACAGTATATAACCCTTTGTGTACTGCATGTGAACATGTATGTCTTGGTTTATTTTAAAAAAAAAAGACTGCAAATTTTACTGCTCTAAGGGAATACAAGATAAAGATGAATAAGCTATAATTTATAGGTCAGATTATCTAGTCACAGTATATTAAAAACTCATTTCCTTGTGGGACTCAAGGAAAGAAGAAAGGGCTCCTTCTACTAATGAGATACTCAAAGGATAGTTTCCTTAGGGAAATCTCCCTCCAGTGATAACCATGGAGGTCGGAAATGATGGAAACTGGCAGATTTCCTTACAAAGAATCTGTTTTGTGCACTTCACCATAGTGTTTGGAGAACAGGAGAAAGAATGAAAAGCAGATCAAGAGATCCCCAGCCAAGATGGTGGAGTAGAAATACCCTGAGCTCACCTCCTTTCACAGGCACACCAAAATCACAACCATTTGCAGAAAAACCATCGATGAAAAAGACCGGAGCCTACCAGAAAAGATCTTCTACAACTAAAGACATAAAGAAGGAACTACAATGAGACAGGTAGGAGAGGCAGACTCAACGATATAGTCAAGTCTCATACTCCCAGGTGGGTGACCCACAAACTGGAGGATAATTACATTGCAGAGGTTCTCCCAAAGGAGTGAGAGATCTGAGCCCCACATCAGGCTCCCCAGCCCAGGAGTCCTGCACCAGGAAGACAAGCCCCCAGAACATTTGGCTTTGAAGGCCAGTGGGGCTTACTTTTAGGAGAGCCAAAGGGCGGGAGGAGGAGAGACTTCACTCTTAAAGGGTGCACACGAAATCTCACATGCTTTGGAACCCAGGGCAGAAGCAGTAATCTGATAGGAGCCTGGGTCAGACATACCTGCTGATCCTGGAATGTCTCCCAGAGAGGCAGGAGGCAACTGCATATCACCCTAGGAACACAAGAACTGATGGCAGCCATTTGGGGGAGCTCCCACCATGTAGACACTGGTACTGGCAAATGCCATTGTGAAACTCTCCTTCTAGCTCATCAGCACCAAGACCTGGCCCCACCCAACAGCCTATAGTCACCAGTGCTGGGATGCCTCAGGCCAAGCAGCTAACTGGGCAGGGACACAGCCCCCACCCATCAGCAGACTGGCTGCCTTAAGACCACCTGAGCCCATAGCTGCCTCTGGACATGGCCTTACCCACCAAAGGGCCCAGGACCCAGCTCCACCCACCAGTGGGCAGGTACCAGCCCCAGAATCCCCTGGACCCTGATGCTGCCCTCCAGGAAGCCTATTCTAGCCTCTGGGCCAGCTTCATCCACAAGGGGGCAGACACTAGATGCAAGAAAACCACAATCCCAGAGCCTGAAGACCTAGCCTGCCACCAGCAGGCCAGACCCTGCCTTGGGGAGCAGCTGGGCCCCAGCCCTAACCACTAGCAGGCCAACGCAAACTTTGAGACACCCCAGACCCAACTGTGTCAGGAACTGCGCCCATGCCCCCCCCCCCCCCCAGCAATCCAAGACCAGCCCTGGGACCCCTGGGCCCTGCAGTTGGACTCTAGGACATGGCTTTGCCCACCAGTAGACCGGCACTAACACCCTTGCTTCACCCATCAGTCAGTGGACAATATTACCAGAGTTTTCTGGACCCTGACTCCATCCACTCATGACCCAGCACTATCCCTGGGTCCCTGTGGGGTTCCGCAGTCAGCTGCCTCTGCAGCCAGCAGCCTCCACATGAGACAGGGCCTGGCAACGTTGGACCAAGGGCTAACCAAGCTTACTAGACCTCCCACATAGTCAGCCTGCGACAACAGGAGGACCCATGCAATCCTCATATGAAGAACTCTAGGGCATACAGCTTGAGTGATGAGAGAGGAGTGTGCTGTTGGGACGCATAGGAGGTCTCCCACAAAATATCACTTCTCCAAGGTCGTAAAATGTAACCAACCTACCAGATACATAAAAATACAAACAGCAAGGTAGCAAAATGAGGTGACAGAGGAACGTGTTCCAGATGAAGGAACAAGATAAAACCCCAGAAGAACAACTAAGTGGAGATAGGCAATCTACCTGAGAAGGATTTCAGCGTAGTGATTGTAAACATGATCAAAGAACTAGGGAGAAGGATGGATCCAAAGAGCGAGAAGTTAAAAGTTTTTAACAAAGAGTTAGAAAATATATATTGATAGAACAACCAAACAGAGATGAAGAATACAATAACTGAAATGAAAAATATACTAGAAGGAATCAACAGTAGACTAAATGATGGATCAGTGAACTGGAAGACAGTAGTGGAAATCACTGACGCTGAACAGAAAAAAGAAAAAGGGATGAAAAGAGGACAGAGACCTCTGGGACAACATCAAGTGTACTAATATTCACATTATAGGGGTCCCAGAAGGCAAAGAGAGAGAGAAAGGAACTGAAAACATATCTGAAGACATAATAGCTGAAAACTTCACTACCCTGGGAAAGGAAATAGACATCCAAGTCCAGAAAGTGCAGGGAGTCCCATCCAGGATTAACCCAAAGAGGAATACACCAAGACACATTGTTATTAAAATAGCAAAAACTGAAGATAGAGAATATTAAAGGCAGCAAGGGAAGAGCAACAAATAACGTACAAGGGAACTCCTATAAGGCTATCAGCTGACTTTTCAGCAGACACTCTGCAGTTTGGAAGGGAGTGGCACAATATATTTAAAGTGATGAAAGGGAAAAACATACAACCAAGAATACTCTAGCCAGCAAGACTGTTGTTCAGCTTTGATGGAGAGATCAAAAGCTTTACAGGCAAGCAAAAGTTAAGAGTTCAGCACTACCAAACCAGCTTTTCAAGAAATGTTAAAGGAACTTCTTTAAGTTAAAAAGAAAAGGCCAAAACTGGAAACATGAAAATTATGAAAGGAAAAAGCTCATAGGTAAAGGCAAACATAAATGTAGGAAATCATATCATGCACAAAGCTAGTAAGAAGCTAAAAGACAAAAGTAGTAAAAATCATCTATATCCTCAGTAAGCAGTTAAGGGATACACAAAACAAATAGATGTAAAGTATGATATCAAAACAGTAATCGTGAGGGAAGGAGAGTACAAACGCAGGGTTGTTAAAATGCATTTGAAACTAAGAGATCAGCAACTTAATACAATCATGTATATATGTGTATAGATTGCTATATAAAAACCTCATGGTAACCACAAATCGAAAACCTATGCTAGATACACAAAAAAGTAAAAGGAATCCAAGCATAACACTAAAGATGGTCATCAAATCACAAGAGAAGAGAACAAAAGAAGAAAGGGACAAGAAAGACAGAAACAAACCCCAAACAATTAACAAAGTGGCAACAAGAACACATACATATCAATAATTACTTTAAATTTAAATGGACTAAATGCTCCCGTCAATAGACTTAGAGTGGCTGAATGGGTAAAAGAACAAGACCTGTATACATGCTGCCTACAAGAGACTCACTTCAGATCTAAAGACACACAGACTGAAAGTGAGGGGATGGAAAAAGTTATTCCATGAAAATTGAAATCAAAAGAAAGCTGGGGTGGCAAAACTTATATTAGACAAAATAAGCTTTAAAATAAAGACTGCTGTAAGAGACAAAGAAGGACACTGCATAACGATCGCGGCATCAATCCAAGATGAAGATCTAACAATTGTGAATATATATGCATCCACCATAGGAGCACCTAAATACATAAAGCAAATGTTAATGGACGTAAAGGGAGAAATCAGCAGTAACACAATAATAGTCGGGGACTTTAACACCTCACTTACGTCAATGGACAGATTTTCCAGACAAAAAATCAGTAAGGAAACACGGCCTTGAATGACACATTAGACGAGATGGCCTTAATGTCTATATCTATATCTATCTATCCATATATATATAGATATAGATATCACATTTCATTCAAAAGCAGAATACACATTCTTTCCAAGTGCACATAGAACATTCTCCAGGATAGATCACATGCTAGGCAACAAAACAAGCCTTGGTACTTTTAAAAATTGAAATCATATAAAGCATCTTTTCCAGTCACAGTGCTATGAAACAAAAGAAGTCAACTACAAGAAAAAAAGACTGCAAAAAAAAAAAAAACACACCGAAACGTGGAGGCTAAACAATATGCTACTAAACAACCAATGGGTCAATGAAGAAATCAGAGGAAATAAAAAAGAAATACCTAGAGACAAATGAAAATGAAAACACAATCCCAAAATCTACGGGACACAGCAAAAGCAGTTCTAAGAGGGAAGTTTAGAGCGACACAAGCTTACCTCGGGAAACATCTGACCTGATCCCACAACAGCCCCATAAGAAAGGGTTTCCTCTGATTTCGTTGTTTGCATACCACCTTTGCAATTTTTATAATATCCATGTACTACCTTTTATCTAAGTATACAACTTTATATTTGTATTTCAACCACTTTTTTTAATACATCTTTATTGGAGTATAATTGCTTCACAATACCATGTTAGTTTCTGTTGCACAACGAAATGAATCAGCCACATGCATACACATGTCCCCATATCCCCTCCCTCTTGAGCCTCCCTCCCATCCTCCCTATCCCACCCCTCTAGGTCATCTCAATCACTATTTTTTAAAATAAATGTAAAAATTTTTTTTACCACACTCAAAAAAGCAAAGCAGATCAACAGATTTTTGTCTGCCCTTGAGGACTTAACAATCTAGGCAAGGAATATATGTGCCTTAGAGAGTGTAAGATATTATAAATTATACATGCTCACCAAGGGGATGTGAGATAAAAGGACCAGCAGGAAATGGGTGAAGGAAGTGTGGACCTGAATTAGCATAGAGTAGAGGAGATTTCCAGGAAGGGGCAGAGAGAGAGGGAGCAAGGCTAGAGAGCAGTAGTAGGTAGCTGAGAGAAGGAGGAACCTTAGGGAGAGAAACTTAGAGAGCTGTGACTGCATAGCTGAGGACTTTAACTTTGATATACTAGTGCCCAGAGAGTCACTTTAGGTTGCAGAGTAAAGGACTGCTGTGATGAAAATAGCATTTGAAAAATTTTATTCTGGCACCTTGTTTCCTATCACCTGAAGCAGAGGGAGGAGCAAGTACAAGGTTTTAGAACTAGTCGGGGCATGAGATGATTAGGGTCAATCTGAAAGACAACATGGGCAAATACTGTAGAGCTTGGTAACAAATTGACCTGAAGGACAGAGGGGGACAAAAATAGCTCTAAGGTTGTGAGCCTGGTGCATGGTGGCAGTGCCACTGAGTAATGTGGTAGTGTTGACTGTAACTTCACAAGCTCAGCTGTATACAAATTCCACATGCAGAAGAATCTTCAGAAGGAGATGTCCTACCAGTAATTAGAGCCAAAGGAGTGAAGTGAGAGTGGGAAGTCTTAGCAAGAGGGCTAGTTGGTGAGTGCTTTGTCAAGTCTCCAGTCAACAGGGGCTTTGTTGAGGGGGGCTGGGAGGAGGCCACTTATGCGAGCGATTATGCTCATGTCATGATGTTTCATTGTGAAATCCAGAGTAATGAGTCAGGGCCAAATATCTCTTCCTCTTCAATAAGAGATGTTTGCCTTCAAGGATGACTGAATAAATGAAAAGGTGTTTGAATTTACACAAATATTTGAATTGCATAGAGTTGTTTTTCCTGTACGTCTGTCAGTGGGGTCTCTACTCTTTGTTAACAAATGCTTACCTTTCACAATAGCAGTGGAAATAGTGCCTACTGCCCTGACGTTATTAAATGTTTCTCTCTGGGGCTGGTGCTGGGAGCTGCTTGATTCCTGTTAGGGACACAAACACACATAGTGGCTCCCCGACACCATTCGTGATTCATCTCACCTGTCGTACCAGTGACTCTGCATGTTTCTGTGTAGCCAAGGTGCATTATTTAAGCATCAGGTAAGGGCAGAGAGGCAGGAGTACCCAGGTGATGGCAACAGAAGAGACACACAGGGAAGCCTTTGAGTTCAGCAGCTGGAGGTGACTTTGCCTTTTAATCTCAGAGTCTGTAAAGGGAGAGAAAAAAGTTCAGGGTCATAGAGGAAAAGCTGGATGTCTCCTTCACATGGCTGGTTAGCAAAGAAAAATACCCCCAAAAAACAGAACAAATTGTTCCTAATATAACTTGTGCCCTAATTTGAGGGCAGTTTTGTACCCCATTCTCTGCCTTTCTGTAACTAGCTTAAAAGCAGAGCTTTCCCTTTCTGCAAAGAAGTTCCATTCTCTCGTCCACTCCAGTGAGCACTCAGCCAAATGAAAAACGAATCCAATAAACACATTGCTATTGGTTACCAAATAAAGAATAGGTTAAACCAACAGCCATGGCCAGTCCTTGGTGTCAGACACATTTTTTTCCCTCTAGGCAGTGACCTTTACACGTTCTGTGTCATTTGCTTTCATCACACCACTACAGAGTAATGAGAAAGTATTGTTCTCATTTTGAAGTAGAGAAAGGCAGAAGTGAAGAAATTAAATTACTCTTTACTCTATTTTCTCCCTCGACAGTCCAGTGTCATTTAGCTCATTTCAGCTCTGACACTTACTAGCTGTGTGACTTCAGGCAAGTTTAGGCAAGTTACTCTGTATGTGCTACAGTTTCTTCATCTATAAAATAGGGCCAAAATAATAATAATCAACTTCATAGGATTCTTGTGAGGATTAATGAGTTAATACAAGTAAAGCACTTAGAACCTGGCACCATAGTAAGCATTCAGTAAGTATTAGCTGTCAAGACAATAACAGTAACCCCACTCAAGCCTAATAAACGTTACTTCCATTAAGCTGATCATTTTCCAAATCCACCTCCTTAGCCCGAATTCTGTCCTAAATTCCACATCTGTATTTACAGTTGCTACTATATGTCAGTTAAAAATATAATTATTCAGCAAATATTTTTGAGCACCTGTTTGAGTTCAAAGGAGTCCAATAAACACCGTCTCCCCAGCTGAGTTCTGAACCAATTAAAGAGCAAGACAAAGTGAGGCAACTGGAAGACTAAAATCACCTTTATTCCTGATAAATCTGATAATAAAGGATTAAGCTTTGTCTGCAGGGAAGTGGGCTGCAGCCCAGACTTCCCCAGTGACAGGCAGCACAAGACTGGGGAAGGCTTCCTCCCACAAGGGCAGATTCTACCCCTGAAAACTGTTGGCTTAGAGGAGAAGAGTAGAATGTATACTTCTGGTTAGCTAGAGAGAAAAGGAAAAATGAGGAGCTGAGCTATTTATACCCAGCTTCTCCTAATAAACTCACTAATCGGGAAAGTTAATTTCTCTTCCTTTGGGGAAGAGTGAAAGAGGAGAGAAGAGAGACTAGAAGGGTTACGTTGGTGGGGATCTCTTCCCGTGGAAGGAAACGAGGAGGGATGAAGCAGTCTCCCCCAGACTTGGTGTATGCTGGGTAATGTGCTAAGCACTGGACATCTCTACCTTTGTACATAGTGGGCACTTCCAACTCAACAGCTCTAAAATCTTCATCTTTTTACTAGACATGTTGCTTTTCCTACATTTTCATTTTTGTTGTTGGTAGCATTACTAACCTCCTGAGCAACCTGGATATAGCAATAGCAGACCCCTTTTGACTTGTTCCTTCTCTTGTCCTTCACATTTGTGTCACCAAGGCCTGTAGGTTATTTTCTTCATTAACTTTTGATTCTCCCACCTTTCCTTCCCGTTGTCACTGCCCCAGTTAAGGCCCTCGTAATTTCTCCCCTGGACATTGACATAGGCTTCTGACTTCATGCCTTCCTAGTCTATCAAAACCATTCTTTTTCTTCAAAGCCCAGCTTGAACTCTTCCTCATCTATTGAGCCACTACAGTCATAATTAACTGCTCTTTCCTGTGGGTACCGTATCCACACTGATTAACTTCTCTTATGACAACTGTGCTATTCATCTCAGTGTTTCATGGGACTTACAAATTACTTTGTATATATTTGGCACTAAATAGATACTTGTTGAATGAATGACCCAGATGAGCAGTATAGTTAGAGAACACAGGATATAAACCTCATGGCCTCATTCAGTTGTTTAAAAACTTACTTTGTGCATGGTAAGAAGGAATTATGTTATTTTATCTTAATTTTGAGCTATGTCATGCTTCTAAAAGTTGGATATAGTCCTAGTAATGGTACATGGAACACTTGTTCTGATGTATCCTATAAGCACGTATGGAAAAAGAACCTGCTCACTGAATAAAAGCTGTGCCCAATTTCTGTGGTTTGTTTGGTTATTGCCATTTCTATTAGAAGACATTAGTTATATAGTCTGGAGCTTTTAATTGAGATCTAAACTCAAATACTGTTGTTAACACTCATTGTTTTAAATGCCTAATGCTTATTTCCCCCTTCTCTTCTGGGAAGTACCCCCTTCCATCCAGGTACTGCCTCATTGGTCTAAGTATGGGCAGCTGACCCAAGTCGAGCTGTTCTGGGAGTATATTCAATAGAATCAGACTGAGGGATTGAGCTTCCGTCTAGTTACTCTCTTGAGTGAAAGAGACTTTTAAAGGTAGGAGCTCTTGGCAACCATATTCTGCCCTATAGACTAAAACAAGAGAGAGTAAATTAGAGAGCAAAGAGAATAAAGTAGAAATGAGAGACAAAGAATGGAATTTAAGTTCTTGGATCCAGCTGTTATTGAAGCCACACTGCACTTTCTGTCCTTGGTTTCATGAGACATCCTAATACCCTTCTAATAACTTCCTTCTTTTAGCTTAGGCTTCAGTTGGTTTTGTTTTCTGTTATAGGCAACTAAAAGTGTTCTAACTGGTACAGTCACCAGTTTGTTTCACAGGATAGTGGAAGAGCTCTCTCTTTCTCATATATATGATTTTTTATTAGATACTTTTTTTTATTGTGGTAAAAAATGTAATATAAAACTTACTATCTTAACCATTTTAAGTGTACAGTTCAGTAATGTTAAGTATATTCACATTCTTGTGAAAAAAACCTCCAAAACATTTTCATTTTGCAAATCTGAAACTATACCCATTAAACAACAACTCCGTATCCTTTCCCCTTGGCCCCAGCTCCTGGTAACCATCATTGTACTTTCTGTTTCTATGAATTTGATTACTTCAAATACTTTATAAGTGGAATCAAATGGTAGAATCAAATAATATTTATCTTTCTGTGACGGGCTTCACTTACAGCATAATATCCTGAAAATTCATCCATGTTGTAGCATGCAAAAGGATTTCCTTCCTTTTTAAGGCTGAATAATGTTCCATTGTATGTATACCACATTTTGTTTATCCATTCATCTGCTGGTGGACGTCGGGGCTGCTTCCTCCTCTTGGTTATTGTGAATAATGCTGCTGTAAACATGGGTGTGCAAATATATCTTTGCGACACTGCTTTCAGTTTTTTTGTACATAATACACAGAAATGGGACTGCTAGATCATTTGGAAGTTCTATTTTAAGTTTTTTGAGGACCCTCCCATACTGTTTTCTGTAGTGGTTGCACCATTTTAGTCTCACCATCATACACAAGTATTCCAATTTCTTCTCATCCTCACCAACACTTGTTGTCTTCTGTTGTTGTCGTTGTTAGTAGCCATTCTGATTAGTATGAGGTGATACCGTGGTTTCCGTTTACATTTCTCTGATGATTAGGGATGTTGAACATCTTTTCATATACTTGTTGGCCATTTTGTGTATCTTCTTTGGAGAAATGTCTGTTCGAGTCCTTTGCCCATTTTTTAACCAAGTTATTTGACTTTTTCATTGTTTAATTATAGAAGTTCTTTACGTATTCTGAATACTAATCACTTACCAAACATATGATTTAAAAATATTTTCTCCCATTCCATAGGTTGCCTTTTTGTATATATAAATTTTAATTAAAAAATAGCTGATGAGGGACTTCCCTGGTGGCTCAGTGGTTAAGAATCCACCTGCCAGTGCAGGGGACACGGGTTCGATCCCTGGTCCGGGAAGATCCCACATGCTGCAGAGCAACTAAGTCTGTGCGCTACAACTACTGAGCCTGCACTCTAGAGCCTGCGAACCACAAGTACTGAGCCCACGTGCCACAACTACTGAAGCCCGTGTGCCTAGAGCCCATGCTCCGCAACAAGAGAAACCACCACAATGAGAAGCCTGTGCGCCACAACGAAGAGTAGCCCCTGCTCACCACAACTAGAGAGAAAAGCCTGCGCCCAGCAATGAAGACCCAATGTGGCCAAATAAATAAATAAATAAAATTATTTTAAAAATAGCTGATGAAAATATGGTTTATTCAGTTAAATTCAGCAAACATTTAAAGGGCACTTAAAATGAGCAAGGTGTTCTCTTTGGTACTAGGCTTGATATAAGACAGTGGTTCTCCTGATACACTCCTTCCCCTATAGCTTGAATTCAATTTAACCCCAGCAGGGATGGTTTTAAAATTCATAATTCAGTCTATGCATTTCCTTGACACTAGCTCAACCCTAGGTTTTGTAATATACTAAAGCACTGCAGGGAGACTAGGGTGTTGCGCCTCCCTGGCTCCGGGTCTTCTCAGCCTGGGAGGCCAGCGTAACCTGGAGCTTTCAGAGTAATCTTGTGCCAATATTAGTGGAATCTTGAGCAAGTCCTGGAAGGACTGAATAAGAAAGACTAAGGCAGACTCTGAGACCTTTAGTCTTCAAATCAGAAGTCTTCTCAAAGGCAGGATAGACCCAAACCAATTTTGGGGGACTCGGGATGTAGATCACCAGCTGAATATATCAAAGATTTCAAATCATTATTACTTCTTCTCCACTGCTTTACCAAACCAATCCTTCTGAGTTAGGGCCTCAGAATCCTAAACACTGCCCTCCAGACAGTAAGAAGGTATACAAGATGAAAACTCATTGCCACCTTTGACCTGTATGCCATAAAATATTGTTTTGTATTAGTTTTCTTCTTACATAATGCAATCCCAACTGGAATTGTGATCGAGATCTCTGTGAAACTTTCTATGCCCTGGTACGTAATATATCTGTTAAAGAAATTAGATTTTAGTTTACACTAGATTATAACCCCAATAAACCCATACCAAACGTGTAAAGGAACTCACCTGTCACTTTGATATCCCCTGTGGCTTTGGCAATGTTGTTTTCAATCATAACAGGAGTATGTGTTGTTGATCGTGACACTGTAGAGTACAGATACAACCTTCATGGTCACATTCTTAGAGTTCAGCTCAAAGCTGGTGTCGGAGACTTCTGAGAAGTTGGCTCCCTGGTCAACTTGGAATGCCCAGACCACTGTTGGCTGGGGAAACCATCGGGGAGCCTCACATCGTAAGCTCTCTGAGGTGGCGTTACAGTCCACGTTCACTTCTGGGATGCTGAAGGCTGCAGGGTTGAAGGTCAAAAAGGGGCAGGGGTCAAGGTCAGACGGATAAGACAATATAGCCTTTGAAGTGCTAGGTCTTAAAAACACATTGAAGTGACTCAGTACTTTCCCAGTGGGCTGTCTATGTATGACCCATTGTATTGTAGGTGCAAAAAATGATTTGCTCATAGTATTGCTATACATCACAACACTTTGGACAATATCACAAACTCCAAGGACCTAAGTTCTAGGTATACTTGTTACAACAAATAAATTTCTCCAAGTAAAAGAAGTTCCAGTGATCACACAAAAAAATTATCAATTAGGGAAACTGGGTATTTATTTTCCTAGGCACCTATGAAGCCTCCTGAATTTTATGTAATTTTTCTGCCTGGAGGGTAAAAGCGTGGGGAGGGAGAAGGAAGAAACAAACAGCATTCACCTACCCACAGAAATTCCATACACAGGCCTTGTCATCATGGGGATCTGAAGTTTGCTTGGGTAGAGACTGCCCAGCCCTGGTATCCATGAATAAAGACAGGCATTTGTTTTCTTTTAAGATAATTCTCCTCACTGGAGAGGCAAGTACATTTTGAATTTAAGACTAACTTCCTCCTCTATCTAGGCAGAGAGACACTTACAGAAAATGTTAAGGCCTGGACTTTGGCCTGTAAAATGTTTATTATGCCAAAAGGGCAAGATACAAATCATTAATTTATTTAGCATCTTCCTTTGCCCAGGACTGTGCTAGTGTGGAGTGAGAGGTGGAAGGAAAGCCTTTGCCATGCCCTTCAAGAGCCTGCTGCCTAGCAGGAGAGACGTACTTGGAGCACATACTTGGAACAGGCAGGGCACAAGCTCCTGGGAGATGATGTGGGAACCTGAGTGCACGTGACAATGAACCACCGTGTATTGAGGGTGTGCTCTGTGCTAGGGACCAAATTCCAGACATTTTTTTTTGTTCCTCACAACAGTCCTAGGGATATCTATTATTGTGCCCATTTAACAAAATAAGCTTTTAATTTTAGAATAACTTTAGATTTACAGAAAGGTTGCAAAGATTAGTACAGAGAGTTCTTGTATACTTCTCACCCAGTTTCCCCTAACATTAACATCTTAAATAACCATGATGCATTTGTCAAAACTGAGAAACTATCATTCGTATATTACTGTTAACTAAACCAGCTTTTATTTGGATTTTACCAGTTTTTCCACTAACGTCCATTTTATATCCCAGGATCCCATCCAGAATACCACATTGCACTTATTTGTCATGTCTTTTCAGATCCCTCTGGTCTGTGACAGTTTTTCAATCTTCCCATGTTTTGCATGATCTTGACAGTTTTGAGGAGTACTGGCCAGGTATTTTGTAGAATGCCCCTCTATTGTAATTTGATGTTTTTCTCAAGATTAGACTGAGGTTATGGGTTTTGGAGAGGAAAACTATAGAAGTAAAAGTGCCCTTCTCATCATGTCACATCAGAGAGTGCATGCTATTAACATGATTTATCATGGGGATGTTAACTTTGATCACCTGGCTGAGTCAGTGTTTGCCAGGTTTCTTTGGAAGCTGGACTTCACTAAGTCTAACACACCCTAAGTGCGGTGGTCGGGGAGGGGGAAGTTCTAAGCTCCGCTTCCTGCAGGGGGAGAGATCTAAATACATTATTTGGAGTTCATCTATAAAGAAGATTTGTTTCATCTCCCTCATATAAGTATGGACTCGTGTATTTATTTTATGCTTAGTTATAATTTAATACTATATTGTTTATTTTGTTGCTCAAATGGTTCCAGCTTTGCCATTGGAAGCCCTTTCAGTTGGCCCCAGTGTCCCTTTGACCTGACTTTATTAACCCCTATTTTAAGATAAAGAAGCTGAGGCTCAGTGAGGTTGCCTTGCCCAGGCCACTGTATGTGCCTAGGTCTGACTAGATCTATGCTTCAAACCACTACATACACATATTATGAAAGGTCCAAGAAAGATCTGTGCAGGCTAGCTTAGCCTGGGATGCCTCAGGATACTTTCTGCCTATCCTTCAAGGCTCCTCCCAAATGTCAAATTCTCTCTATGGGGGCCTTCCTGTCCCTTTCCTCCCTATGCATTTGGATATGATCTCTTTCTTCCTCTGAATCCCCAAATCACTCTATTTATATTTTCTCTTAAAGCATTAATACACTTTACTAATTATTGTAGATACGTTTCTTATCTACATGTTTTTCTTATTTACATATGTTTCTCATCTCTGCCCTGACCCTCAACTCTATAAGCTCTACACTCTCAGCTCTACAGAAGGAAGGACAATTATCTTTGTTTTCTTAATCGTCTTTTTACTCCTTCCAATATCTCAGTCCCTTGTACATAAATTCAGAAAATATGTTAAATTTAGTTGGTAAGAAAGCATGGATTTCATTGGAGGAGGATTAGTGAGTTTATAGGCCAATACTGTTTTGGTCAGTTACCTTTGAACTTCTCCTATAATGGGTTCCACTGTCGTGAGTCCCTGGAGATACTGATTTCAGACTTGGGCTAGGGCCTACTTAGCACAGAAAAGCCTCAGACCAGATTATAGTCTTTCTCTCACTAGCAAGACCAAAGGGAAAGAACAGAGAGCTACTGATGGAGAAAACATATTCTGGCAAAATATTTCAGGGAATATATGAGAAAATTCAGAAGGGGCTAGAGTCCTGAGCAAAAGATTTTAAGACCTAATATTATAGTGGGTTACTTCCGGAGCTGGTGTGGGTCTTGGACAGCAAGGATGGCTGCTAGCAGAATTCGGATGGTCTTTGATACTAGTCACTCGTGAGCATAATATGACATTTCATCAGCAATTCACACTCTCTAGTCTCAAATATCTTCTGGCACCTTCTTTCCCTCTCATCAAAAGTAACTTACCTCCAGTTTTATACTCGAGGTTAGCATTCCCCTTGCCTTTAGAAGTGATGATGTAACACTTATAGGTACCAGCATCTGTGAGTTGCACATTTTTCAGCCTCAGAGAGTCATTGCCAACTATTACTTGATCAGCGAACACTGCTGTCCGACCTCTGAACATTTCATGCTGGTCCGACAGGTCATCTTTGCCTTCTTTGAACTCATGGGCCAAGCCCATTACACCTTCCTTCAGCCACTGTATCACGATATCAGAAAGTTTGATGTTGGGTTCAAAAGTGCAGCTCAGGATTCCATCCTCCCCGGTGTTCCCAGCTGAGGTGAGAGTAGTGACTGTGATGGAGTGTCTTCCTACAATTCAGGAAACAAGGGTCAATGCCAAGGGAAGCTTTGGAACATCTACAACCAAATCCTTCATTACTAAAAAGCCAAACAGGGACTTCTGTAATAAATTAGAAATATACAAAACAGGAGAGGCATGAAAAAAGAAGACATAAGAATAGAAAGAGTATTACGACGATAGTTTTGATACCTACAGCAGATCTGCTAACGGCAGATAAAAAAGCTACACTTTTTTTTTTTTTTTTTTTTTTTTTTTGCGGTACGCGGGCCTCTCACTGCTGTGGCCTCTCCCGCTGCGGAGCACAGGCTCCGGACGCGCAGGCTCAGAGGTCATGGCTCACGGGCCCAGCCGCTCCACGGCATGTGGGATCTTCCCGGATTGGGGCACGAACCCATGTCCCCTGCATCGGCAGGCGGACTCTCAACCACTGCGCCACCAGGGAAGCCCCAAAGCTACACTTTTTGAGACCAAGCAACTGAAATCTTGAGACCAAATAAGAGGAGAACGTATTGGACTTGGGTTTTGAAGATGGGAATTCAGATCCTGGTTTTCTCACTTAAGAGCTACGTGACCTTGACTACATCTCTGGATCTCAGAAAAATGGAGGTAATGATATCTGTCTTACCTACCGTAAAGTGCTCTTGTGAGGATCAAATCAAATGGATGTGAACTTGATTTGCAAACTGTAATTACACATATAAGGTATTGTTATTCTCAGTTAACCAGAAGTGGCACAGACGTGAAACCTCACCTTAACTAAATATGGCTAATAATTCTGAAGAATGCTAAATTCTAAGTGTTGTTACTTTTATCTCCACTTGAATGATGAAGAAACGAAGGCATAGAGAATAGAAGTGATTTGGTCAAGGTCAGAGTGCTAGCTATGGCGTAATGAAGAATGATACTTAATTAAATTGATTTTTGGCCTAAGATAGAAGTCACACCCTTCTCTCCAAACATATAACAAGTACAAGTATTAATTATGGTGACAGCCACATCCACTGCCTCTTCCCCACTTGCCCAGCTGACAGCCCACTCTGTAAAGGATTGACCAGCTCTCCTCTCTGTACTGGAGGCTGCTGACTGGGGATGCCTACAGGGGTGCTTTAATTAACTGAATATTCTTGAGAGCCTCCTTCTGTGGCTTGGATGTGAAGGTAAGGAGAGGATGGGTCTTTGAGCCCAAGAAGATAGTGGAACAGACCCAAGGAAGTGTGGGGGAGAGACCATGAGAGGAAAAGGTGAAGAGAGTCCCCCATCACCAGAGCTGCCTTAGATCCTGAGGGTTTTCCGGTCTAGTTCCTGTCCCACTGGGTATCCTTTAAACAAACACCTTATATTTATAATGGTCTGCACAAACCTCTCTTTCTTATAGCCAAGAAAGTCCAACATGATGGATGCTGGGCACTTCTCAACTGGATTTCTCAGCTTCCTTATTGGTGTTCCTGCCTCTCATCTTTGCCTCCATCTACCCCATTTTACATGCATTAATCTTACAGGTAGACCTTAAAGTACAATCTGAACGTGTCAGTTTCCTAATCGCTAATCTTCCATTGCTCCCAAGGGCTGTGGAATAAACTTCAGACTAACAGCATGGCCTTCAAAGTTAAATATTGCATGCCACATAGGAAATGCCCATAGATATTAGCCCTTTCCAGCCAGACTTCCCATTACTACATCCTTTCAAAGTCTATATTGTAGTCTTTGCATATCAAGTGATTTATTTATTTATTTATTTATTTAATTTTTTTTTTTTGCGGTACGCGGGCCTCTCACTGTTGTGGCCTCTCCCGTTGCGGAGCACAGGCTCCGGACGCGCAGGCTCAGCAGCCATGGCTCACGGGCCCAGCCGCTCCGCGGCATGTGGGATCCTCCCAGACCGGGGCATGAACCCGCGTCCCCTGCATCGGCAGGCAGACTCTCAACCACTGCGCCACCAGGGAAGCCCCCGAGTGATTTATTGATTTGCTGCTTTCAATTAAAAAAATTCATAAGCAAAGCACACTTGCTATTTTTCAAATGTAAGAGGTAAACATTATGAACATAGGGGATATCTTTGGCATCTTCTGTCTCCCAGCCCTTAAGGGGTTGGAATTGTCTTATTAGCTCCTATGCTTTTATAAAGTAGATGAAGGTAATGGATTAGGGACAGAACTGGAGAAGCAAGCTAGATGAATTTATATTATAAAGAACAGAGAGTTACTGATGGAAGAAAAAGTACCAGTAAAAACGAGGCAGAGGAAACAAAAACCTGTGCATAGGCTGGGTTGGGAGGATGTTTTGGAGGTTTTAGAGTGTAGGAGAAGAGAGGCTTTGGAGTAGCTGCCATGCATGGTCATTCATGTGGGAGATTTGGGAGAAAAATTATGAAAGAAGGTAGTATGAAGTTTAGCTGTGTAATATGAATGCAACACACCCCATCCCCTGCCTTGGCATTTTTTTGAACACTGCTTTAAAGATTTAATTTGCTTTTTAATTGTTTTTACTTGACAGATTGATATCCAAGCCATTGCAGGCTAGTACTGGTTATAATTATACTATGCACCTTCACACACTGTGCATTGTGCACCTACAATTTATAGTTCCCTCCTCTCCTTTATCACCAGTTATCCAAATTCTACTTATATTCAAGGCTAGTCAGATGGCAGGACTCGCATGAAACCCCCTTTTGATATGCCAAACCAAAATTAAAAGATCGTCTCTCTCCTCTTCCTCAACACGTTTCTTTGCCTTTATGATAGCATCTGTCTCCCTCTACCTTGTCTCTAGTCTGTCTCTGGCACTAATTTGTAAGCTTTTCAAGGGAAAAAAATGTCTTAATCATATTTGTAAGTCCTATAACGCTTTGATGGTTAATTTTATGCGTCAGCTTGACTGGGCCCCAGAGTGCCCAGATATTTGGTCAGATGTTCTGGGTGTGTCTCTGAAGGAGATTAATATTTGAATCAGTAAAGCAGATCACCCTCCTTAATGTGGGTGGGCCTCATCCAATCAATTAAAGACCTAGATAGAACAAAAAGGCTGAGCAAGAGGGAACTGGTGCTGCCTTTGAGCTGGGACACAAGTCTTTCCCTGCCTTCAGACTTGAACTGAAACACTGTCTCTCTTTGGATCTTAAGCCTGCCAGCTTTGGGGCTGGAACTAGCCATTGGCTCTCCTGGTTCTCAAGCCTTTGGACTCAGACTGGAACTAAACTGTCTGGGTCTCCAGCTTGCTGCCTGCAGATCTTAGGACTTCTCAGAGTCCATAATCATGTGAGTCAATTCTTTCTAAATCTCCCCCTCTCTCTGCCTCTCACTCCTTTCTCCCTATACCTCCACCCTATTGGTTCTGTTTCTCTGGAGAACCTGACATATAAATTCTGGTACCAAGAAGTGGGGTACTTCTGTAATAAGTACCTAAGCATGTGGAAGAAGTTTTGGAACTGGGTAATGGGTAGAGGCTGGAAGAGTTTTGAGGTGCGTGCTAGAAATGTGGATGTTAAGGGCGATTCTGGTGAGATCTCAGATGGGAAATAAGGAACATGTTATTGGAAACTGGAAGGAAACAATCCTTGTTAGAAAATGGCATAAGAACTTGGCTGAATTGTGTTCTAGTGTTTTGCGAAAGGTAAAACTTGTGAGTGATAAAATTGGATATTTAGCTGAGGAGATTTCTAAGCAAAGTGTTGAAAGAGAGGCTTGGTTACTCCTGACTGCTTATACTAAAATATGAGAAAGGAGAGAGATGAATTGGAGAAGGAATTGTTAAGCAAAAAGGAACCATAACTTGAAGATTTGGAAAGTTCTCAGCCTATCCATATTGCAAAAAATGAGAAGACTGTTCTGAAGATAGCGCTCAGGGTGTGGGTGAACAACCATTTAATAAGGAGATCATAGGTATGACTCATGAGGATTTTAACAGCCACCTCAACAGAAGCCAGGAATAGAGATAGGATTATATACTGCCAGCTTGGTACAGAAAAACTAAAGGGAATAGAAAAATGAGACAAAATGAAAGAAAGCTATCAGACTTCGTAGATTTAACAGAACCAGACCATGGATCTATTCAGCTCTATGCTTCAGCAGGCCAAGGGCCTCTATTTCAACAGGCTGGAGGGCCGCTAATGGAAGCCTTAGAGATGGGGCCATCTGGAGCCTGGGGTTGGGGGTGGCAGTGGGACTTCTCAACTGCTAGAATTGTGAGAAAATAAATTTCTATTGTTTAAGCTACCCAGTGTATGGTATTTTGTTATGGCAGCCTAAGCAAACTAAGACAAGTGCCTAGTGCTATGTTTCTACAGAGAAAAATAATATTTGTTGAGTGAATGAATGAATGAAAGAATGAAAATCAGTAGAAATCAAAGCACTGTTTGAGATGATTCTATCCAAAATGATTGTAGGAGTAAGGAACATTTGGCTAGATTATCCCATCTAAATTTTGGGGAAATGTGAGTCACTGAAAAAGAAAGCAATGAAAATACACCATGATTCTCAATAAAATCATAGAGCAAGCATAACTATGTTAGAGCAAGGGTAAATTTGATTGTAGTTTATAAAGTTCCATTAAAGTTGAATTGAAAAATTACTTTTTAGAAAAAATACATGATTAGCACAGTTTATGGAGAGAATGAAATGGTAATGACATATCTTAGTTGAGTAATTATGTTACTGAATTAATTTTAATGTGTTGGCCTTGAGCCCACAGGTGGAGAATTTGTTGAACTATCTCTTAGAAAACTTAATGATTAAAAGTAGGCAGCTGTGGAGTGCCCCAGGGACCCACCGCAGGCTCTAGCTCATTTAAGGTTGCATTAAAGATGTGGCAGATGGGATGTGTGTAATGTTGATTAAATCCCCCCTCCTTGTAGCAAATCAGGAGGAGGAATAAAAGCCAGTGAGAATCTAAGAAACCATGAGGACCTGGCCATTGCTTTGCACCCAGAAAGCAATCAATAAATACTTATTTGTTAGGTGAATAAATGATGGTTACAAGTGATAAAATGAGATTTACTTTGCAAGCAACAGTATATAAATATTGCTTCTCTCAAAAAGAACTCTGTTTTCAATTTTGCAAACAAATATTGGCTCAAGGAGCTATGTTCTAGGAACCACAGTTTGGCCTAATATGACTCTCCAGACCTCCTAACCACCAGGGGCTCTTGTGTGGTTTGTTGAGGGTGAAAGGGCTTTAAGAGATGGTTAGAAGGAGCTATCTACTGATAGAGAATTTTGTTAAACAGGCACGGGTTTCAAGAATTCCATTGGTCTCTAAGATTCCATCAAACCTCTTTAAAGTTAGAAGTCCCAGCCACTTACTGAAAATGAATTCTCTAGCTCATGAGGGCTGATTACTATCACAGCTCTGGTCTGCATGGGAAAAGAGGAGCTGTCAAAGGGCGGGAGCAAGCTGAAATTGGAACCATTTTGTTTTCACACGAGTGGGCACTATTCAATTGCCCTCTGCAGTAGGAGCAGGAATCTCTTGGGAAGTGGGGTTATAGGTAACACAAGGCAAGGATTCTTTATAGAAGTTACGATTCTGGGTTGCCCAACACCACTGGATGAAACCTGGGAAATGAACTTTCCTTTGAAATGACTCAGTAAGGCAAGTTCTGTAGATTTCAGTGGCACAGAGAGCATCCTCAGCTCCCGCTGCAGCCCAGCCGTCCAGATGGGCTCCATAGCACATGGTTTAAACGTGGCAACACACAGGCTTAAGCCTGCACCAGCGGAACCTGTGGTGGCACCTGTGGGTGCCACTCTTGCCAGAGAAGAGGGCCGGGTTGGGGATAACAGTTGCTCTTGTGAGAAGACAGCAGAAAGGATGCTGGGCCAGGCTAGATAAAGGAATGATGTAGGGAAGCTGCAGCAGAGCACTGGCGTTTGAGAACAGGTGTCAGGCTGTCTGTGTTCAAGTCCCAGCTCTGCCACTCACTGGATATGGGACCTTGGGCAAGTTTTCCAACTTCTCTATTCCATAATTTTTTGCATCTGTAAAATGGGGATGCTAATAATAGTAGCTTCCTCAGAAGGCCCCTGAAAGGACTAAGTGATACAATACAGGTAAAGAGCTTAACATAGTATCTGACTTGCCGCATGTTAAACGTTAAATCAATGATATTGATAACCATTATTAATTAGAATCATTTGGAAAGATTGCAGATCAGAGCACAGGGAGGAAATAAACACTTTACTAAATGCTTATAGTGACTCATTTTAAGTCAGATAACAACCTTGAGAGGTAGGAATTACTGTTCTACCCATTTTATGAATAGGAATAAAGAGGCTCTGGGGAATTCAATGGCTTGCCTAAAGCCCCGTATCTAGCAAGTAGCGGAGCCAGTATCAAACTCAGTCTTGTCTGAGTCTGTCCTAAGCCTATACTCCTTCCACCACATTTTGCTGATATCCAGGGCCAGGCTGAGATATAGAGAGAGCCTATCCACTAAAACAGTATCCCCACCTTATGTAAAAATAAAAAACAATGAAAAACCATAAAACAGGTGTAAGAAAGGCCAACATCTGTCTATTTTCTCAGATGACTACAGTGACAAAATATGTATCAATTTCTTTCCAAACAACTTCAGTGCTCCTGTTTCGGTGCCATAAGCACATGCCTGATTGTTTTATCCAGTGACCAAAGATGGAGCATAATTAGGAGGCAGTGTCCTGTGGCTTCCTGCCCTGGCTTCCCTAACTTCAGAGGAGCTTCTGGGTGTGGCCAGGAAATAGTACAAGTTTTAGGAGGTGCTATGTGAATGCATTAATAATAGCAAATTATTATTAATGGCACTGATGGTATCAATGAAAACAATAATAGCAGCCATTTATTACACACGTATGTGTCTGGCACTTTATAAACACTTTCTCGTGTAATATTCCCACAACGACTTTATTTTACCAGTGAAGTTCTGGGAAGTTAAGTCATATCCCAAGGGACACACAGTTAACGTTAGACCTGAGATTAGAACAACTCTGATCCCTAAATGTTTGTACTATACAGAGCTGTTCAAAGTCACCCAGTGGGTGAGTGATAGCACAGGGACTGACAAATTATAGTCAGGGACCTTTCCACTGCATCTCCCTCCTTCTCAAAGGGTCATCCACGAAGGCTGCCCTAAAGCCAGCCTAATGGGAGCTGTTCAGCCTCTCTTCCAAACAACCTACCTCAAAAGCATTTTATGTTTTATGGGGTCCACATTTAGAGCTTGTAAGGAGTGGAATGGCTATGAGAAGGTGACATACACAGCCTCAGGAGAGTTACAAAGAAATAGATTATTTTCTGTGTTTAGGAATATCTTTACATCTTTAAAATCTGTGTTCTCAGGAATATTGCCTGCAAGGCATACCAGAAAACACCCTTCTCTGCCACATCTCTGCATGAATGTTATCACTGGTATGGAGTGATGGGAAGGAGTGTGGGTTCTGGAAGCAAATTTCCAGGGCTTGAAACACAACTGTGCCTGCTTGCTTGCTGTGTGCAACTTTAGGCAATTTTCTAATCAGGACATAGTAATATTTATCTCCTATTTGTTGTGAGTGGTAAATCAGATAATATATGCAAACTTATTTAGCACAGTGAGGTGAACACAAAAAGGATTCAAAAGATATCACCATCACCGTCATCATTATCTACCTAATGCTATTTGCTTAATTTCACTGTCTTGTGTATTAATCCAGCTAACATTTTATCTAATCTACTTAAAGTGTGATAATATAATGCTCTCGGGTAAGGGTTATGGTCCTTTTAATAGAGGCAATTTAGAAAAATCCAACTAAACAGTGTTAAAGTAATAAACAGCCCACTTAATCCCGAATAGCCAGCTTTTACCTTATGAAATAGAAAGAAGGCAGAAAGTCTTTCATTGGTGGTAGGGTTTTAATATTATTGGTGGTACACTGCTGAACTGAGTGAACTGTAACTTTTATCTATTCACCCCTCCATGCCTCCGTCCACTTGTCTATTCAAAAAGCACTTAAGGGGCTTCCCTGGTGGCGCCCTGGTTGAGAGTCCGCCTGCCGATGTAGCGGACACGGGTTTGTGCCCCGGTCCGGGAAGATCCCACATGCCGCGGAGCGGCTGGGCCCGTGAGCCATGGCCGCTAAGCCTGCGCGTCCGGAGCCTGTGCTCCGCAACGGGAGAGGCCACAACAGTGAGAGGCCCGCGTATTGCAAAAAAAAAAAAAAAAAAAAAAAGCACTTAAGGAGTACCCTCTGTATTCAAGGAACTGAGCTCAGTACCTGAGGCTGCTGTAGCTATGCCACAGGAAAAGGTATAAGTAGCAAAATGTTGACTGTCACAGGGAAGCTGAAGTTATAACTAAAGAAGAGGAGTTAAGGATTAGTGAGGAAGCTACCAAAACGCGTGTATTGATATCTTTAAAAGTCCAAAATATTTGCTTTACTAGTCAATATTTTATTTCTATATATATATTGTAGAAGATATAGAAGTATAACATACATACATGAAGTGTACACATAATTGTGCAGTTTGAAGAATTATCACGACTTCTCCCCATGTACCCAGCACCCACACTGAGAACTAGAACTTTACTATCCCCCAGAAGTCCCCTCGTGCCCCCTCCTGATGGCTGCTCTCTCACTCTTCCCAGGAGAATAATCATTATTTTGCCTTCTAATAGCAGAGGTTCATTTGCCTGGTTTTTATACAGAATGTACTGTCTTGTGTCTGGCTCTGTCGCTCAGCATTATGCTTCTCATATGAAAACGCACCCAGTCTGTCAGTCACCAGGAAATATTTAGAAGTTAAAATCACAACAGTGTCCCACAAGATCCAGTGCCGGTGAGGGCGTGGAGCACTGGGTCCCTCATACACTTCCTGTGAAGAGGGACTTGGTAAATCACTTTGGAAAACTAAATGGCGGTATCTACTAAGGGCTGTTTATTGGCTTTCTGGACGCACTGTTTTGTGAGGTGCTTATTTTAAGATATTAGAAAAAGAATTAAAAGACAGCAACAACTAGGTCCTACTGTACAGCACAGGGAACTCTGTCCAGTCTCCTGGTTTAAGCCATAATGGAAAAGAATATTAAAAAAAAAAAGAAGGTATATATGTGTATAACAGAGTCACTTTGCTATACAGCAGAAATTAGTACAACATTGTAAATCAACTATACTTCAATAAAAATTTTTTTAAAATAAAAAAGAATTTAAATGGATCATCACTTAAAAAAAAAAATTAAGGGACTTCGCTGGTGATCCAGTGGGTAAGATTCCGTGCTTCCAATGCAGGGGACCCAGGTTCGATCCCTGGTCAGGGAACTAGATCCCATATGCATGCCGCAACTAAGAAGTCCGCATACTGCAACTAAAGATCCTGCATGCCGCAGCTAAACATGCTGCAACAAGGATCCCGAGTGCCGCAGCTAAGACCCGGCGCAGCCTAAATAAATATTTTAAAAAAAGAAAGAAAAGACATCAAAACAAAATGGAAAGAGGGACATTAATAAAGATAAAAGCCAAAATTAATTAAATAAGAAAATCAGAGAAAGTAAAAAGAAAACCAAAACCTGGGTCCTTCAAAACTACTATAAAGCTAATTAACACCTGTAAACCTATTTTAAGATATGAGAGAAAAAAAAAAGATATGAGAGAGAGCGCGCCCAAGATTAGGAATAGGAAGAGATGAAATAAAGAAAAAACAAATTATAAAAGAATATTAGAATGAAACAGGCTAGTGAGCTCAGAAACAGATCCATTCGCATTTGGATACTTGATTTATGACAAAAATGGCACTAGTGAGAAGTGGGGGAAGGATAGTATTTTGACCAATCTTGCCACTATCTTTGCCCATGCACAAAATTATTCTAGATAGTTGTAGATATAAATGTGAGAGGTTAAACATTAAAGCTTCTACAAGATAACCTAGAAGAAAATGTTTATGACCTTGGGATGGGCAGACTTCTTAAACAAACTGGTTACAAAAAACTCCTGGTATAAAGGAAGAGGTTGATAAATTGGACTATGTTAAAATTAGGAACTTTGCTCATTGAAAGCCATCATTAAGAAGGTGAAAAATCAAGCCACAGAGTAGAGGAGATTTTGCAATACACATAACCAAATTTCACCCAGAATATATAAAGAGTTCCCACATATCAAAAAGAAAAAGATAACCCAATAGAAAGATGGATGAAAGACAAAATATACATTTTTGTTGATAAAAGAAAATGGAGAAGGATGCTTATGTCTTTTCTAGGCAAACATATCTACAACGAGTTTTCTTCATTTAGGCCTTGTGATTACTATTTAGTGGCAGCACACACACTGGAGGAGAGTGACACAGAGAGAAGACAGCTGGAACTATAAAAACTAAAGTTATGAAGTAACAGCTTTGGCCACAGACTAAGTTAAAATAAATGTGTCGTCCTGAGTCAGGCACTTTAAGGGAAATGAAGCAAACGACTTGCTTCAGAGAGGACAGCTGCTGGTCTAACTCATTCAATGTCTTAATTAATCTGGCATCCATAATAGATGCTTCTGAGACATGGTGTCCACAGAAGAGAAGACGATTCCTGCAGTTGACATCAGTTAGCTGCATTCAGAAACTCGCCATCCATGCCGCAATGGCTTCTGTTTCCTACATGGAATGGCAGTTATGACCAGGATAAGGATTCTCATTAAGAACCCTGTGTACAAAGACTTGATATTCTTTAACACTTCAGCTGAAGCTTCACTGCAAAGGAATCATCTACTCAGGCCAGCCATTGAGAGAATGGCTCAGCCACAGCACTTTGCCTATGATCCCAGAGTGATATCTTCAGCACTATCTGGTAGACAGAACACTCTGACAGACATTCCACTTGATTCTCTCAACTACCTGGTGAGGTAGACATTATTTCCTCCACACCACACATGAGGAAACTGAGGTCCAGGGCGTTACATGAATAAAGCGCAGAGAACACGGTCAATGAGTAGAAGAACCAGTTCTCTACTCTGAAGTTTTCTTGGTCCAAGATCTGTGCTCTTGCCATTCTACCACACTGAATGATTAGGGACTTAGTGACAAGGGGTGAATGGATCGATGATAATGCAATAAATCACATACCTGAAATACCAAAACCGATAAGTGCAGTTGCTCCAGCCAGAATAATGATGGTGCTAATAATGCTGTGGAGAGACAGGAAAACAGGAAATTACTTCTTCATTCCATTTGACGTGCTGCTTCGCAACCTGGGCTCATACCTGTCATTTGCAAGAGGTGTTACATAAAGAGTCTCAACGTTTTCTTCAACATAAGCTATTTCCTAGAAATAGGTACCTTAGAAAGGAATCTCAGCGATCCCATCCCTGTCCGCCTGGGGTGCTGGGATAGATTAAAGGAGTGGCTCTTTTATCTGGCTGTGTGTGTCATCGTTCCTATTTCCAGGTCAGTGAAGACCATACACAAAGACTGCTGGGGAAAACCCGATGGCACTTCTGTAATGCCAGGTGCCACTTGAGGGGGGACTAGTTCCATCCCCAGCCCACCCTGACCATTACTGCCCATCCCTCTTACATCATTAACCTATCTGTTTTGTCTCCTTCCATAGACTTTAAACTCCTAAGGACAGCGGTCACGTCTTCACTTTGTACCCACTCATCTCTAGTCCACTTCACCCTGCAGATCCTCGACAGGAGTTTGTTTCCTCTTATTAAAAAAGTAAGACAGAAAGTTTAGAAAGTACAAATAAGCAAAAATAAGACAATAAAGTCACCTGTAACTCCACCATCCAGACATAACAACCACTGACTTCTTGATATGTATCTCGCCAGTTTTCAATGAGCAGATTAACAAATGACATTTGGGAAATAAACAAATAAGGAAGTATTGCTTACATTTACTGAGTGCTAGAATTACATAGCAGACATGTTGTTTTAGGCACCGTTTATGGATTATGTCATTTATCCATGTGATAATCTTATGAGGTAAACAAATATATTATGTCCATTTTACAGATGAGGAATGACACAGGGAGGTCAAGCATCTTCCGTACATTCACACAGTTGGTAAGTGGTAGGGCTGGGATTAGAATCTGTCTCCAGAATCTGCACCTGCCTACTTCCTACGCTGCCTCCCAGGGGTGAGGGCTCACAAGTGGTCTGTCCCTCCTCTCTGCCCAGAGGGGCCCATGAGGGGATACCGGCTTTAGCTGGTGAGAGGGACTCAGGCAGAACAGAAGGTGCAGGTCAGAGCTGGCATGGGGGCAAAGCAGTTCCTGGGAAGCTTGCCCAGTGCTGCCTGCTCTGGTGCATAAGTCATCAGGCAGGTGTCCTCGGCCACACGTTCATTGCTGGCAACTCATACCCTCCCCACACCCACGCTGATGTTACGTAATAGGCACGACAAAAGAAAGGCACAGAGAGGCAAAGAATGATGCTATAGAGAGAAAAGGGAAGCACGGGGCATTTTACTTGCTGCCCTGAATAGGCTCATTGTACCCAGCTCTCCTCAGCTCAGGGATGGGCCCACCAGAGAGAAACAACAGACTTACAAGAAACAATCTGAGTAAACAGTTACCCTGGAGGATAAACCCCCATGAGGTACAGCCATAGGGGCAGCAACTGAATAAGCAAAACGAAGCTTTTAATAATAGGGTATCTGCAGTTGATTCCAAGAAGAGGCCACATCTGACCACTTCCCCTCTCTTTACACACCCAGGTGTGGCCTCAGATCTTACTGGTCCAAGTGTGTGAGAACAGGTGGACAAACTCATAGCAAGAGGTATTATACTATCTGGCTCTCTTTGACTACTGAGCTGACAGCAGACTTGCTTTTGTGACCCAGGAACTCACTCACCTTTTGGGTGAATTACTTCATCTCTCTGAGACTCCGTTTATCCTTAGAATGGGAATAAGAGTAATTCCTGCTCTACCTTCTGTAAGTGTTACAGGTTGATGTGTGTCCCCCTCCAAATTTGTATTTTGAAGTCCTAAGCCCCAGAACCTCAGAATGTGACTTTATTTGGAAATAGTCATTGTAGATGCGATTAGTTACGATGAAGTCATACTGGAGTAGGGTGGGCCCCTAATTCAACGTGACTGGTGCCCTTAAAAAAAGGGGAAATTTGTGCTCGCAGGGAAAGCACCATGTGAAGATGAAAGCAGAGATCTATAAGCCAAGGAACACCAACGATTGCCAGCAAACTACTAGAAGCTAGGGGAAAGGCCTGGAACAGATTCTCCCTCACAGCCCTCAGAAGGAACTAACCTTGCTGACACCTGGACTGCTAGTCTCCAAAACAGTGAGGCGATATTTTTTTCTGTTGTTACCCAGTTTGTGGTACTTTGTTACAGCAGCCCTAGCAAACCAATACAAATGAGTTGTTTTAAGAACAAAACTGACAATGATTGTTGCATATTCCATAAAGGGCTATTCATATGTTACTTTTTACTATAAAAAATTTACTTGTGGCTTTTTGCTGCAAGCTTATTATCAAAAGCTAGGACTTAAATCTGGAGAATAACCCAACTGGTGATAATGAAAATATCCTAGTAGTTTGATATATCAAAAAAAGCATGTACTAGGCTTGGTGCTCAGCATTCAATGTGCATTTTGTCATTTGCTTGAATTACCAGATCCTGTTCTCCTTAATTTCTCTCATATTCCTCCATTTCTATTTCCACCGTTCCTGGTCACCATCATGTCTCACCGGCATCACTGCAACGCTCTCCTGACAGCCCTGCTTCTGGTCTAGACCTCTCCAACCCATTCTTCACACTGCCAGAATCAGTGGTGACCTCAGAATTTCTGCATGAGTGTGGCTTAGGGGAGATAACCTAGTTGAAAGCGAGGCCGAGGGTGATCACTGAGGCAGTATAATACTGTAATCACAGGCTTCTGGATCCAGCCTGAATAGGTTCACGTCCCAGCACCACTACTTACTAATTGTGTGACCTCAAATTTCCATTCCTTCTTGTGAAGATTGAGTTAAACACATTTTAAAAGATCACCTAGAACGGTGTCTGGCGCATAGGAAGCTTTAATAATATTAGCTATTATCATTCTTGTTTTTCTGCTATGGTTATATAACAAGCACATGTTTCTAATGAAGTATATATTTTCTTGGTGGTGCTGATGGAAATGGTTGTGAGGACCAACTGTTACCCTTTGGTTAGCTACTGAGCTATTGGTAAGAATGATTACAAAACTAATCATTATACTCCCTCTGCTTAAAACTCCAAGTGCCTTTCTATTTCCCTCATGATAAAAATCCACTTTTTGATGTAGCCAGCATGACCTTCCAAAGGGGGCCTTGCCCTCTCTCTCCAGCCTTGCCTCTCCCCCACACTGCCCCTGGGGTCCTGCACTCCAGTCGCACTGAACCATCACAGGTCTCCCTGCTGCAAACCTACCCTCTCTAAGGAGGGGGTTTGGACAGCAGAGACACTGAACAGACACCTGGATACTCACCAACAGGAAGGGGACAGTGGAGGTTTTAGGTTTCAGTCAAAGCAGCTGAGCCCATCTTCCTTACCCCCAGGCCCACATGCTTCGCTCGCTGTGGAAGCAGAACCCTGCCGTCTGGCAGCAAGTTCCCTATCTAAGCAGAAATCACCTTGAGGTTTGTTCTGAGCCGGTATTCCCTTGGGAAACCACTCAACCTCCAGAGCCTTGGAAAGAGAGGCAGGAACTATCCGAGCAGCCAGATGAAATAATTCTTGTCTGCTGCTTATTAATTTTTTAAAAAGATGAATAAAATATTTCACATAAGGTGTTCTTACATTGCTTTGCGGTTTTTACTTCCCCAGAATAATTTCCAATAACTGCTCTCCAGGAAATTTTTAAAGCAAATCTGCGTCTTCTAACCACTGCACCGGAATCCACAGTGCACATTTGTTAGACCCTCCTGACAAAAGAGCGCAGATGAAAGTCAATGCCTTTGGGGGATTTGCTCACTTAATAAACATTTATTAAGTACTTATTATGTGAAAGACATTGTTCTGGGCAATATGGAGAAAGTATAGAGATGACGTAAACAAAGTGCCTGCCCTCAAGGGACTTAGTGTAACTGAGGTAAAACACACACACACACACACACACACACACACAAATAAAACATACACAGACATACAGATGCACACACAGACACACATAACACACCACTGTAATAAGACATAATGTGGTGAGGGCTTCCGTGAAGAGAGGAACAAGTTCTCACAGGAATTCTGGGGAGGTAGGAAGTATTTAAATCTGAGAGAAATAGGGAGAATCAAAGTGCAGTTTCGTGACCAAATTTCAAAGAAAGTAAAGAGAAAGGCTTTGTTCAGAAATATATTTAGCTAATTCATGCTGCAATGCAGTCTCTCTCCAGGGCAGAACCAAAAAGAAAAGTGGTTGTTTCTGCTGCACTGCATGGGGTCAGGACCCAAGCATCACACTTTAGTGCTCTGGGCCGGGAGAAGGTGATTTCAGTGGCTGTAGAGCTCTACCTTTCAGGGGAGGGACCAGCCTTGCAGCCTGGGAGTCTGCAAACACATCCATACTACCCGAGGATGGCCTTGCTCAGTTCCTTCACATGTCTTTGCTTCAGCTGCGGCCGCTCTCTGTGGCACTTGAAAGAAATGAGGCATTTCTATTAAGACACGTTGTGTTCCTGAAAAACCTCACATTCTACAAAATCACACAATGAAGGTAACAGGGCTGATGGGAAAAAATAGGGTTAAGAGCAGATTATTCAAAGTCTACGTGACTTTGTAATTGGTCTCTAAGAGACGCAGTAATCGGTACCTCGGGAGGTAAATTGGACGGCCAAAGCAGGCAGCCCACCCAGTAGGCCCAGAAGCTGCTTTGGGGAAAATTTAAAATGCGCAGAAACAATTGAGTCGAAACTCTGACTTAAGGTGCCGTGAGCCAGTGAGACTGCTGTGAAGGTGAGTGTGATGGGGGGAAGTGGAACCTGGGAGGTGCAAGGAACCTGGGGGGTGTGTCTCTGGGGCAGGAGCCCCAAGGGCAGGTGTTCATTTAAAATTAAAAGAAAAAAAGAACGGAAAGCCACACTGAGCCCTTCCCACTGAAGTTGTCATTCTTCTCTGCTATTTCAGCTCCCCTTGCATTGGAAAAAGTTGCATGTGAACCAATACTATTTCCATGGTAAGCCATTATTGTTCCCCTATTTTCCAACCACATATGAGCTAATTAGTGCTCTAGAAATCTATATAGCAGCAGACAGACTGTATTAACGAATTACCAAGAAATAAACTGGGATAGAGATACCTACCTCTTAAGGACAATTCTCATTGTATCAGAGGTCCATGAGGGTGATAAAACAATAGCTAATTCTTACTGGTCATGTTCTGTGTGCCAGCGCTATGCATACAGAGTCTCGTTCATTCCTTACAACAATGCTACGAGGTAAGTACCACTATCTTTACCTTTTGGCATGTGGGGAGACTGACGCTTAGCTTAAGTAAATGACCAAGCTCTCACAGCTAGAAAATGGGAGAGCCGGGTCTTAAACCCAGGGAGTCCAACTTGTGAGCCTGTGCTCCTAAGAGCCACACTTCTAGAAAAAAGTGCCATATGGCAGGAGGCTACAAGTTTGGAAGGCTCCCTTGGCCTCACCCCTGCATATCTTCTCTCGCTCCATTTCTGAAAACAAGGCCTTCCTTGATCTGCTACGCCATTGTGTAGAGCACTCATCGTAGAAGACATCAGCCGCTCTTTGTTTTATTCAAACATTAATGGTTTCTCTGTTGTCCAGTTTCAGCCTCCTTCTCAAATACTTAGAAGCTGAGAGACACCACATTCCTTATAGATCATCAGCTTACCTCCACTTGTGTAACTGGTAAATGATTAACGCTCTGAAAATCAGATTAAGTTAGCAAACGTGGGATTAATCTGAATAAATTCTACTCTTAAATATTACAAGCAGAATATTTGAGTAAATCAGGTAAATATTTGAATAAATCAAACATATTACTTTGTTCATAAACTAATAAAGTAACTAGGTTTATAAAGGAATGCTGAAATTGAAGACATTTATTTCAGCCTATCCAAAAAGTTTCTCTTTCTCTCTCTCTTTTTTTCCCCATAAAAGGAGAAAAGGAATTATTTTAAATACTATATGAAGCACTGGGCTTCAAGGGAAAATTATGTAACTGTTTTCTAGATATTGATTAGTATAGGTTTTAGGTTTCTGAGAAGTTTAGATTGCCATGTACTCAAGTTCTTTTTTTCCCTGAAGAATCCCGGATGTAGAGTATGTTTCCCTAACTCTAAGTGCCTCTCCTTCATCTCTTTATATTGGGAAAAGCAAGGCGAGCGTGGATCCAGGGAACCCAGACCGTGAGCATCAAGAGTGGGGAAGAAATTGGCAAAGAGGAGGCGCTGTTCCTTGCAGCTTGAGGAGCGTGTGTGGAAGAGGGCGCCTCCTTTCTGGGCAGGCCTGCTCTGTCCACACTGCGGCGGTCAGCATGGCTTTGTGTTCGGGAAAGGGATTTTAGGAGACTGCGTATGAGAGACTTGGGTGCTCTCAAGGGTCAGGTTGAGGCATCCTTTCTTCTTTCAAGCTGCCACTAGGGGTCGTGACACAGGGTTGTGGGGTCCTCCAAAGCACAGGCCCCAGGATTACATCATACGTGGACCCCAATGCCACAAAACCAGGGAGACATGACCAGCAAATAGATTTCATCTCGTACACCAACTTCTTTTGAATGATTCTTGGTGGTGGCCTAGGATATTGTGTTGGAAAAGATTGCAAGGCTGCCGCGGGGCTCAGCAAGAGAGAGGGCCACCACTGATGAGAGATTTCTAAGTGAGCATTTCCAAGTGAGCCCTATCCCTGGGTTAACAGCAACACATGAAAGGGGGCTTTCACTGACCGATCACTACGAACTACCTGAGTCTCAGGCTAATTTAATGGCAAAGTAGGGCAGTGTTAGCTGACACTCCAATGTCAGCGAACAGTCCAATGGCAGCGTTAGCTGACACTCCTCCGTGTGCATTTTGGGCCCTAGGCTTTAAGAAGAACACTGATGAACATGTATATTTAGGACAGTGTTTCTCAAGCTCAGCCCCATCGACTATCTGGGCCAGATAATTCTTGGTTGTCGGGCTGTCCTGTGCATTATAGGATGCTTAGCAGCATCCCTGGCCTCTAGTTAGGGTACCAGTAGCACCCCTGCCCCACTTGTGACAACCTAAAATGTCTCCAGATGTGTTACCCCAGTTGAGAATTGTTGATCTAGGAGTAACAGGACCAGGGTGGTGATGTGATTAGAAGACAAGTCTTTTGAAGAATAGTTAGGGAAACCAGGGTAGTTTAATGTCGACAGGACTAACTGTGGTGATGATCATTCCAAAACTTGAAAGGTGCTATACGGGCCTAATTCTCCACCACTCTGGAAGCAACGAAGCCAGTAGGTGAAAGTTGTAGGAGGTTAGGTTTAGATTTGGCATACAGAGAAACTTTCCAACAGAGCTTTCTGGTGCTGGCCTGAGACTGCAGTTTCCCATCACTGTGTGTGGCGTACAAGCAGGGGCTGAGTAGCCACTTAGGGAGAGAAGTGGGAAAGGAAGAGTTTCTGGTACCAAACAAGGGTTGGAGCAATTCTGAAAGTCCCTTTCAAATATAGTATTATAGTTAAATGATTCTGTAATTTGATATTCCCTGGGATTTGCTCTGGCCTTGCCGTTGCCACAGTTACGTATTCTGTATACCCCTCCTAAAACCTTTGTTAACAATGATAGGTGATACTTACTGAGTGCCTGACCTCATTTATCTCATTTAATCCCCACAACAACCCTATGAGGTAGGTCCTATTATCTTTGTTTTACAGGTGGGGAAACCGAGGCCTAGTATTAAGGAACTCATCCAAGGGCTCATCCCTGGGGAATTAGACTCCACTGTCCATGGCCTTCATTATTATACTCTATTTTATATAAATCCAAAGTTTTGAAACTCCCAGGGGTCAAATCCGTGTCCAGGCTCATGTTTTGTATAGTTGTAACCTATGGAAGGACAACATGGCCAGGTTTACATAGATTGAAGGAGTCCCTCTTGCCCAGGAGCTACCTTTTGTCTGATACTCTGAAAGGAAAACAGGAAGGGGGAATGTCAGGTGGAAAAATACAGAATGTTCATAACTAGACATCTTTCCCTAAACAATGTTGGAGTTTGCAGCGAAGCCATTCTATTTTATTCTTAAGCTGGCTCTATTTATAACCGTCCCCCTGATTGCCCGCGAAGCCCACATTAGCATTTCATCAGGCGGGTGCACAAGCAGAGCGAGACAAAAGTCAGTACAAGGTTGATTACTAGTCCTTTTCCTAATCATACCTGTATTTTCCGTTCCTCCTTATTCTCACCGCAGAGAAAAAAAAACATTTCCAGAAGATTCCTTCAGCAGCATAACCGATCCCATTGTGTTTAATAACAAACACACTTCAGCCCTTTTATGAACCTCCATGGCAGCAGGCAGCTTGAATCACTGAGAATGCTGCCATTCATCCTATACCAGTGTCCAAATTAAACACTTCCACCTCCACAGGATTCTTGTAAGGGCCCAAAGAAACAAACCATGCTTTGTAATGTGTAAATATTAGCTATTAAAATTATAAAGGTTAATTTGAATTTTTTACCCCTTCTTGGTACCCCCTAATTTAAACGACTTCTCATTGCTGTCAAGTTCAAACTGAGCCTAGAATTTAAGACCATCCTAAAAGGCCATGCTGTCTGTCTAACCCTTCTCCCCATCTAGAGCCCTGTGTTCCATCAGGCTGATCTCCCCGTTGCCCTCTGCCTAGCACATCCTTCCACCTCCTTTCTGGTTATCAAGAGCGGGTCCCGTTCAAAGCCCAGCTCAGCTCTGTCTGTCCTCTGGCGTCTCTCCTGAAGGCACAGCCCAGAGCATGCTCTCCTTTCTCTTTCCTTAACAGAGTTTAGAGAGTGGGGCGGGAAGGTGAACCCCAGAACCCGTAAGATAGGAGGAGGGCCAGGCACTGGCATCAGGATGGGAGGCGGAGGCAGGGGCTGGATCTGCGGCGGTCTGATGGGGAAGCACCACGCAGGCTCCCTCCGCTAACCCTTCCTCCCCTCAGTCACTGTGGTCGGGGCCTCGGGCAGACGGAGGGCCCGCAGAGCATGAAAGAGCTAAGGACTGGGCCACCTGCGCAGCTCCCTAAAGCCACATTTGACTGTCTGGCTTTTTATTCCTTGACCTGCCTTCAGGATCACGCGCTGTCACTGAAGAGATTCAGAGCACTGCCTGGGCTGTCCCTTCCCAGAATGCCTAGCCCTGCCATCAGTTTACTGTTTATTCATTAATAAAGCTGGAAACAAGTACATCGGGCACCTGCCGAGCACTTCTCTACCCAAGCACACGTACCTGTCTTAGGCAGTCTGATGCCTCGGCGTCCTGAAATGGGACCCAAGGACATACTTGTACACTCCAAGGCTTCTATCACTCACGCTCTTTATTTCAGTAACACTAAAAAATATCCCCCGAGAAAAGCAGACCACTGTATCCTGGAAATCAGTAGGGATACGGTGTGTAGTCTTCCAAAAGTCCTACCAGGAATTCTACTGCAAATCCTCACCTGCTAGGACTCCCGTTCTCTCGTTTTAGCCATGGGCACAGTTCTGCAGGTGTGGCCATGGAAAGTTTTTGAGGACGGAGGTGTGGCAATCAGGCTGCCGGGCCCATTCTTTGAGGGCCTGGCCTGTCTGAGCTGCACTCGTCAGCCGCCCTGGGGCTGCCCTGTGTGCCATGACAAGCCTTGGCTTCCCACACCAAGGACTGTTCTGAAACCCAGGGCAGGGGAAACACTCCCTGTCCTAGGAGCTCCAGCTGTCCTCAGGTTGAACTCCTTTGTGGACCTATTACAGACGCCAAGTTTCCCTGGCCTTCCTGGAATCTGCGCCCTGCCTCTGCCCTGGAGCTGGGCTTGAACCCAGGCCTTCTGGTAATGATTTCAGATTCTGCTCTCTGTCTTTCCCCCTCTGGTCCAGCCTGAATTCTGGGACCCTGGTCTCAGCTTTCTCCTGTAGATTCATGGTTCCTGCATTCCCCTGATACTATTACATGCAATAAGGTCCTACTGTGTTTTCCTGTACCGACTCCCGTCCCAGACCCTTGTGGGCCACCCTAACCCACTGTGGCCCAGGGCCAGGCATTGACCCAGAGACTGGTTACAGGGCTACAATGAAACACAAGATTTCTTTTTACCTTCTGATTAAGACTTCTACATATTCAGATACCATATTCTAGTAACAGCTTAAGATTTAAATCTCAAGTATTGATTTAAGCATTAAAAAATGAAGAAAGCATATGAATTCTGAAAGGTTAAAAAGTCTGAACACAAATAAAAGCTCAAGGAGAGTCTACATAAATTTGTGGATACTTTATCCCATTTCTTGCCCCACTTCTGGCCCCCTACTTCCATGTTCCATTTGCTCTAAACTATCTTGGGCCCCTAAATAGGCCAGGCTGTTTCTTGTCTCTGTGCTTTGTTCATGTTGTTTTTCCAGTTCTTGGAACATGGTAGGAACTTAATGTTTGTTGAATAAGTTCTCCACTTTAGAGAATGCTTCCCCTCAGAGTGTCTAGCACATAGTACTTAAAACTTGAAGTAATGATTAAATTAAATATCAGTACTGTGTTACTAAGGGAAACTAACACATTCTTAATTTTTGAGCAGCCAGTTATGGGAGAAATTATCATTTATCTTCTTCTCTAAAGGGAAATATTGGGAGTTTTGGAGTGACATGTACACACTGCTATATTTAAAATAGATAACCAACAAAAACCTACTGTATAGCAAGGGAACTCTGCTCAATATTCTATAATAACCTAAATGGGAAAAGAATTTGAAGAAGAATAGATCCCAGTATACGCATAACTGAATCACTTTGCTGTACACCTGAAACTAACACAGCATTGTTAATCAGCTATACTCCAATATAAAATAAAAAGTTTTTAAAAAAAGAGTAAAAACTAACAAGAAAAGTATAACTATTGACACAAAGATTTAAAAAATTTTAAAAAATAAAGGAAAATAATCTTTTAAAAATTGTAGTATGTGAAATCTTGCCAGTGCTATGAATTATAACAAAATGCCTTGGAGAGTTGGACATAGGAGAAGACCTGGTTGGCTGGGGTCACGAAGGGAACCTGGAAAATGAATTAATTGATAACAGCTATGCTTGATTACTTGTTAATAAACTTGTGTCCTTTCAGTCATTCCTCTCCACAAATGACTTACAAAATAGAGGCGTACCTCTAAAAGAAAACTTTACAGGGAATGAAAATTTAAATTTCCAGCAATAGTGAATATAAATATCTTTAAAAAAATCTAACTTTATAAATGCTGGATAAAACAAAACAAAGCAAAACCAGACACATAATTTTGAACACTTGGTTTTGCTGGCAAGAAAAAGAAATGTGCAGAGGCTAAAAATGAAGGAGACACATGAATCCAGACAAGAGAGTGCTGAACAGTGGCTATCTATACTTCCCAGTGACCAAAAGCTTCTGTCTTTAGAGCCATGCAGAACACAGAGACAAAGCTAAGGGGCCACATAAGCTAGGGGCGGCTCTAACTGGAGACTCACATAAGCTAGGATCCCTACTTCCCCAAAGGATAATAAACTCACTTGGTCTTGGTTCTGAGTGAAGAGAAAAAAATACTCTCCTGCAAGTGTGTATGTACCAGCCAGTCATCATGCAGGTTTGAGGCCCGAATTCACAACACATCCAGCCCCAAAGAATCCTAAACCAAGAATTAAGTTTAAAGCATTCCTAGTTGGTAAAGTCCCAAAGCTTAATAGAAGAAAAAGGAAATATTCTCTGAAGAAATGTACTCTTCACCAGATGAATGGATAAAGAAGATGTGGTATATATACCCAATAAAATAAGAATGAAATAATGCCCATAAGTAAGAATGAAATAATGCCACTTGCAGCAACATGGATGGATGTAGAGATTATCATACTAAGTGAAGTCAGTCAGAAAGGGAAAGACAAATATCATATGATGTCGCTTATATGTGGAATCTAAAAAATAAGGATGAACTTATTTACAAAACAGAAATAGGCTCAGACATAGAAAACAAACTTATGGTTACCAGAGGGGAAAGCAGGGGGAGGGATAAATTAGGAGTTTGGGATTAAAATATACACACTACCATATATGGAGTAGATAACCAACAACGAGCTACTATATAGCACAGGGAACTCTACATAATATCCTGCAATAACCTATAATGGAAAAGAATCTAAAAAAGAATATCCATATATATGTGTGTGTGTATACATAGTTTTATATATACAACTGAATAACGTTGCTGTACACCCGAAACTAATACAACATTGTAAATCAACTATATTTCAATAAAAATTTTAGAACATAGAAAATAAAAATGATTTTCCCACCTCAAAAAAAAAAAAAAAAAAGAAAAAAAATGTACTCTCAACCCAGGGCTCAATAAATTTCAGCAAATGAAATTCCCCAAAATACAAGCTCATGATAATACAAAAAAAAAAAACCCCACTAAGTACACAGAGAAACAACTACCATGAATAAAAGCTGATAGAAACAAGCAGATTTTTTTTTTTTTTTTTTTTTGCGGTATGCAGGCCTCTCACTGTTGTGGCCTCTTCCGTTGCGGAGCACAGGCTCCGGACGTGCAGGCTCAGCAGCCATGGCTCATGGGCCCTGCTGCTCCGCGGCATGTGGGATCTTCCCAGACTGGGGCACGAACCATGTCCCCTGCATCGGCAGGCAGACTCTCAACCACTGCGCCACCAGGGAAGCCCAAACAAGCAGATTTGGCATGAAAAGACTTTCAATATTGAAACCACTAGATACAGAGCATAAACTAAGATTTTCAAATTTGTTAAAATAAATGAAAGAGGGAATGGAAAGCCTGAGTAAGGAACAAGAGACTAAAAAAACTGATCAGAAAAATTTGAAAAAGAACTAGACAGAATATCTAGAAATGAAAAATAAATAATTGATTTTTAAAACTCGCTGGACAGGTTAAGTAATAGATTGGGTACAACGGGAAGGGAGAATTAGTCAATCAGAAATAAGAGTTGAAGAATTACACATGGTACAGTATAGAGAAACAGGTTAAAAATATAAAAGAGGGGGAGGAGGGGGATCAAGATGGCAAAGTAGGAGAAGCTCACCTGCCCCCACAAACATGTCAAAAACACTCTACATGTGGAAAAGTTCTCACAGAAAACCAACTGGAAACTGGCAGATTTCCTATACAACCAAAGCTGCACATAAGATCCTCATGTAACTAGATAGGACAGGAGGAAAAAAAAAGGCAAAATAGACTTTAAAATGAAGTCCATAAAGAAAGACAATGATGGACATTATATAATGTTAAGAGATCAATAAAAGAAGAGGATATTACATTTATTAAGATATATGCACCCAAGAGAGGAGCACCTAAACCCATAAAACAAATACTAACAGACATAAAGGGAGATATTGACAGGAATACAATAATTGTAGGAGATTTTAACACCTCACTCACATCAATGGACAGATAACCCAGACAGAAAATCAATAAGGCACAGAGTTTCTAAATGACAAACAAACCAGTTCAACTTAATTGATAACTACAGGACATTACATCCAAAAACAAAACCCAGAATACACATTCTTTTCAAGTGCACATGGAACATTCTCTAGGATAGACCACATTCTAGGTCACAAAACAAGGCTCAACAAATTTAAGAGGATAGAAATTATTTCAAGCAACTTTTCTGATCTGAAATTAGATATTAACCACAGGAAAAAAAAAAACAGGAAAAGAATGAATACTTGGAGACTGAACAACATGCTACTAAAAAACCAGTGGTTAGGGCTTCCCAGGTGGCACACTGGATAAGAATCTGTCTGCCAGTGCAGGGGACATGGGTTCGATCCCTGGTCAGGGAGGATCCTACATGCCGTGGGGCAACTGGGCCCATGCGCCACAACTACTGAGCCTGCATGCCTAGAGCTGGGCCCATGCACCACAACTATGAGCCTACATGCCTAGAGCCCATGCTCTGCAACAAGAGAAGCCACTGCAATGAGAAGCCCATTCACCACAACGAAGAGTAGCCCCCACTTGCCGCAACTAGAGAAAGCCCGTGTGCAGCAACGAAGACCCAACACAGCCAAAAATTTTTTAAAAATTAAAAAAAAAACAGTGGCTCAATGATGAAATCAAAGAAGTCAGAAAATAACACAAGACAAAGGACAATGAAAACACCATGTAACAAAGCATATGGGATGCAGCAAAAGCAGTTCTAAGAAGGAAGTTCATAGTGATATACAAGCCTTCCTCAAGAAACAAGAAAAATCTCAAACAATCTAACCTACCACCTAAAAAAATTAGAAAAAGAAGAACAATCAAAATCCAAAGTTATCAGGAGGAAGGAAATAATGATCAGAGAGGAAATAAATAAAATAGAGATTAAAAAAAACAATAGAAAAGATCAATAAAACCAAGAGATTTTTTTTTTAAGATAAACAAAATCAACAAATCTCTAGCCAGGCTCACCAAGAAGAAAAGAGAGAAGACCCAAACAAACAAAATAATAAATGAAAGACAAGAAATAAAAACTGATACTGCAGAAATATAAAAAATCGTAAGAGAATATTATGAACAGTTGCATGCCAACAAATTAGACAACTTAGAAGAAATGGACAAGTTTCTAGAAACATACAGCCTGCCGAAACTGAGGCAAGAAGAAACAGATAATTTGAACAGATTGATCACTCGAAGTGAAATAGAATCTGTATTAAAAAAAAAAAAAAAAAAAGGAAAAAGAAAAACTCCCTACAAAAAAAAGTCCAGGACTGGATGGCTTCACTGGGGAATTCTACCAAACATACAAAGAAGAACTTATACTTATTCTTCTCAAACTCCTCCAAAATACTGAAGAGGAGGGAACACTCCCAAGTTCATTCTATGAAGCCACCATCACCCTGATACCAAAATCAGATAAAGACACTACAAAAAATAAATAAATAAAATAAAATTACAGGCCAATATCTTTGATGAATACAGATGCAAAAATTCTCAGCAAAATATTAGCAGACTGAATCCAACAAGACATAAATAGAATCATACACCATGATCAAGCTGGATTCATCCCAGGGTCACAAGGATGGTTCAACTATGGAAATCAATCAATGTGATATACCCCATTAACAAAAGGAAAGACCAAAACCATATGATCATCTGAATAGATGCAGAAAAAGCATCTGACAAAATTTAACATTCATTCAAGACAAAAACTCTCACCAAAGTGGGTACAGAGAGAACATATTTCAACATAATAAAAGCCATTTACATCTGTTTGTGTCATCTTTGATTTCTTTCATCAGTGTTTTATACTTTTCTGAGTACAGGTCTTTTACCTCCTTAGGTAGGCTTATTCCTAGGTATTTTATTTATTTTGTTGCAGTGGTGAATGAGATAGTTTCCTTAATTTCTCTTTCTGATTTTTCATTGTCAGTGTATAAGAGTGCAAGAGATTTCTGTGCATTAATTTTATATCTTGCAACTTTACCAAATTCATTGATTAGCTCTAGTAGTTTTCTGGTGGCATCTTTAGGATTTTCTATGTGTAATATCATGTCATCTGCCAACAGTGACAGTTTTACTTCTTCTTTTCCAATTTATATTCCTTTTATTTCTTTCTCTTCTCTGATTGCTGTGGCTAGGACTTCCAGAACTAACAGGACAGCTACATGTAAAAGAATGAAATTAGAACACTCCCTAACACCATACACAAAAATAAACTCGAAATGGATTAAAGACCTAAATATAAGACTGGACACTATAAAACTCTTAGAGGACAACATAGGAAGAACACTCTTTGACATGAATCACAGCAAGATCTTTTTTGACTCACCTTTTGAGTAATGGAAATAAAAACAAAAATAAACAAATGGGACCTAATGAAACTTAAAAGCTTCTGCACAGCAAAGGAAACTATAAACTAGACGAAAAGACAACCCTAAGAATGGGAGAAAATTATTGTAAATGAATCAATGGACAAAGAATTAACCTCCAGAATATACAAACAGCTCATGCAGCTCAATATCAAGAAAACAAACAACCCAATCAAAAAATGGGCAGAAGACCTAAATAGACATTTCTCCAAAGAAGACATACAGATGGTCAACAAACATATGAAAAAATGCTCAACATCACTAGTTATTAGAGAAATGCAAATCAAAACTACAATGAGGTATCACCTCACACTGGTCAGAATGGCCATCATCAAAAAATCTACAAACAGTAAATGCTGGAGAGGGTGTGTAGAAAAGGGAAACCTCTTACACTGTTGGTGGGAATGTAAATTAATACAGCCACTATGGAGAACAGTATGGAGGTTCCTTAAAAAAATAAAAATAGAATTATCATATGAGCCAGCAATCCCCCTTCTGGGCATCTATGCAGAGAAAACCATAACTCAAAAAACACATGACCCTAATGTTCATTGCAGCACTATTTACCATAGCCAGGTCATGGAAGCAATCTAAATGCCCATGGACAGATGAATGGATAAAGAAGATGTGGTACATATATACAATGGAATATTACTCAGTCATAAAAAGGAATGAAATTGGGTCATTTGTAGAGATGTGGATGGACCTAGAGACTGTCATACAGAGTGAAGTAAGTTAGTTAGAAAGAGAAAAACAAATATCGTATATTAATGCATATATGTGGAATCTAGAAAAATGGTACAGATGAACAAGTTTGCAAGGCAGAAATAGAGACACAGACGTAGAGAACAAACGTATGGACACCAAGGAGGGAAGGGAGGGTGGGATGAATTGGGAGATTGGGATTGACATATATACACTAACTAATACGTATAAAATAGGTAACTAATGAGAAACTGCTGTATAGCACAGGGAACTCCACTTCGCTGTACAGTAGAAACTATCACAACATTGTAAAACAACTATACCCCAATTAAAAAAAAAAAAGCCATTTACTACAAACCCACAGCCAACATAATACTCAACAGTGAAAAACTGACAACTTTCCTGCTAAAATCTGGAATAAGACAAGGGTGCCCACTCTCACCACTTCTATCCAACATAGTACTGGAAGTCCTAGCCACAGCAATCAGACAAGAAAAGAAATAAATGTCATCCAAATTGGAAGGGAAGAGGTAAACCTGTCACTATTTGCAGATGCCATGATACTCTATATAGAGAACCCTAAAGTATCCACACAAAAACTATTAGAACTAATAAACGAATTCAGCAAAGTAGCAGGATAGAAGATTAATATACAGAAATCTGTTGCATTTTTTACACTAATAATGAAATATCATAAAGAGAAAGTTAAAAACAATCCTGTTTAAAATGATATCCAAAAAAAAACCCTAGGAATAAACTTAACCAAGGAGGTGAAAGACTTGTATGCTGAAAACTATAAAACATTCATAAAGGAAATTGAAGATGAGTCAAAGAAATGGAAAGGTATCCCACGCTGTTGGATTGGAAGAATTAATATTGTTAAAATGGCTATAATATCCAAAGCAATCTACAGGCTTAATGTAATCCCTACCAAAATACCCATGAGATTTTTCACAGACCTAGAACAAATAATCCTAAAATTTATATGGAACCGTAAAAGATCCAGAATTGCCAAAGCAATCCTGAGGAAAAAGAACAAAGCTGGAGGCATAACCGTCCCAGACTTCAGACAATACTACAAAGCTACAGTAATTGAAACAATGTGGTATTACCACAAAAAATGGCATATAGATCAATGGAACAGAATAGAGAGCCCAGAAATAAACCCACACACCTATGGATAATTAAACTATGACACAAGAGGCAAGAATATACAATGGAGAAAAGACAGTCTCTTCACCAAGTGGTGTAGGGAAAGCTGGACAGCTACATGTAAATCAATGAAATTAGGACACTTCCTCACACCATCTACAAAAATAAGCGCAAAATGGCTTAAAGACCTAAATATAAGATACGACACCATAAAACTCCTAGAAGACAATGTAGGCAAGACATTTTTGGACATAAATCGTAGAAATATTTTCTTAGATCAGTCTCCCAAGACAGAAGAAATAAAAGCAAAAATTAACAAGTGTGCCCTAATCAAGAGCTTTTACACAGCAAAGGAAACTGTAAACAAAATGAAGACAACCTAGGAGAAAATATTTGCAAATGATGCAACCAACAAGGGGTTAATATCCAAAATATACAAACAGCCCATACAACTCAATATCGAAAAAAGAAACAACCCAATCATAAAATGGGCAGAAGACCTAAATAGACATTTCTCCAAAGAAAGCATACAGATGGCTAACAGGCACATGAAAAGATGCTCAACATTGCTAATTATTAGAGAAATGTAAATCAAAACCACAATGAGGTATCACCTCAGACTGGTCAAAATGGCTATCATCAATAAGTCTACAAGTAATAAATGCTAGAGAGGGTGTGGAGAAAAGGGAACCCTCCTACACTGTTGGTGGGAATGTAAATTGGTGGAGCCACTATGGAAAACAGTACGGAGATTCCTTAAAAAACTAAAAATAGAGCTACCGTAGGAGCCAGCAATCCCACTCCTGGGTATATATCCAGAAAAGATGAAAACTCTAATTGGAAAAGATACATACATCCCAGTGTTCATAGCAGCACTATTTACACTTACCAAGATATGGAAACAGCACAACACAAGTGCTCATCAACAGATGGTCAGCTTGAAAAGATGTGATGTACAATAAAATATTATTCAGCCATAAAAAAGAATGAAATAGTGCCATTTGCAGCAAAATCGATGGACCTAGAGATTATCATACTTAGTGAAGTAAATCAGACAAATATTATATGATATCACTTATATCTGGAATCTAAAAAGTAATACAAATGAACTATATACAAAACAGAAATAGAGTCACAGACATAGGAAACAAACTTATGGTTACCAAAGGGGAAATGGAGGGCAGAGAGATAAATTAGGAGTTTGGGATTAATAGATAGAAAGTACTATACATAAAATACATAAGCAACAAGGATTTACCGTATAGCATGGGGAACTGTATTCCATATCTTTCACCTATAATGGAAAATAATCTGAAAAAAATATATATAACTGAGTCACTTTGCTGTACACCAGGAACTAACACAACATGGTAAATCAACTATACTTTAATGAAAAAAGAAAGTTTTCACCATAAGAACAATAATTCTATAACTATGTATTGTGATGGATGTTAATTAGACTTGTTGTGGAAATAATTTCTCAATACATACAAATATCAGATCTTTATGTTGTATACCTGAAACTAATATAATATTGTATGTCAATTATACCTCAATAAAAATTTTAAAAATATATATAAAAGAGAGGATAAGACAAATGAAAAACAAAATTTTAATATATATCATACCAGAGGTCCAGAAAGAGAATAGAGAATGAGAGCGAGGCAATACCTGAAGAGAAAAAGTATTTTTTTAGTATTCATGAAAGATCCCAATCTTCAGATTCAGGAAGCTCAATGCAGCTCAAGTAGTGTAAATAAAAAGAAAGCTACCAGACATTTCATAGTGAAACTGTAAAAGAACAAAGACCCAAAAGATCTTATAGGCAGTAAGAGAGAAAAGACAGATTACCTAAAAAGGAATGAAAATTAGACAAATAGCTTATATTCCAAAGTAACGAAAGAAGCCAGAAAAATGATGGAATTATATTTTCAAAGTGCAAAGAGAAAAGGAAATTTGAGATATGAAGTATATTTGTAGTACCCATTAGGTATTATGGATACTGATATGATATGGAGAGCATGTGGTACCTATGATTAAGGCTTCATGCCCAATAGAGAGACTACTAGATTATGCTATAAACACATAAAAGTAAGATTTATACCTTCACCACAGGGGTAAAATCAGCATTAATGGTCATCCAGAGAATTTGTTTCAAGCATATTGAGCAACTTGGAGAAACGAGTCACAGACAAAGCTTTGCTTTCCAGGGATCAAAGCTATCAAGAACTTCAGGAGATGAACCAAAGAAAGCTATACTGGGTCAGCATAGGGTAACTAGAAGCCCAGGCAGCAGCGGGCTATTCACAGGGCTGATAAGCTTGTCCTATGGCATCTCTCCCACTGCTGACCAACACACTCACAAATGGGGGCCAGAGATCAGAGTTAAGTTTTAACGAACTCATCTAGAAATTTACAATCAGGAAAACTAGATGGAAGTGTTTTTTAACTTGTGTATGCATTTTCTGGTTTTATAGTTTAGTGCCCTTTACACTTTGAATTACATGCTGGTTGGTGACGGCACAGGTGGGCACCTCTAACAATTTTTTTTAATGCTTAGGGCATTATTTCTGAGCTCGAGGTAAGAAATATTTGAGGACTAGGGAGGGAACTACCTTTTTCGATTGGTGCCTTTCTCCATGATGTATATAATGTCTATAGGATAGTGCCTGTCATGTAGCAAATGCACTAGAAACGTTAGTTTCCTTTCCTGCTCTCAAGAGGTTAAAGCCCACGTCAAGAACCAGGGTGAGTGTGGTACAAAGTATGTATTTCAAGACCAGAGGGGTGGAGGGTGGTCTTAGGGAAGGAAGACCAGAGACACTTGGGGCAGATTCTGTTAGGGACAGAGGGTCCTGCTAGGCCTGGGAGGAATGCCTCCCCAGTTTTCCTTTGGTCTAGAAACTAATTAGCTTTGCCTCTTGCTAACCCAGACAGAGATGAGAAAAGAAACCAATGCTGGTGCCCTCAAAGTTGCCACATTATCCAGTCATGTTAAATGTTGACTTAGATTTCAGAAGTTAGGATAAGAAACTAGCTTTGTTCGTGTCATATTTACAATGTTTCTTAGTTTCCTCCCCCTTTCTAGGCATATCTTACTCAAAACAATGACAGAAACAATTTTTCACATTTTAGTCAAATACAACAGTTGCGGTGGCCACCGAGCTGAGAATCCCAGGAAGGAGCCAGGATCAAAAGGGGCATTTCTTGGATGAAATGCTGCTTCTTGCTCTGAAATGGCGTCTGGTTATGGGAGCAATCTTTCCAAAAATGGGAACTGTGGTTTGACAATGGTTGTGTGTGTTACTTCCAGGTGAGAGAGGTGTGAAAGACATAGTGTGGATTCATAATTATTTGAATTTCTGGGATAATTCAATGGCTCGGAGGGACACTAGGCAAAACAATGGAGAATACAACAGTCCTGTTGGTCCTGAGACACACAGCCTTGGTTTGATCCTCTCAGTGTGTAAAGTGGTTTGTATCTGTTTGGACAGCCAGATGGGACATCTCTAGGGTTCTGGGGCTCAGTGGCATAAACTCCATTTGAGGACCGAACAAAATACAGTTCCCTTCTTCCCTGCCTTAACAGCATTAGAGGAGCAGCTCACTGATAGATTTTTCTGCTATTTTCCAAGAAATTTTATAATGCTATATTTTATGTTGCGACTGGGGGCTGGGAAAGTGCAATGAACTATTCATTCCAAAGGAAAAGAAAGAATTGGTAGGAGAGAGAATGAAGAGAGAGAAAAGGTAGGTATAGTGGATGGGTCCCTCACGCCCCCTCTCCACTTCTAATGTCTGGGGAAATGCTTGTCCAGATGTCCTCTGTATGGTCACTGATGTGCGGAACCAAGAGCACAGGAGTGAGACACATGTGAGTGGTCCAGGCCCCAGAACTAGCCCTGTTTCTACAGTATCATAAGTAAGATTCAGAGAGCATGACTATTTTCACATTTGTCTGCCAAGATTTCTGGGCTTCCTTTCAAACCCTTAAAAAAGGGTCCTTTTTCTATCCACTTTAACCAATTATACAGTATTATCCCAAACCCATAATTTAATCACTCCTCCAGGCACTGAGTAACTGGGGATAAATCAATAGCATTTGTTCTGAAGCATGAAGTTCCCAAGAAGACACCACATTCTTTCAGCTCACTTGCAAGCTACACAGACTCCTTTTTCTTTTGTGTGTGGCCTTCCTCCAGGTACTGTTTGAGGGAAAATAGTGGCGATGTGCATCAGAAGCTGTCTCCTTGCCCTCACGGTCCCCTGCACATTCTCTGTCCGACAGCTTGTCACATTGCATTGAAATGATCTGTTTATACATCTGTGTCTTCTTTAATCTCCTCTCAATTTCTCAAGAACAGGAACTGTACCTTTATGTTTTTGTGTAATAATAGGATGTTAAATTTAAAGTTTCAGTGGAGATTTGAGATACAGTAGATGCTGCACACAAAAGTGAGACACCACGTCACTCGGGAGAGTTTAAAAAGGGAATCTTTGACAGGCAGTTCCATGATTCTTAGCCACCTCAGTCAGATGAAGGGCTATAAAAAGGAATCAAAGTAGAGAGAGATTTGTGATGCTATTTCTTAGGAGAAAAAAATTTTTTTCTCTGCTGTGAGGACATACTCCTCTCCCTCCTCAACACACAAATACAAAGCACAAAGTTGGGGTGTGGTGGGTACACCGTGGAGTACAGCCAAAGTCATACTTGTGAAATTTAATGTGGTCTAGAACAGGTCAATGAGAGAGAGAGAGAGAGAGAGAGAGAGAGAGAGAGAGAGAGAGAGAGAGGGAGAGAGAGAGGGAGGGAGAGGGGGTGGGGGGGGGAGGGAGGGAGGGAGGGAGGGAGAGACAATGGGAGAATATGCATTTGGAGGTCAGTACTCTTTTACAAGGCAAGGAATAGGTGAGTTTGTCCAACAGGCCAGATATCCTAGAGCCATGATGAGTTCCCACCAATAGGAATACCTGGGAGAGGGGACCTGAGCATTGAGAGTCATGTGTGAAGTGGACCTTTGGGGAACCGGGTGCTGAGGAGACATCAGGCAGCTGACGGAGAGGACAAGTTTTCATCAGAGGCTTCAGAAGTTTCAGCATGTATTTCCCTACTGGATGCACTTTAAAAGGTCAGAGGGAGATAAAAATTAAACTGTGCTTTGATTATAACCTACTGGTCATGTTGGATCAATATATCAAGTCACATATATTTCCCTAAGTGTCAGACATAGTGCCTGACTCATCCTGGGCATTTGATAAATGCCAAACTGAGCTAACTGATTTTGGCACATACTCTTCTATGAATCAAAATATGTCCATGAGGCAGCCCAAATGAATGGCAGCCCATATTTTTATTTCAGGGTTATGTCTACTTAAATTACACTTCAGGGAAGATTTTAAGGAAACACTTAAAATTAGCTACTAAATATACATTTAGAAATAAGCTCTTAATTATTATACATAAATATTGTCAAGCTCCAGAGACATGCTCCTATTGTAACCTATATAAAGCCCAAACATCTCATGGTTTGGTTTTTGACAATGTTACAGTCAAAGAAATATCAATCCAATAGAAGAGTTTGACTGAAACCGGTGGACATCTAGGAAAGCATCCGAAGGTATTACATGGATAATGCACAGAAAAACTCAAAAAAAAAAAAAATCCTCTTTCCCAACTTCTGTTCTTATTAGAACAGAAAATTCCCTTCTCAAAAATTTCCCCAAACTCCCTCTGAAATCCACTCCCTGTCTCTTCTCCCTCCTGGCCTCAAATCTATTCTCAGCATTATCCTCTTCCTTTTTTCTCTTATACCCTTTTCAGACTTCTTGGCATGTTTTTTTTTTTTATTAATTAATTAATTTATTTATTTTTGGCTGCATTGGGCCTTTGTTGCTGCGCACAGGCTTTCTCTAGTTGCAGCGAGTGGGGGCTACTCTTCGTTGCGGTTAGTTGTGGCTCACGGGCCCTAGAGCGCAGGCTCAGTAGTTGTGGCACACGGGCTTAGTTGCTCCGCGGCATGTGGGATCTTCCCCAACCAGGGCTCAAACCCGTGTCCCCTGCATTGACAGGCAGATTCTTAACCACTGTGCCACCAGGGAAGTGCTCTCTACCTGGTTTACTCCATTGAATTCATACTTATGAGTGGGAGGGTGAGGAGACTTAGCAGAAAACACCAAGATTTTCCTGAGGAGTTGGGCAGAGAAAGAAGAGGCTGTGAACTTCATTTTCCTCTCCATAAAAGGGAGACTTGCCAAAGAACAGCTTTAGGAGTAAGAATACAGTAATAAACTATAATGGAAATGAATCTGAAATACGTATATGACTGAATCACTTTGCTGTGATTTGTAACACATTGTAAATCAACTATACTTCAATAAACCATTGAAATAATGGTTTATGGAAAAATGGAAATAATCAATAAACCATAGAAACTAACACATTGTAAATCAACTATACTTCAATAAACCAAAACAAACAAGAACAAAACCCCAAAACACCTGGCCTCTGTTTTACTACCTCTGGGGCTTTATCCACCTCACAATAAATCATCTTTAGCTTGATAATGAAGTGAAACCTTATAAGAAATGTATTTCTTTGGTTTTGTTTGTGATTAAGATGTATAGTGTAATATTTTATCTCATTAGTCATTGATACCTGGGTGTAAATGAATGTCTTAGTTACTTTACTGAGAGCAGGGTTGGATGGTAAATTAAGAAAGAGGAGGCTAAGACATAAGAAAGAAAATCTCAATAATGGGGAAAAGTGGGAACATTGGATACAAAATTTGCCATTTTCTTTTTCAAAATGTTGGCAGGGTTAGTTCTGGTCCTGGAGAAAGGCTTATGTAGAAATTATTATTTTGGGGATTCTAGCTGGCTGGTAGGGGTGTGAGTTGGAGCAAACTTTAGGGTGGCGATAGGAGGACAATTTGGCCACAGGTATCAGCAGGTTTCAATGTGCATAGTGAGCCTTGATCCAGTGATTCTACTTCTAGGAGTTCATTCGAAAGAACCAACAGGATGTATTTCCAAGGATGTTAACTATAGCATCGATTGAAATTAAGATAATAGTTGTGAGCAAATAACTGGAAGCACCTACATGTCCAAGAATCGGGAACTGAGTGAGTAAATTAAGGTTCATCATGAGAGGCAATACTACACAGTTGTAAAGAATCACATCATAAGAGAATGTTTACTTATATGAGAAATGTTCACAAAATTGGTAAGTAGAAAGTAGTTTCTAAAATAATATGTACCGTATGCTACCGTTTATTATATCTAAATACAGAGAAAAATGACTGGAAGGATACATTGAAGGTGGTTATCTCCAGGTTCAGGATGATATAGATTTAGACATTTTTTCTTTTGTGCTTTTCTGTATTTTCCAAATTCTCCCCACTAACCCCACATTACTTTTGTAAAACAAATAAGGAGAACATATTTTTAAAAAGAAAGCATTGCTCTAGTTTTTCTAGGTTTGACCTAACTCTCTTTGAGAAGGTGGGTGAACAGGCATCTTTCAGTTAGATGCTCCCACAAAGTTGTTAACTTACGATTTCCTAGGTCAATGGTTTGTACTTTCTGTAGAACTCCCACGGGAAGAGCCAGGACCCAGTGAGTATGTGCTAGAAGTTACCCATAACTTGTTTTTCTTCCTTTAAGTTAGCAGATGTGTTCTTCATAACTCCATAGGCTGTTCACAAGGTGCCCGAGGTGATGATTGGAGAACAGCCTCAGTTTGGGGGACCCAGGTGAACAGCACCAGGAGCCCCAGATAAACTGAGCACATCCTTCACAATTCAACACCTTTTGGGGATGCTGATGAAAGCCACCATCCTGTGCCTTGCTTCTTTACAATTTTGCCTTAAGGGTAGGAAACTGGGAAGCTAGCAGGGTCCTCTACACGTATTAAACAGATTCGCTTGTAGGTCCCACACTTTCTGCCGCAGAAAATTAGCACTTACATTCAGATAACACACTTATTAGAATAAATGGAATATGTTGGGGTCATTATTAGTGAAAGTATAATTACTTATTTGCTGGATCTACAAAAGTCAAGCATTTCATAGTATTTTGCCTATGAGAAATGTCAACCTAGAATATGAGAAAACAACCAGATTTATCTTTTTTTCAAAGTTTTGGTCATGTTCAAAAGCTTTCAAGGTTTTAGTCTTCTCCTACAGTTTAAGCACAGAAGTTTTGGGGGATCTCTTTAAGGGGAAAAAAATTCTTCTGGCGTTCCAAAAGAACCAAGATCTTGATAGCTTTGTAATATCAAAACACTTCTTTCTCACACCAATAGTCCTCTCTGCTAACACTTCAGAGTTTTACTTCTAAAGGCTTTCAAAGAAAGGCAGTGGAACCTGGCATTTGGGGTTTTGTCACTGGGACTCCTGGGAAACTGGGCTCCTGGGCTCTTGATAAAGTGCAGCTACCAAGACCTTGGCCGTAAGGGGAAGTTGCCTTGTAAGATCCACCTTGCACCAGCCTAGCCACCCGACTTCCCCAGCTGCTCCACACACCTAATCATAGCATCAAAAATAAAATAACTTTTTTCTAGACTAGAAAATGGCATAGACTTTGGAGGCAGATAGATCTAGACTCTATTTTTTATTCCCTTTGCTTATATTGTACTAAACAGTTGTGATAATGGATAAGCAGTGAGATTGACGATCCCTGGGAGAAAAGTATCAGTAAGGGGCACCATGGGCCCAGCAGAGTCTGACCATTAAGCAGTGGATCCTGACCTCACCATCTCTTCCTGATTTGAAAATCATTCTCAAAAATGATTTGAGTGGTGACCTAAATGGGAAGGAAATCCAAAAAAGAGGGGACATATATATATATATATATATATATACACACATAGAGCTGATTCCCTTTGCTGTACAGTAGAAACTGACACAACATTGTAAAACAATTATACCCCAATTTAAAAAAAAGGATTTGATTTCATCTGCTGGTTTTGCCATCTTCTAATCATTCTCCCAAACAGCCCCATTCACTTTCTCATGTCACTCTATGCCTTGATTTGCTCAGCTGCAAAGTGGGAAGATAAAACCCACCTTATTCAGTTGTTGAGGAGATTAAATCCAGCTCATGCTCATCTCTGCAGCTACCACTCTGCCTTCCTCTTCCCATTCCCCCCGCCCCCCATAGGTCTTGCCCTTTGCCTGGATATTCTCCTCACTTCTCCTTGCTTGGCTAACTCCCACTCAGAAACTACCTGCTCCAGGAAATCTCTAGAATGACGCACCACAAATCACCACCACCACGACTGGGTTAGAAGTTGATCCCAAAGCATTCTGCAACTGGCCTGTGGTGGCACTGAGCATACAGGATTGTAACTGTGTGTTTATCTATCCGTCTCCCCTTCTCGTCTGTACTCTAAATGATGATGGGCCCTATACCTTGTCCCTGACTGTAATCCTAGGATCTATGGTGCCAGGTACAAAGTAGATGATCAGTAAAAATTTGTTTAATCAATAAGGTACGCAGAACTTGAAGAAGTGTACTGGCACGCGGGAGGAACCCAACATTGGAGGCCATGATTATGAGGCTGTGGGACTGTGAGGTGATCCCATAAGAAGGCCAACCGCAGAACTGACATAAATTGTTGGCCAAGAGATCCAAAATGTCGGGCTACATCCCTAATACAGACAGACCCCCTGGAAGCTGAACCTGAAGGGAAATGAACAATTGGACATAAAGGACCATTGCTTTTTAATATCTCTGCCTATTTTAATGGGTGTATGGGTCTTGGTTCTTTTTAAAGGTTATATTTCTCCAATGGGCAAGGCAGCTTCTCAATGAAAGATGTAGACACGTCAGGTATTGCAAGAGAGCTATGTGTTGCCGTCAGTGTCACTGTCATGGCCACCTCTTGTACCTCGTCGCTTTTGATCCTCAAGGCGGTTCTGGGAGGTCCATTTATTGCCCTTACTTAACAAGAAAAATTAAGTGACTGGTATAGGATCACAAGCAGAAAGGAGCCGAAGTCAAAGTCTTTGTTTTCACTCACATCATGAGAAATCAAACAACCTTGTTCTTTCCTTTCCTGGTAATTATATGTTTGCAGCAATGTCCCTGAGAGGCCACGGATTTCTTCTGTGAGCATGCTCACTCTGGGCAGTGCCTTCCACTGCAGGGCACAAAACTGTCAGGGTCCCATTTAATGTCATTTAAATCCCACCACACTACAAGTAACAACTTGAAATAAACTCTGTGCTCTCACAGGCAGGCATCACCCTACCTTTCGATTCTCATCTTCCACGTCCCTGGAATATCAGATAATTCCTACCCACACCTAACACCTGCTAGATGACCAGAGGGGCCCGGTGATGTCAAAATGCCTAGCGGCTCCACTGAGAGTCCGTCACGCTGATGTCCACCAGGTAGCATGTGAATGACGGACAACCCTGTTAAAGGCTCTCTGGTGGGAAGAATTCCAGACAGTGGGACAGTGGGTGGGTGGGGGGTGGGTAGGGAGTAGAAGCACAGAGGATTTAGTCCTGGCCAAGCCTCTGTCTCACTGTCTGCTACTTGAATCTACCCTGTCCGACAATTCCAGTCTCTGTCTTAGACATCTGGCTTTGGTCCCTGGAGAACAACATATTCAAAGCTGGCCATGTGCCCACGTTCTTTATACAGCACGTGGGAGGTGCTCCCTGGGGCACCCCAGCCAGGGCGAGCCTCCTGCCTGCCCCCAGATTAGCTTAACTCACCTCCTAGTTGTAAGCAAATTAGATGAACACTTATGAACTGGGATAATAACATCCTGAAAAGATGAACTAATAATTATAATGAGAGAGCAGTCAAAATAATACCCATGTTTATTTAGTATCTGTCATTTGAGGAATATGGGGTGAGCCATTGCTGTCAGTTCATGAATCCTCCCTACACGTTTATGAGGGAGAAAAAAAGCAGAGGTCGGTCAGGAAGAATCACTGCAGCAGGGGAAGGGCTGAAAAATATGATGACTTTGGATATCAAAGCTGGGCAGGCAGTCCGGCAAGGAAAATATCCACCTGCCCCCTCCCTCCTGAGCCTTTGCTCAGCCTTCATGCTGCCCTGGGCTCCTACATTCATGTTCATTTTTCTATCCATGACTTCTGTTCTTTTGTAATTACTCCAGGCCCGAGTTTTCCAAACTGTGTCCTGATGTATATTAATAAGTATTATTTTTAAAAGGATTACACTGAGTCAATCACAATCAAATAGATTTCTTTAACTATAGGACTTTTCAAAAGCTCTTAATACGCTAATATGCATAGTGAGTGTCCTAGCGGAGTATGTACTAGGTTGAACCATTTGAAATCCCTCTTTCGGAGGTCAAACACAATTGAACATTGGCAATTTCATGTAGTCCAACCTAATAGTATTCAGCACTTCCAATCTTGCTTGACCACAGAACTCTTCTGGGAAAAACGTTGCTGTATCAGTGTCCTCAGAACTCACTTTGGGAACCACTGTGTAAATACTTAAATACAGAGACTGTTAGGTGCTTGACTGGGCACGTTGCTTGGACCCCAAGAGGCTCATATGTAACAGGATAATAGATTGAGCAGAATGGGCGGTGGGCAGATGGGGGAATCCCGCCAGGCCTTGTGTTTCCAGGAAGGGTGGCCCAATATGGCATTTTCCAACCCAGTAAAAGTGCAGAAATGCACATTACTGTATAGAGTTACAACTGCTGCTATATTAAGGTGTAAGGATTTTTTTTAACTATAAAAGTGCTTTAAAATATTTAATTTTTAAAAAATTAATTTATTTTTTAAAATTTTATTTATTTTTGGCTGTGTTGGGTCTTTGTTGTTGTGCGTGGGCTTTCTCTAATTGCGGCGAGCAGGGTCTACTCTTTGTTGCGGTGTGCAGGCTTCTCATTGTGGTGGCTTCTCTTGCTGTGGAGCACAGGCACTAGGCCCACAGGCTTCAGTAGTTGTGGCATGTGGGCTCAGTAGTTGTGGCGCATGGGCTTAGTTGCTCCGCGGCATGTGGGATCTTCCTGGACCAGGGCTCAAACCCGTGTCCCCTGCATCGGCAGGCTTCCCACCCAGACCTGTCTGGAAACTTAACCCCAGGCTTCAAGGCTTCCGCCAGGGCTCCTTTGGGGTCTGGAAGAAGCTGCCTCTCACACAGCCCTTGCTAGTACGCGACTGGCCCTCCCTCGCCTGGTGAGACTTTATCCTGACCCTGAAGCCTACACCAACCACTTTTTTTTTTTAAACATCTTTATTAGAGTATAATTGCTTTCCAAGGGTTTGTTAGTTTCTGCTGTATAACAAAGTGAATCAGCTATATGTATACATATATCCCCATATCTCCTCCACCAGCCACTTTTAAAGGGCAATTGTCCCCATACTGTTATATTCTGTTCCTGGACCCTGAGGCCTTTTAGCAAAGGGCACAGTCAATCATCGAATATGCGAAATGAGTGAAAGGCTACTTCCTCATCCCAGAGGCGGGTTCCCTGGAGGTGGAGCCTGGTGGTTTTGAGCTGCATGGGGCAGCAGAGGAGGGCGGCTACCACCCGACCAGGCGTAGAGTGGCAGAGGACAACCCCAGGAGATGGGACCAGTGTCATGGGGTAGGGGTGAGGGTGGGATTCAGGAGAGTGTAGCGTCTTGGAGACCATAGAAGAAAGTGTTTCAAGGAGGCAGTCGTGGGACATTTTGTGTTGAATGCTGTTGTGAAGACAAGTGAGATCAGATCAGAGAAGCTGACATTAGATTTGGCAACATGGAGGTCGCTAGAAACATTGACAGTAGTGATAGATACCTTGGTGCAGTGAGGACAAAACCCCACTGGAGTAAATTAAGGAGAGAATAATAATAGAATTTGCAGTTTAGAGTAAGTGTCTGCTAAACGCTTTACATGCATTCATTCACATATTTCTCACAATCTTACGGTGCAGATTCTAATATCACGCCCATTTTACAGATGAGGAAGCCAGGCCCAGAGACGATAAACAACTTGCCCAAGGCCACACGGCCGGAAAGTGGCGGAGCCTGGGTTGCGACCCGCTGCCAGGTCCAGTCTGCCCCGAGCTTGAGCCACCCCTCAAGCTCCCTCTACAACACCAGCAAGTCATAGTTCACTAACTCTGGGCAGCTTTCAACAAGTTTGCTAAGAAGGGAAAAAGAGAGGGGGCAGGAGAGGTTGTGGAGCTGAGAGAGGGCTTTTCTTTTAAACTAGAAAACACTGACATTCAGGTGGCATGCTGACAGGGATACTGGAGGAGGGGAGAGGAGACGGATCCAGGGCGCAGAGGGGTTGCCCCTCTCTCGGAGCTGGGCTCGTCCTCTGGTACCAGGATGCACGCAGAGAAGAAGGGCACAGATGAGTGTGGCAGGCGGCCGTGGAAGGGAAAAGTTGAGGGAGCCAGAATCTGCCGGGCTCCTATTTTCTCAGTGAAGGATACAGAGAGATAAGAGGCTTGCAGGAGGCCTGGAGAGAGGAGAGGTGTGAAATGGCCTTTTTGGGGTGAGGAGGGAGGAGAACGCAGTGAAAAGCCAAGACAGGGAGAAAAAAGAGACAATTCAAGGATGTCTTTAAGGATGACACTTTAAGGATGCTCTGTTTCTCAAATCTTTCATGCTTTTTATTCTATGAAATTTTTCATTCTAAATCTGCAGGGAAAGAAAGAGGGGAAACTGTCTTCCCTTTCTCTCATTACTGCTATGCTGGAGCGGTAGGAATACATTTGGAAGAGATGTGATAGTAAATCTGAAACATCCCAGGCAGAGGGTTTGGGATTGTGGAAAGCTTCATGGTTTTTTCCTTGGTTTTCGTCAAGGCCCATCTGCCCCTCTTTAGAACACTTCTTAAGGAGAAATGTGGAATGATAAATGATCACGGGTGAAATTTATCTCTATCAGGAGTCAATCCTCGTGCTCTCCCTGAGGAATCACAGAGCCCAGAGAGAAGGCTAAAACAGCATCACCTGAAGGGCTTGTTAAAACACAGATTGCTTAAATTCCATATATATGTGTTAGCATGCGGTATTTGTCTTTCTCTTTCTGACTTACTTCACTCTGTATGACAGACTCTAGGTCTATCCACCTCATTACAAATAGCTCAATTTCACTACCAAACGTAAGGTAGATAGCTAGTGGGAAGCAGCCACATAGCACAGGGATATCAGCTCGACCGCCTGGAGGGGTGGGATAGGGAGGGTGGGAGGGAGGGAGATGCAAGAAGGAAGAGATATGGGGACATATGTATATGTATAACTGATTCACTTTGTTATAAAGCAGAAACTAACACACCATTGTAAAGCAATTATACTCCAATAAAGATGTAAAAAAAAAAACCAAAAAACAAAAAACACAGATTGCTGGGCCCTGCCCCTAGTTTGGATTCGGTAGGTCTGGAGTGGGGAGTGCAAATCTGCATTTCTCGGAGGCCCAGACCGTGGAGCAAGTGTTACTACCTCAGGCAGCGAGCACTTTCCCGAATCTCGTAGAACAAGGACTAGAGAAGAAGGTATCTCCACTGAAATCCCAGAAGAATTCAGACACAGAGGTCCCTTAAGCCCAGCTGCTACTTTTGGACTGGTTATTCCTCACCTTCCCTTTGAGTCACTTTGTTATTTTGTAAAAACAATGGGAGGGCATGACTGAATAAGTATCTAACTCATACATTGGTAACTACGTGCAAGGTGCTGCTCTGAGCTCTTTACATGTATTAACTCATTTAGTCTTCACAACAAATGAGAGGCTGGTACAATTATTAACTCCAATTTCCTGAGGAACTGAAAACACAGAGAGGTTAAGCAACTTACTTGGGGTCACCCAGCTAGGAGAGCAGGAATATGAGACTAACCCCCGCACCGACATTATTTCCACTTCTTTTTACGTCAAAGGTAAATATGGATGAAGCTTTGGTCTCTCAGATTTAGGGATCTTTGATGTTTTGGTAAATTGTGGTCAGCTGGGGTCCAGTACGGTTTTTAGCTAGGGTCACTGGGCAATATGGAATCGTTGAAAGAGCATTATTCTACCCATTTTTAACTGCATGACCCTTTGGCAAGTTGCGCAATTTCTTTTTATTATCTCATAGATAAAATGAGGGGGTGTACTGACTTTCCGAATTTTCAAGCTTTGAAAGGATGTAATTTTCACTGAGTTTCAATCACTTCTTACTCCTGTACTCACTCATCTAGAGCAGCTGCCTGAAACAACACAGACCCAGGGTTGATAAGCCAAAGGCTCCGGCTTGTTCTGGGGACAGTGCCCTCCTCGGCCGGCTGAGAACTCTTCCGCCCTGGCTGTCTGGTCCCTGAGGAGTTTTGCCAGTGTTGAGCTGGGTTCTGCTTTAAGTGGCAGGAGATGAGGCAGAGCTGATTAGAAAGATAATTTTCTAATAAAAGTCAGTATAGAGGTCTAGGTAGGAGCTTGTTGGTCTCTGCTGACCTGGGGCACATTGAGCGGGTCATCTTGCCTCAACATTTGCATCTATGAAATGGAGATAATTAGGAGTGTGGTGTCGTTTAGCTAATTAACCATTACCCAGTGCTTGGTCATAGCTCCATAGCTCCATCGGTCCCCTGAAGGCTATGGCTCTTGACAACAGCAGTGCCTCATCGGAAGATTTATATGCTGAGCTTGTACACTCAAGGACCTCCCAGACTCACCTCACCCACCTTAATGCTTGATACTGGCAGAGCCATACATTTATTCTAAACCCTAGTCATCCTCAGGTTTACAGAAGAATGGTCTCAGACTCATAGACAACAAAAGGTGGGGTGGACTTTTTTTTTTTCCAAATAAGAAGCTGAAAAACTCTGAATATTCTCCAGAGTGTTGTTAGAGTGACCTGTCATTAAGAGACCCCGGTAGCAATTTATCCAAAGTATACTAGAACGCGCAGTCCACAGCCATGTATCTGGAATTGTAGAGAGATGTGCAGATGAAGACTCTAGCAATTACTCTTAGGATGTGCCAGGCACATAATTATCACATGCCATTCAAACAACTCTAGGAGTTAAGTTCTATTATCAGCCCATTTCATAGGTAGGTAAATTGAGGCCCACACAGTTCAAGGTGGCACAAGGATTTGAACCCAGGTAGTGTGATTCCAGAGCCAAGATGGGTAGCCATGGAGCTACACTGCCTCCCTATGACAAGGGACAAGGCAAAGGCCAGGCCCTCGACGAGCCAACCCCGCTGAGGGAAACAGACGAGCACAAGAACAGGTATTCATCAACATGGCTGACCACGAACATAAAAGGAGCAATTAACTGCAACTAGAAAGATCCAGCAAGACCTCAAAGTGGAAGTGGCATTCGAGCTGAATGCCGAAAGAAATGAGTAACATTGCAGCAGGTGGAGATGGGGCTAGAGCAACATGCTCAGGAGGTAACCTGCCCCTGGTGCGGGCAGGAACACAGGTGCCTCCTGTTTAGTCTTTCTTCCAATGTGCAATTTATCTCATTTTCCAACTCTCTGTTCTGCTCATGAGGATGGGCACTCAAGGCCCCAAAGCCTCAGGTTTTATAGGCTCAGAGGGTCTGAAAGTTGGACCCATCTTTTCACACCTCGATGGGGTTTCAAGTGTCAGCATGGCCTGTGTTGAGATCCTCCCCAGGCCAGGCCTTTGGAGAGATTTTCTCACTAGGCAAACTTTTGTTATGTTGCCAAGCACCACTTTGGCCATCAAAGTCTGGTATGTATGAGCCAGCCACTAGCTCGAAATCTTGGGGGCAACGGGAAACCAAGATTTTGGAACAAAGTTCCCTGTGCCTCCCTTGTTCTAGCCTCCCTCATTCTCTGTTTCATCCACCTTCCTCTGGTAGACTTCTGCTCCTTTTCTATGCAGTGGCTTCCTTCCTTTGACATGTCTTCATTAATCCCATTGTGGCTGGTGATTTCCCCCGGTCTTAAGTGCTCCGAAGAGCTCTCTTCAGATACAAGAGCCAGAATGAGACGAAGAATCCAGGGAGAAGGAAGGAAGGGAGGGAGGAAGGGAGGGGGGAAGGGAGAAACGGAAGGAGGGAGGAAGGAAAAAGGGAAGGAAAGAAAGAAGAAAGGAAGGAAGAAGGAAAAAGGGAAGGAAAGAAGGAAGAAAGGAAAGAAAGAAGGAACAAATGAAAGAAGGAAGGAAAGAAGGAGGGAAGGAAGAAGAGAAAGAAGGGCTGGGGAGGCCAGGGAGAAAGGAGAGCAGAGTAACTATGTTAAATCCATGCCACTGGGTCTCACCTCTGCTTTAGCTGTGTCTCTGCTTTCTGGAAGGAGAGCTACAAGATGCTACAGCTATCTGGTATTCTCTGTTGCCAGTGCATGGTCAACACACCCATGAACCTAGACTCAGGATCCTTGCCTCTTCCTGGCCTCATCTGGGTTCAGGAGCTACTTGGCATCATATCTTCCTCACTTTCTGGGCAAAGCCACATGAGTTCTGCTTAAATGCTGCATAGGCCATATTATTGTCCGGATTGGATCTCCCGACCAGCACCAGGCCTGATACTCCTACCAGTCCAGGGTGCTCCATGAAACTTCTCTGTTGACATCCATGAGACCCTTCTATCCTGGTTTTATCCTACCTCTCCCACCACTTGCTCCCAGTTCTTTCTTTGACTGACCTTCCTCTGCCCACCCTTAAACGTTGGTGTACGTCAGCTTCCCATCGCCGGTCCCTTGCTCCTCTCCTGCTATGTGCTCTCCTTACAAGACATCCCAGCTGACTATTCCCTGCCTCCTGCTTCTGACTCTCAAACTGACATCTCCAGCCCTGACCTCTCCCAGTTTCTCTCAGTGGATGCTGTCCACTGAGCATCTCCGCCTGGAGGCCCCAGGAGAACCTCAAATTCTACGCATGCCCAAGTTAACTCTCATCTCTTCTCCCTCTTTCCCAGCTCACTGCATCTAATCCAGGAACATGGGGTTCATTCCAGGCTCCACCCTTTGCCTCATCCATTCCTATTCTGTACCACCCTACTTGCCCCTCCATTCATTTACCAAATATCACCAATTTTTTTTTTACATCTTTATTGGAGTATAATTGCTTTACAATGGTGTGTTAGTTTCTGCTTTATAGCAAAGTGAATCAGTTATACATATACATATGTTCCCATATCTCTTCCCTCTTGCATCTCCCTCCCTCCCACCCTCCCTATCCCACCCCTCCAGGCGGTCACAAAGCACCGAGCTGATCTCCCTGTGCTCTGCGGCTGCTTCCCACTAGCTATCTACCTTATCACCAATTTTAAGTCCTAAACATTTCTTGAATAGTTTTCCCCTCTCTGGACCCCTGCTATCATTCTCAACTTCAGGTCCTCAGCATTCCTTATGTAACTGTTTCCCTGCAATTTCTCTGCCCTCCTATCCATTCTCTATGCTGCCTCTGGAATAAACTGCCTAAGATGAAAGCCACCAAGATTCCCTTGCTTGAGACTTCAATGGCTCTTCATCACCCACACCAAATTCCTAGCTCTGAGTCTTCTTGATAAAGGCCCAGCATGACCTGGCTCTGCCTCTCCAGCCTCATCTCAGCATGCCCTGCCTCAAACTTCATGCTCGGATAATGATATGGAGTAGCTTGTAACTCTCCAACACCCCATGCTGCTTCGTGAGCTTTATTCTATTATCCTATCCCATCCTGTCCTGTCCCGTCCTATCTCCTCTGTCTAGAGGGTCCTTCCCATCCTTCTTCACCTGGATTATGCTAATTCATCCACAAGACTTAGCCCAGCCATCACCTGGTTCAGGAAACCTTCCCCAAAGCCTCAGGTTAGGAAAGTGCTCCTGTTGCATTCTGCCCTATTGTCTCATGGCTTATGAACAGCAGGTTGGAATTGTCTGTTTGGGAGTCTTTCTTTCCCATTAGCCTAAAATCCTGTCAGTGTTTTAGTTGCCTTCGCACCAGTGCACTAGTGCACTAGTGCCTGGTGCAGTGCTCAACACATAGTAGGTGCTCCGTTAATGCTGTTGATCAGAATGTAACCCTTCAGATCAGGGATCATAACTTTTCCACCCATAGACTCCTAGCAGGCACTCAAATGTTCCATGGGTCACAGTTATGGGCAATTAATCTACAACAAAGGAGGAAGAATATACAATGGAGAAAAGACAGCCTCTTCAATAAGTGCTGCTGGGAAACCTGGACAGCTACATGTAAAAGAATGAAATTAGAACATTCTCTAACACCATACACAAAAATAAACTCAAAATGGATTAAAGACCTAAATGTAAGACCAAATAATATAAATATCCTAGAGGAAAACACAGGCAGAACACTCTTTGATATAAATTGAGGCAATATTTTTTTGGATCAGTCTCCTAAAGCAAAGGAAATAAAAGCAAAAATAAACAAATGGAACCTACTTAAACTTAAAAGCTTTTGCATAGCAAAGGAATCCATCGACAAAATGAAAAGACAACCTATTGAATGGGAGAAAATAATATTTGCAAATGATCAGACTGATAAGGGGTTAGTACCCAACATACATAAACAGCTCATACAACTCAACATCAAAAAAACAAACAACCCAATTGAAAAATGGGCAGAAGAACCAAACAGACATTTCTCCAAAGAAGACATACAGATGCCAACAAGCACACGAACAGGTGACCAACGTTGCTAATTACTAGAGAAAGGCAAATCAAAACTACAAGGGGGTACCACTTCACAATGGTCAGAATGGCAATCATTAATAAGTCTACACATAACAAATGATGGAGAGGGTGTGGAGAAAAAGGAACCTTCCTACACTGTTGTTGGGAATGTAAGCTGGTGCAGCCACTATGGAAAACAGTATGGAGGTTCTTCAAAAAACTAAAAATAGAGTTGTTGTATGATCCAGCAATCCCACTCCTGGGCATATACCTGGACAAAACTATAAATTAAAAGATACATGCACCCCTATGTTCATAGCAGCATTATTTACAATAGCCAAGACATGGAAACAAACTAAATGTCTATTGGCAGAGGAATGGATAAAGATGTGGTACATATATACAGTGGAATACTACTCAGCCATAAAAAGAATGAGATAATGCCACTTGCAGCAACATGGATGGAACTAGAGATTATCATACTAAGTGAAGTAAGTCGGACAAAGACAAATACCATATCACTTATATGTGGAATCTAAGGTATGACACTGATGAACTTTTATGAAACAGAAACAGACTCACAGACATAGAGAACAGACTTGTGGTTGCCAAGGGGTGGGGGGTGGATGAGGGATGGAGTGGGAGTTTGGGGTTAGCAGATGCCAACTATTATATATAGAATGGATAAACAACAAGGTCCTACTGTATAGCACAGGGAACTATATTCAGTACCTTATGATAAAGCATAATGGAAAAGAATATGAGAAAAGTGTATGTATGTGTATAACTGAATCACTTTGCTGTACACCTGAAACTAATACAACCTTGTTAATCAACTGTACTCCAATATAAAATAAAAAGTAAAAGAAATAAAAACTAGACAGTCTCATGTCAGTTAAGATCACATTTGGCTGTTTAAAGTTAATAAAAACCTTGACTTCAAAACAAAACAAAAAACACAACATTGTGAGTCAATTATACTTCAATAAAGCAAAAAAAACTCCACAACCTGATTAAAAAATGAGAAGAACTGAATAAACATTTTTCCAAAGAGGAAATACAGATGGCCAACAGGCACATGAAAAGATGCTCAGCATCGCTAATCATCAGGGAAATGCAAGTCAAAATCATAATGAGATATCACCTCACACCTGTCAGAATGGCCATCATCAAAAAGAACACAAATAACAAATGGTGGCGAGGATGCGGAGAAAAGGGAACCCTTGTGCACTGTTAGTAGGAATGTAAATTGGTGCAGCCACTGTGGAAAACAGTATGGAGTTTTCTCAAAAAACTAAAAACAGAGTTACCATATGATCCAGGAATTCCAATCCTGGGTATATATCTGAAAAAAACAAAACCACTAAGTCTAAAAGATACATGCACCCCAATGTTCATAGCAGCATTATTTACAATTGCCAGTATATGGAAACAACCTAAGTGTCCATCAACAGATGAATGGGTAAAGAAGCTGTGGTATATATATATAATGGAATAATACTCAGCCTTAAAAAAGAATGAAATTTTTCCATTTGCAGCAACATGGATGGACTTGGATGACATTATACTAAGTGAAATAAGTCAGACCATGAAAGACAAATACTGTATGATCTCAGTTACATGTGGGATCTAAAAAATACAACAAACTAGTGAATAAAGCAAACAAGAATCAGACTCACAGACCTAGAGAAAAAACTAGTGGCTATAAATGGGAAGAGGGTATGGGGGAGAGGCAACAGAGGGGTAGGATATTAAGAGATACAAATTGTTATGTATAAAATAAATAAGCTACAAGGATATACTGTACCACACAGGGAGTATAGCCAATATTTTATAATAACTATAAATGGAGTATAACCTTTAAAACTTGTGAATCACTATATTGTACACCTGTAACATTGTACAGCAACTATACTTCAATTAAAAAAAAAAAAAGAAAAAAAATGTTCCATGGGTGAAGGCTGCTTCCATTGATGGCCATGAAGGGAAAAGGGGAAGACAGTTCTGACCACAAAGCTCCTAAATGTACCATGCAGGCAGGCCTGGTAGAACATACACACCAGCATTCCATCTCCAAGTGGCATACATTCTGAGTGTGAGATTTGAAGATAGTAAGCTCTCTGGTAATTATTTAAGAAAATAATCCACTGGGTCTGCAGAGGATGGGGAGATCCTCTCATGAACTCTCCCACATCACCAATGGCCATGATCACCTCATGAACTTAATATACTCATAAAATGTATGAGTATATTAAGGAAAATTATGGCCTTGTTAGGGTGGAGAGTGGACACCAGCTTCACCCCGATGGGCTCCACCTGCTTCCCTGGAACAGCCCTCCAGCCCCTGCTTCCCACCCAGCTTGCCCATTGGCCCTCTTCCCAGTGGCCTCTTTGCACAAAGGTTCAGCCATGCTCACCTCCTTCATCCTGGGGGCTACAGAAGGTCCACCTGCATTCCACCCATCATCAGTCATAGATTCCCTTCCACCCTCCCAAATAGCCCTAAGCCACCCTGCTCAGCGCCCCCACAGGAGCCTTGACATCCCAGCCTGGCACACACACTGGCATGTGCCAGCCCTCCATGGCAGAAAACCAACCTGACCCTGAACGAGGGTCTTGAGAGGCTGGGGTGTGATGTTAAACTGAGTCCACTTAGGCTCTTGTCTGGCCAGATTCCCGCCAGCCCAATGCTGGATCAGATAAGGGTACAGGTGGGGACCTATGGGACAGCCCAGCAGTCCTCAGCAACCCCCAAAGCCCTCACCCCAGTTTCCTCCACCTGTAAGCATAGAGAAGAGAGTGCTACCTCCAGAAGATGACCTGCCCCCGGGAAGCCATGGCGGGGGGAACAGGCCCTTCCCGCAGGGCGCTAGATGCTGGGGTGAGTGGAGCTGCCGCTGCCTTCCTGTTGCCGTGACTCACAGCTGGCCAGGGTGCACCGGCCTTAAATGCTGGGCTCAGACGGGAGTGGTCGGTGCAGCTGTGGATGGCTCAGAAGTCCTGCTGCTGAAGTCCCTGCAGGCACAGAGGCTGCCTGTCCCAGCCAGGGAGGCCAGGCATGCAGAACCGCCTTGCCAAGCTTTGACCCGGTGAGAGGGTGGGAAGGAAAAGCTTCCCAGGCCCCCTGCTTCAGGGCTCATATTCACACATGTCAATTCTCCTGACTCTGCGGAAGGCAGAGCTAGGGAGGGAGAGTCCATCTCCACCTAAGAAAGGACTGGAACAGCTCAAAGTGGCAGGTCTGTGCCAGGAAGCCGGGAGGCTGGGAGTCCTTCCTGTGGTGGCTCATGCTCAGACAGAGGCTGGGTCATCCCTGGTGGGATCTCTTGTGGAGGACACTCGTGCCGAGGGACCTCAGAAGACTGTGAGCCAAGATGACAAGAGTACTGAGTCTGTTACTCAAGACTGAGCTCACCTCGGGCCCCTGAGACTGCCCGGCTGGGTGGGCAGATCTCCACTGGTTTCATTTCAGTTAAAGGGTGAGAGGTCCTGCCCTGCCCACCTCACAACTAGTTTGAGACTCCAAAATGACACAGAACGTGCACTACATAGAAGCTATTGCTGTTGGGTGAGTGGGTTAGAAAAACTGGTCTCTGACACCTCATCCAGCACTCAGATTTCCAACAAGGCAGGAAGTCTAAGGCATAAAGCCCTCTCTCTCTCTCTGTATTGTCTCCTCCATCCCCCGAAGGGGAACCCTGGATGGGAAACATACACTGACTGGATGATTCACCAGCTCCTAGCTGGCTACTGTGTTTATTTCAGGGTAAAGATGCCCCAGGACTTCAGTCGAATGACTCCAATGTTGGTGCATGAGCTGCTGGAATAAGCACGGTGCACAGCTGGGAAAGGAAGAGAGAACCGGGTGGTGAGGAGAAGACAGAAGAGGAGAGGGTAATTTAACAGTGGGAAGGTCTGTCTTTGTTTTTATTTCTTTAAATATTTTTTCTCTCTAGGCTTTTTTAAAAAATTCAAGTATAGTTGATTTACAATGTTGTGTTAATTTCTGGTGTACAGCAAAGTGATTAAGTTACACATATATATTCTTTTTCATTATAGGTAATTACAAGATATTGAATGTAGTTCCCTGTGCTATTCAGTGGGTCCTTGTTGATTATCTATTTTATGTATAGTAGTGTGTATCTGTTAATCCCAAACTCCTAATTTATCCCTCCCCCCTTTCCCTTTGGTAACCATAAAGTTGTTTTCTGTGCCTGTGAGTCTGTTTCTATTTTGTAAATAAGGTCATTTGTATCATTTTTTAAAAAAGATTCCACATATAAGTGATATCATAGGCTCTTTGTCTTTCTCTGTCTGACTTACTTCACTCAGTATGACAATCTCTAGGCCCATCCGTGTTGCTGCAAATGGCAATATTTCATTCTCTTTATGTCTGAGTAGTATTCCATTGTATATGTGTACAACATCTTCTTTCTACATTCCTCTGTCGATGGACATTTAGGTGGCTTCCATGTCTTGGCTATTGTAAATAGTGCTGCTATGAACATTGGGGTACATGTATCTTTTCGAATTAGGGTTTTCTTCGGATATATGCCCAGGAGTGGGATTGCTGGATCATACGGCAACTCTATTTTCAGTTGTTTAAGGAACTTCCATCCTGTTTTCCATAGTGGCTGCACCAATTTACATTCCCGGAAACAGTGTAGGAGGGTTGTTGGAAGATCTTTAGAGTCAACCAGAGCCAGGTCCAAATCCTGGGTTCTTAATCACGTGACTTTGGGGAAATTCCTTTACTTTCCCTTCAAGGCATCTCTTACTGGGCTGGGGTGCAGAGTACCTGAGGGGGTCCACATGCTTTCCCCTTCTCCAGAGTAAGTAAAGGGGTGACGCCTGGGACTTATGAGGTGCCTGTGCTAACTGGATCCTTTCTGGGTCTGGGGAGGCTGAAGGAAGTGGGAGCAGTGATTTCAGTAATTCCTATAATGTGTCCATTGACAGATGAATAATTAAAGAAGATGTGGCACATATATACAATGGAATATTACTCAGCCATAAAAATAAACGAAATTGAGTTATTTGTAGTGAGGTGGATGGACCTAGAGTCTGTCATACAGAGTGAAGTAAGTCAGAAAGAGAAAAACAAATACCATATGGTAACACATATATATGGAATCTAAAAAAAAAAAATGGTTCTGAAGAACCTAGGGTCAGGACAGGAATAAAGACGCAGATGTAGAGAATGGACTTGAGGACACGGGGTGGGAGGGGAAGCCAGGACAAAGTGAGAGAGTAGCAGTGACATATATACACTACCAAATGTA